>NC_079205.1:46988526-47341026 GCF_026745355.1 Beta vulgaris subsp. vulgaris | reverse complement strand
AACTGAACTGAATTGAATTGTATTGAATTAAATTAAATTGAATGTAATAAATATATAAATAATATTTAAACAATAATAATATGAGTATTAAATAATAATTATAATGATAAGTAATAATAATAGTATTTTGGATATTTTTAAATGATAGCTATAAATAAATAATATTAATAATCATAGATTAATAATAATAATAATAATAATTAATGATAATAATGATAATTAATAATAATTATCTTATATTATTTGTATTAATATATTAATACTTGATGATTATATATAATAACAATAACATCTAAGAAGTAAATTAATATTACTATTTTAATAATTAGATTTAATAATATAATAATATTTAATAATAAAAATAATGATTGGGTTAGACTGCGAAAATTACATCATAAACCGTCTTGATGCGATTTGATTGGTTTATGGGCTAAAAGTGGGCTTATTTTTGACCTAAACCATGTTCCTCCTAATAATAATAGTAATAATAATGAGTAAAGCTATAATAAACAAAATAATATATAATAATAATAATAATAATAATAATAATAATAATAATAATAATAATAATAATAATACTTAATACTTAATAGTAATGATATAAAAATAAATAATAATAAGAGTAATTAGTAAAATAAATTACACCAACATAATAATAATATTTAACAAAATGGTTATAAAAGAATGGAGCTGAACTGAACTGAACTGATTGGAGCTGAACTGAACTGAACTGAAAATAAGCTAAGGAGAACAGGCCCTAAGTTCTAAAAAACACTATTTTTCTTTAATCAAAGACATACGCCATCTATAATAGATTAACATAGCAATAAAAATAAATCGAATAAAGCGAAAAAAAAATCTAATATAAGAATTTAGAACCCAAAACATAAATTTAACAATTCTGACATATATTGTTCATTTGGTCTCCATATAACTCTTCAATAGTGGATCAGTTGATTCAAATTTTTAAAAAGAAAATTCTTGTACGAACTCAAAAGATTATGACGAGTGATTGATAACCTTTGTAAAAAAAAAAAAAAAAAAAACCATAACAAACAATATCACAATAGATAAATAATTAATATCCAAATTCTAAACAATCCTAAATCTTGAAACTTCTTATAAAGGAAGAGAAATCCAGCAATAGATGAGATAAAACACTCATTAAGAGAGATCTAAATTTATTAGAGTTTGTCTTGTAAGATACCGTCTACTTATAAATTAAAATTAGACAATAGTAAGCCCAATATTAAAAAAGATAACTAATCCAATAATAACTAGGATAATTTCTTCCGGTGACTAGTTTAATAATTTTTGTTAAAACTTCTAAAATATTAAATATTCAACGTATTTTCTAATGGAGGAAATACAAATTAGAACAACCCCCACTTTTCTAGTCATTTGATCTTTCGTATCTTTTACTAAAAAATCATTGATTTCCTATAAAAGAAGCTTCTGGCCATGCTTTCCCAAACAACCAACCATTATAAATACTTCAACGCCCATTACATCTCTATTCTCCATAGTCATCATATAAATAAATTATGCTCAAACATTTCTCCAAAAGTCTGGTCCCACATATTTTACCACTATACAAGAAAAAACAAAAGAGCATTGGTCACAAATGTCTTGGTCATACCCCACTAATTTCCCCCACCATTGAATACTAGTCGAAGATATGTTTCTGAACCCACATCAAATATACATTTGACAAACTTTATACTTTAAAGACTTGACCACCATAGCATAGGAAAAACATGCCAGTGCCCACCTTAGCTTTTTCTTCTCTTAAACATTTCTAATCACCCCTTTCTTTGACAATAACTTCGAAAATGACTCCGTCAAAAATGTTTCTTATCTTCATCTTTGGAGTTTATACTCAAAAATCTACCAATACCCTTTTGATGCTAGGAAATCAATTTTATGGAGGAGGGTTTGCCTCAGGCTTGACAATTCCTGGAGGATCAGGAGGCGGTGGATGCGACCGAAAGATAGCAGATGCAAGTGATACAGGCATTATGCAAAGTGCCTTAGACTGTAGGAATTGCATAGCAGCCCCTATGTCTTGCTCCATCAGTTTAGCTACTTGCTGTTCTGTGCCATCATTTGACCATTTCTCCCATGCTGCCTGTGCCCCGTCTACTCCTTCACCCTATGTATGATCATAATATGAAATTGTTACTTAATTAGAGTGCATATAGAATTGAAGCAAACAATGCATTTGATAGTTTTATCTAACCTCAGCGGACGATGGAGGCACATCAGCTACAAGTTGTGCCACGGCACCTGCTCCACCCAATCTGCTCATGCTTAACACCTGGTTTATGTCAAGGTAACTGAGGAACTTAAGACGGATAGTAACTTGCGGGACAAACACCCCAAAGGGAAGCATATGATTTAGCATATGTTATATTAATATATACGTCTTTTATCTTTTCTAATTACCATTCAATGAATTATATTGCATGATAGCATATGGATTTTAGTTAGCAGAAGAAAGTTACAACTTGAAGGTTCATATAATTTCTAATAAAAGTGACACAAATTAGGAATAGATAATAATCTCTCTAAAATGTGGTGGAACCATCATAAATTCTAAAAGATATACCTTCACTTGGAGTCTCAGAAATTTCACGTAATCAACGATTTCATCAAGCATGGCCGCCCTGTCTGTCTGTGCAAGCAATTGTATTATATAAGAGCAAACTCAACAGCATTCAACAGCTTATCTATCGGTCCAGAAGCAGAAGTAACAACAAATGACAAAACTATTGATTCAAGACGGATCTGACCTTGTTGCAGCTAGGGACCAATTCTTGCAAAGCCTTCATTCTTTCAGCTATTCTTTCCCTACGCAACTACACATGCAATGTATACGTGATTTCCATAATTTTTAGCTGATGTCAGATAGTACTCGACAAACTTTACTGAATGGTAAGTAATATTTGGTGTATTAATGTAATTTGCTGCTACCTTGAAGATATCACTGACAAGATTCTGATAAGAAAAGTGAGGCTTACCCGTTCAGCAATACTGTGTGGGTCGGTGGCTTGACCACGCCTAGCTCGCACCCTAGGCCTGACTGCTGGTGGATGTGACACTCCTGGAGCTGGTCCCGATGTTGTGTGACCATGAAAAGTCTGCTTCTCCATACAACAACTAGAATTAGTTTTCTCATGTGGCAAGAGGCAAGAGCAATATATAAGGTATATAAGGTTAATACAACCTACATATACAGTCCGACATGCAGAAAATTATTTGCACAAGAACAGATCCAAATCTAGCTTCTCAGGCTTTAACAAAGAAAATAGAAATATTCACTGAAGTATTTTGTTTAGTTATACACCAATAAATTACCAATCAAAAATCCTAACACAATACAGTTGTGCTATACCTAATTCTGGTTTTTGCGTATGAGCTTCCTAAATATATATGAATATGAAGAACAAATAGCAAATAATGACCATGGAACACACCAAATGATCCTCAGCCAAAATTCCCAAAAAAGAGAACAAATGAAGATGGTAGCTTTCTAATTTGATTGAAAAGAATCTAATGAAAATCAACAAATAAGAGATTCATGATAATAAATCCTGGTGAACATAAAACACTTCCACATCCTCTCCTAGAGGTCAAAGTATTATATATATATATAATATATATATATATAATATTATATATATATATTAATATATATATATATATATATATATATATACTTTCTTGATTTCTTTTTAGGTGACACATAGAGAAAAATGTAGGAATACCAAGGAGCCAGATGGGGAATGAAGATTAAGTAGGTGAAACAATTAAATAGAGGCAAAGATGTGATAAACAACGAGTTTCTTTACCACTTTGAGCTATGTCTCACTTATTGTGCCATTTTCCTTAAAAGGAAAGGTGGTCACTTAAAGAAACGGAGGAAATTTTCTCTCCTAGTAGTGAGAATAATCAAGACTGAATTTTATTTTATATTTTAAATGCACGTCTAACAGCTTTTCTAATATATATTCTAGAAACGAGAAGAACTATGAAATAGATGTGATATGAATGTAGAATTTATAGTTTAAGTTTGACCTATGACTCATAGCATATGCTTTTAATCCAATATATATAAGTAAAAAACTCGTATGAACCCGGTACACACTAATTAATGTGCACCCAATAGATGTTATATAGGTTGTAATAATTACAACTTCTACTATATTGTTTTTCTCTCTCCTTAGATTTCCTTGTCTTTTCGGGTTCTCTCTCATAACTGCTTCATTTTCTCTCTTCACAAGTTCTTATTCTATTTTTCAGTTTTTGTGATATAGTTGATTGTACAATTGAACCTGTTATAGAAGATTAGGATTATACTATCAGTTTCAATATAGTGTGTTTGTGTGTGGTATAGTGTGTTTCTATGTGCTATAGTATGTTTATTTGTGATAGTGTCTCTTTGTGCTATAGCGTGTGTGATCTAGTGTATCTGTTTGTGATATAGTGTGTTTTTGTGTATTAGAAGATCAGGATAATATTGTCAGTTTCACTATAGTGTGTTTGTATGTGATATAGTGTGTTTCTATGTACTATAGTGTTTTTTTTCGGCAAGATCTATAGTGTTTATTTGTGATAGTGTTTATTTGTGTTATAGTATATATTTGTTTGTGATATAGTGTATTTCTATCTTATATAGTGTATCTGTTTGTGATATAGCGAGTTTCTGTGTATTATAGGAGTGTGTGTCTTGATTCACGTGTGTGAGCCGTGTGCATACAAATTTTACTGTGAAACAGGTCCACAAGTCGAATTGTATATATAATTCCTCTAACTTGCAACATAATTGTTTAAGGAATAAATTAGAGAAGATAAACAGACAAATTAATCGTATATCACTTGATTACCACTTAAAGGGAATGCTTGGTTCATCAAGATTAAAATTACAAAATTTGTCCATTTACCATCTCTTAACTTTTCTTTCAATTGCATGCTCGACTTAGATACTTCATCTGTCTTTTTACTAGTTTCCCCAAGCTTAAACATCTGTGCACTTTAACAATTAATATCTTTAGTTATTTATTAACTAAAATAATTGGAAAATTGATATATTGTAAATATATCTTCTCTATTTTTCAGATGTAACATTTGCCTTTTTTGAGTTGATAATAAATCAAATTTTGCATCTAAAAAAGTGGAGGTAGTACATGCGATAAGTCCAACAAAATTTTACATAGTAAAAGCTTTCCTATAAAAGTCAATATACAAATAGTGCAAAATCCAAAGCTTAGCAACTAGCAACTAATATACAATGGAGGTAGTATATTGCAGAAGTGAAAAAAAAAAAAACAAGGGAATCATGCTTATGAAAGTATGTTGTATTTATTTTGGGTACGCCTCCACAAAATGAGGGAATCAAAGGTGAAAGTAAGAAAACAAAAATATAACTTCAAGAAATGGAAAATCCTTTCATGAAAGAAAGACAAGTATAGTTTCCTTACAGAGTTTTCAAATCATTGCCAAAGAGGAACCCTTTGTAATGTGCCATATTAGATTTAAGAATATGCTTTTCTAATTTATTTCCAGGCTTCATACACAAGCATTTTTCGCTTTACGCCGCTAATCATAAATAAAAAGTTGTGCTCCTGCTCAATTAAGCAACTAAATATTCCAGAACCGAAAAATGAAACATTACATATATGTAAAAAAAACATATAGAAACATGAATCCATGAAATGGAAGGTGGTATCAAAATCAGGGATCAAATCCCATGGACTCAGTTGGTTATAGGTAAAGTCTTGAAAAATAAGATCAAATCCCGTCTACATTATTTGGTTAGCTCTATATACACCAAAACTAAAATAAAGTTTTTCCAAAGAATAAAGGGATCCTCCCAATTCTTTATATTTTCTTAACAAGTTGAAATTTTTAATAAGTGAGAGACAGAAAATGCATGGACTTTCTACTGAAAAAGCAATGGACTCAGTGAGTTTTGAAATTCTTGACATATTCCAAAATTTTCTGCCCTCAAGACTCCCAATGTCAACTCTTAGGATACTAACTAGACATGACTAAAAAGAAGATCAATTTAACAGACGTGCGACCCACGCGCTACTTTAGAAATTTGGCCACCGCGTCAAAGAGGAGACAATGGATGACTAGGATGCTTTTCTCACTTCTTTGATGACATCATTACCCCTGAAAAACGATGGAAAGGACTGGGGACCCCACACAATTTGTAAGGAAGTGTTTTGCACGTGTGAAGGCTTAACACTTGTGTAAGGTGCAAACATTGACTAATCTCACTCTCTCCCTCAGCACGTGCAACTCAATCTCACAAGTCACAACTATTTCTTCATTATGCTATAAATTGAGTACTTGATTAGATGTCTTAATCATCTCAAGTTCTATGTAAGTGGCCTACTTTGCTACTGGCCCTCTCAAGATTTAGTGAAGCACTCAAATCTCAATCATAGTTTCTGCTCTAATCATTATTTTCACGGCTATCTAGGAAAAATAAGAACCGTATCAGTAAATATGACTATTGGGACAAATTTATACTTCTTCCGTTCCTATGACGTTTGAGAGTTTTTAATGCATATATTTGACCATCAGTATCTTGAATTACCCACTAACAAAATTATGAAAAATTATTCTTTTGCAAATACGCATATAATAACTTCCCACATAGCTATTTTTCTCCTCACGAGTCATGTTGGATATCTAAGGACTAGATATTCAATAAAAATAACAAATCAAAGTGCATGACCATAGTTAATGAGAAGTGACAACATGGTCCTTATCGATTGATATCTAATACTCCATTCGATTTTTATTAGTTTGTCCACTTATTGGACAAAAAGCTTTAGGAAAAATAGATATATAGGTTATAGAAGGGAAAAAAAAGTATTAATTTATTGTTTTTTTCACCAAATATCCCTGACAAATTTTTTATTCACCAAATGTCCCAATTTTTTTCCGAATTCATCATATACCCCTGACTTTCTAAAAAATACATCTAAATGCCCTTAACGACTAACTACGGTTAATTATGTTAGTCATTAATCCTAATTAACCTTAAAAATCCTAAAAAATCCTTAATTAAACCTAAAAACCCTAACTAACCCTAAAAACTCTAATTAACCCTAACCCTAATGACTCTGTATGGAAACTATAAACGCTAATGACTAATGAAGTTAACCGCCATTAGTCATTAAGGGCACTTTGTGTCATTTTATTTTTTAGAAGTAAGGGTATCAGGTAAATTTTGAAAAAAGTTGGGATATCTATTGAATAAAAAAAATTCTCAGAGGGTATTTGGTAAAAAAAAACCGTTAATTTATTGCATCTTGTATTGAAGTTGATGGTGTGTGCCAAGACAAATAGAGTGAGAAGGTAAAGATAACAATAAAATTGGTAAGACCATTCCAAAAATAGAAAAAAAAAGAGTAAATTAATAAATGACAATTGAAAAAGAAAAGTGCGTAAACTAATAAAAAGTGGAGAGAGTTTTTGTCAATCATTTTTTTATTCTTATATAAAAACAAGGCCTTACTTAATGATCTTGCCTTGGCTAACGAGAACAGTCCTAAGAAATTATTGTAGAGATTATGGTCATGCAAATTATGGTCAAAATTTTAGCTTTGTCACCGAGATATAAGATATTCCATGGAAACATCAAAAAAGAATGATTGAATAGAATGAGTGAATGTGGCTTAAGTAAAACATACGCTATGGAGTAAAGCAATAGGCCTTGTCAAAAATAGAAAGATAACAAGATATAATTGACAATTCACCAATCTTTCATAGCTTCCACACTTTTTCTAGACATTGATATAACTAAGAAAACTCTTTTTGTCTAAATTCTAGATATCTAAATACCATGTATTATGACCCATATAGCCTTTGGTTGTCTCCTATATTTCCCGTTTTGCCATTATTCCGTTACTATGTTTAGTGTAAAAGGGTAGTATAGTAAACATACATCGAATTATAGATATCCCAAATTATTTGAATGATTTAGATATCCAAATTTTAGATGAATAGCCAAGCTAAAAGACTTACAGGAAATTTGTTTCTCTTCGAGCAAACTATTAATTAAGACCTTAGAATTATAGTGCTTCAATGAGTCAATCATCCTTCACATAAGTTAAGTTTGCCTATACGCTTCACACTTTCTTTTTCAGTTCGTTTTGAAATAAGCTTAACATTCCTTTGTTAGTAAGCGATTTTTCTCTATGTTAAGGGAATTGGCAAACAAATGAGTATATACAGCATGGTCTAAAACAATCCAACCTACAAATTTATAAACTTAAGCGCGACGAAATGCAAAAGAAATGAATTTAAAGGATGCTGGCAAAAATAACCTGGTGAACTTGAATAGAAGGAGGTGCAGGACGGAGTGACTGAGGTTGCAGTTGATGGCCAAATGCAGGAAATAAGTTTGTCAAATGCATTGAATCATTCTCCTGTAAAAAAACCATAACCATCCTTATTTTGCTTCATTCAGCAAACCTTATAAATTCCTCCCACAATTAAAGAAATCTGAAATTCTATGAGCCAAAAAAGAAAGCTGCAAAAAAGCAAAATTATCACTTTTTAATCAACTTTACAGAATAAAAAGAAAACATACTCACTCCAAATGTTCCCATGATCATATAAAAAAAGGTGCATATTGATAAAATTTTCATGTATTTCTATTGATGTCTACCTTAAGAAGACATTACTGTACTGTATATGACAAAAAGTAGAACATAAGATACCTTAGGAAAAAGAATGTAATTGTCAATGGCCACTAACTCTAATTTACCAATGGCAAAGGTTCATAGACTCATTGACTAATTAATCCTCATCAAGTACAACTAGTGACAATTATATATCTATACTAATATTTTTCCTATCAATTTGCAATGGAATAAAAGATTCACCTTTATTAGACTTTAGATTTATAATGAACTAGATTAAATTGACTCACTTTGTAATTTCTCCGTTCCATAATAAGTGTAAACTTACTATTTTATAACGTTTTAAAATAAGTGAAACATACTTTAAATGAAAAAAAAAAGTGACAAAATAACAAGAGTACACATCACAAACTTGTGTGGTTTGCTTTTCTCTCTCCTCTTTTTGATGATGTAAAGGGTATTTATGACTTTTTGGCTTTTGAAAGTGATATTTATTAAATCTTGTGCCTAATTCTTATGTTTCACTTATTATGGAACGGAAGAAGTATTTCTTGTTAATTACTTATAATGATGAACGTCCAATCAAAATATTTTTGAATAAACCCAAGTGTAAAGTAGTTGCGAAAATGTTCTCTTTTTTCTCTTCCAAACTAGTCTAAAATGTCTAACAACAAATCAAAACCAAAAGACAAATATAGATGGTCCAACTTTGTTCTAAACAATACATATTATGACCCTAATTTTAAGTAATGATACCTTAGGATAGAATAATCTCATAGGCAAGCTGACAACTCCTGAATTACATATACAAATATACAATCATATAAATCACCAAATAATAAAATTATATAATTAGGTCCTTATTTGAAGGAGAATATGTGGTGAACAATCAGATTGTCAAACATCATGAAAAAAGCAAACATGGTAAAGTAAAACCAATAAAAGAGACAACATTTATGACTTTTCTCTGTATTTCTCTCCAAAGGGTTGCCATAACCTCAGAGTATGCATAGCATTCTAAGGAAATACCCCAGCAGAATGCTAGGGGTAAGGATCGAACCCCTGACCTCAAGGGCCAAGGGTCAGCGCTCTACCCACTTGAGCTAACTCCTATTCTTTGAAAAGCATTAAGTAATAACTAAGTACTGATAACACCAATCAACCTGTGAATTTGCCATAAATCCCTAAGCTAAGACTTCAATTATAGAATATGTTTGAAGTGCTTATTTAAGCCCTCGAAGAGCATATCTAAACTGCATATATCAAAACCGTAAGAATATAGACGCATAGGTGAAGATACATGGCATATTGTACATCAAACGTATGTTCTCTTCATTTGTATAAATGACAATAATGAATTGTAGTTTGCTTTTGAAGAGTTGCACTGTTTGTGAACCTCTCTTTTTTAAAACAGAGTTTGTAAACATCACTTAAGAACTTATTGGTTGGTACTCTATGTTACAATTTTTTTAATCTAGCACCAAAAGAAAACCATATATATTCCCTCCGTCCACAAATTAAGTCTAGTATACTACTATACACATATGAACGTATTATTACTAAACTTGAAAATCTAAATCGCCCAACTTACTCAACTCATGTGATGTGGATTCCTCTACCAAGTATCTCACTTTTTCAATAAATATTTTTTTCTTGAATTTACCATATCTACCAAAAAAGCTCGTATTCCACTAATATCCACTCTTAAGACCTATACACTTCAAATTACTTTTATTGAACTGAACTTTTTTTTCTGATTCTCTATAGTTTTCTACTAAATAGTTTTCCAATTTAACAAAACTGTACTTATTTTTTTGTTGAATTAAACTTATTTTTACTATTACAGTGATAAATACGTCTACGAATAGAAGCCTAAGAGAATGTCTATCTGTGGAGGGAGTAATTGTTACATGAAGTTCCTTTCATATAAACAAAGTCCTCTATTATAGAAGTATAAAGAAAAAAAAAATACCAAATGACACTTGTATTAACTTAAATTAAGCACCAACAAATTTTTACAAGATTCCTTCCTTCTGAAATAAGTGAAACACTCCTCTTAAACCTCTCACGTAAAAGAAAAAAGTATTTCACCAAAAAATTTATCATACACCCAAGTATACCGTGAACATAATACACCTAATGCTATTTGAAATCATTCAAGTGAGAAAAATATACTTAGGCCGTTCCATAATAAGTGAAATATGAGGATTGAGCATAAAATTTAATACACATCACTTTCAAAAACCAAAAAATTATAAAATACCATTTTTTATTATAAAAACGAGGAAAGAAAAAAGCAAACCACAAGTTTGTGATGACTGATGAATAATCTTGTCATTTTGGTTTTTCATTTAAGGTATATTTTACTTATTCTGAAACGTTCCAAGATAGTAAGTGTTTCACCTATCATGAAAAGAAGGAAATACTAAAAAATGAGAGTTTCAAATGAGTAAATGAGTAAAAATTAATCTGTATAATACACTCAGTGTATGAGGAACAAACTCGTGTTCCACATATTCGAATCTCTCCTCCTCTTCTTTATACTTTGTACTGCCTCTGTGGCTTATATGGATGGAAAAAAAACTCATGTGTCATTTCAAACGGAGGAAGTATTATAACAATAGCTAACAATTTCGCAAGTACTAAACAAAAAAGTCACTAGCATACACTTGTGTGACTCGTTATACCTAGTATATTTAATGATTATCTAGCAATGAGACAAATACAAAGAAATCACTTGAACCAATTTCACACAAGAGCAAAAAAAACAAAAAAAAAAAAAAGAAAGAGAAATTACTTACGTTAATTCTAGAAGATGAAGAAGCATGACCACCATCACCGGCACCATGATTGGAAGAACTACCATGGTCCAAATTAAGACCCAATGGCAAACCCAAGCCCATTCCAGCCCTAAACCCACCAATACCAAGCCCAACATTGACACCTCCATGGGCCGACCCATCACCCGGGCCCAAACCCAACAAAATTGATGACCCATCACCACCAGGCCCACCACCCACAAACCCGCCACCGTCACTTCCACCAGTAGTATAACCAGGAACTGATAATATTTGCTCAAAAAATTCATCTCCTAACCCTTCATGATGTGGTTGATTATTTGCCATTTTTCTAACTTCAAATTTTCCAACCCACAAAAATTTTTAAATTCTACAGAATCATTTAACTGAAAAAGTCTTTTTTTTTCTTTTTAGCGAATTTTCTTGAGAAAATGTTAAGGGGTTGTTTGGTGTTTATTAAAAGAGGTGGCAAAAATAAGTACCCGATAACCCGGAAAAGATTTTTGAAGGGTATGTTATGAAGGGAGAAAAAATGGTCCAATGATTTTGTGATTTTGTGAAGAATGATTTTTAGAAGGGAGAAAGAGTAATTGATATAGTGCGAGAGAAAGAGAAAAAGGGGGGGAGAATTATGAGAGCTTTTTAATTTTATTTTTTTTGGATTGATTTTTAGTTTATATTATTATTATTATTATTATTATTATTATTATTATTATTATTATTATTATTATTTGGTCTGACTTCTTATTGTGAGTGGTCTTTCTGGTGATTAGTATTATAATTAGTAGTAGTATAAAGTGTGAGAAAGACCAAAAAGGAATAATACTAAAAAGGATTAAGTATTTTAATTGAATGAGTTTGTGTGGGTGGTTGAAAGAATTTTTAAGGGTACAAAACAAACTTATGGAAGGTGTGACACACTTCCCAATCATTCTCTTCTACTCTTGTTTCTATAGCTAGTTGGTATCCCTTATGCTATAATTTTATATTATGATTTTATGAATTGTTTGAGAAAATTAGTGAGTGGTATGAGTGAAGTTTGGTTGAGGAAGTACTCACTTGTGTAGACTAGGGGGAGTGATTTTCCACATTATTGTCAAACAAAAGAATCATTCTCAATGTAGATAGTGAATCTTATCTAGAAGGAAGAGGAATTGAACTAATTAATGGAGAAGATTGTCATGACTTATGAGTGGTGAACCACTATCTTAAATGACGATTTCAGCATAAAAATGGTGTAAATAATTCTTTAATTACCAACTTTCTTCTATGATTTTGAAGATCTCGCGCACTAATTCCACTTAGTAGCAATTAAATCTGAGTATATCTTAAAAAAGAAGACATGAGTTTGTATGTAATTCAGTATATTTTAGAATTTCTTTCAGTTTCGTGTAGGGAGAAAGTACTTAAGAGTTCATCTTCTCATATGGAAAAACCTAGCGCGGGCATCACAACAGGAGATTGTGAATTGATGTAGTCTATTGCAAGTACTAATAATCAACATATGAGAAGATACCAAATGTTAAACATTTGTAATCCAATCAGCAACTCTATTTGCATCATAAATGATGTGCCAGATATTTGAATCAATGAATTTTTGAAAGGTAACTAACAAGTATCAACAAGGATAAGGAGGTGACATTATTGTTTTACCGAGTTGGTGATTAGGAGATTACCCAACTACAATATCATTTATAGATATGCCTTTGTTTATCGATCACGAGATGAATTCTCTTCTAAAGAGTTGCGACATCAGCCAAGTAGGAGGGTGTCATCATTGGAAAGTAAGTACACGCAAATACAATCTTGTTGCAGTGATTGCAAAACATAAGACTTATTGCTACAAAATTATATCCTTAGAGGATACGTTAAAATATGATTTTTTAACTAGAATAGAAGGGATGCATCGAAGACAATTATTAGGAGTGATAAGTCAAGCTCAAACTTCGGGTTGCTTAGTTTGACTCGTTACACTCACATAGGATCTCGAGCTTTTTCAAAATCAAAATTCAATTTAGTTAAAACCAAACTTGAGTTCCTATAAAAAAAATACACTTGATAAAGTAATCACATAGGCACCCTTTTAATATTAAAATCAAATAAACTTACAAGTATTTTTCCAGTTTCAATAACAATCACACATCAAAATGTGGATAATGTATTGTTTCGAGCATGTTTGCAAGTATCTCAAGTCGAGCATAGTGAGTAACAATGCTCAAATTTTAAAATTATCCGATGAGCTTGATTATTTTTCAAGTTGGCTAGGCTAATTATCACCCCTAAATATGATCGAAAAGAAACCATCGCATAGAAAAACAGATGAGGAAAGGAACTCAAATGTTTTTTTTTAACCATATAAAAGAACAAAGAAGTAAATATGGAACAAGTTACGATGAAACACTTTAGCCATAAGAAATCCAGGAGGAGGACCCATAAAAAAACCAAGGTGCTAAAGACCTAACCAAGAGTCAAACCGACGTTGTTGTTGTTGCATCTGCAAGATATGGGTCTGAATTATAGCGTCGTCCGAAAGAACATTCCTAAACACCCTCTAAATAGGATGCAGCCATAAGCTCTATAAGGTAGCAATGAACCTTTTAATGTGATTACTATTTTACTATTTTGTCCATCCTCGCTATAAAAAAGCAGGATATGTTTGATAACCCATTCTTGGCAAGAAATAGAGTCACGCTGATTGATGTTAATGAAAATTAAATCACTTTTCCATGTAGCATTCTTGAAATAGATGCTTTGAGCTTTCGAAAGCATTGGGGCACAGATCACAGTTCACATAGAGAAACTATGTTGAAGCTATGATATATAGCGTACAACACATGTGAGTATTCCACGTTGATAAAAAGAAGAGATATGGGTTCACACTTGTGAAGTGGACTTTCTCTCTTGCACTAGTAGAAAAAGGACGATTTGCGTCCCACCATCTGCGTCGTACAACAGGACAAACGCCGCAGAAGATTCATTTGCGTCGCATGCAACAGGGAATCAACGCAAAAGACGACCTATGTGCTAGGGTGGGACGCAAGACAGTTATCTGCGCCGGATCCCTACTCACGTCCGACGCAGATAATTCTACCCCACTATTTCCTCACCCCCATAATCCCGCCCAAAATAAAATTATTCCAAGAGATCTGCGCCGGACTTCTAAGCCATCCGACGCAGATGATAGGCCCGCTATATTCCAGCCCAATAAAAGCCTAACCTAAATCGCAGTTCTTCAAAACCGCGTCGCTTCTCCTCTTCTCTTTAATCTTTCAGTCTCGCTTGTCCTTCTCCTTCCTCAAAACTCTCATCTTCTTTCTTCCTCCTCCACGCAAAAAAAAAAATCCCCTTTAAAGTCATCTCTTCTTCTCAAAACAAATTTCTCACTTCTCAAAAAATCGAACAACAAAAGTTGACGAATTTGGTACGAACAAATTAACGAACGAAGATTTCGATTTGTGCTGATAAAGCTTCAAGAATTCGATTTGGATCTAAAAATGCTAACCCAGGTGTTCAAAGAAGCTGCGAGTTCGACGAATTTATGTTTATTTTCACTTCAAAGAATTCGATTCGGGCCATTTTATTTTCAGTTATCGATTTTCAGGTACCATTGTATTCTGAATTTTTTGTTTTGCCATATTTTTGTTTATTTTTGAAAGAAAAAAAATTGAACCTGGCTTGAATTTGGTAATATAGACAACCCAGTATAAATTGCTTGATATATATTATCTCCCCTCTATTTTTTCAATTTTTTAAGTCATTTAAAATCAAACTTATGTTTGTAGATCTGGTGGAGGAAGAGAAAGAAGATGCCGGTGAAGATTGAAGATTTAGTATTGTTGATTGCTTTAGAATTTAGGGTTTTTGTATTAGATCTAATTTTGTTTCTTTGGGTTGTATTTTTTAATTTCGTTTCAGAGACATGAAATTAAGTTACCCAGATTGTGTTGATAATTTTGTTGCTTGTTGATCTCAATGGAATGGTTTTAAACTCTATAATAATTAAGTTATTAAGTCCTATTCTCTTCATTTCGATTTCTGTCATGTTCTAATGGACGAAAATTATGTCCTGAACCAGCAATTTCTGACATGAAAATTTTGTTGCTTGTCATGTTCTGAACCACTAATTCAACGAAAGAAAAGCACAATTCTTACCATGTGCGTCGCATGTTGCAACATGTCCGATGCAGATGACTGTTATGTGTGTCACATGTTGCAACATGTCTGACGCATATGACATTCATTTGGCTGGGTGGAGGAGTCATGTGTGTCGCACCTTCTCATAGTCGACGCAAATAGCTTAGGATCTGCGTCGTGTCCTAATCCGACGTATATCATGTCTCTCTCATCTGCGACGAGGTATGTGTCGTCGGACATGGGTCCGACGCAAATGGGGCCTCGCATCTGACACAAATCGTCGTTCTAATACTAGTGTTGTGATGGGTGCGGCCGAGGCCCATATGTTACATGGTATCAAAATCAGGCCCACAATTGGCACCATTAATTTACTCTGGCCAAATGAAAAATGACCTCACATGTGAGGAAGAGTGTTGAAGCTATGATGTATAGTGCACAACACATGTGAGTGTCCCACATTGATAAAAAAGAATAGATATGAGTTCCCCTTATAATGCAAAGGGGTTACTCCCCTTATTGCCATATGGTTTTAAGGTGAAAATTCCTTAGTCTTGTGAAGTGGACTATCTCTCCTTGTGATGGGTGCGACCCAGGCCCATATTTAACAAATTCAAACGCTATAGATGAACAAGGTTTAAGAGGTGAACGGGGATGGCCGTATAAGACTCTAATCCTAATGACTATTCATTCTTTGTGCGGAGAAAGAGGATTAACAAGTATGAGAATTAGTGAATAGTGTTACCTTGCTAAGAGTTGAGATGGTAGAAGTAAATTGCATATGATAGAAGTGGTTGCATTGATGATTGAGCAAAGAGAAGTTTTTACAACGTGAGCTATGTGTCAAAGATTGGGAATAATTTGCTTTCAAGAGAATTGAAGTTGTTTCAAATATAGTGAAGGTTCTTTTTGGACATATGTAATTTGAATTAATTAAAACCTGAAATACATACTACGATGGAGCACACAAATGATAAACAAAAAAAAATAAATGAATTTTAAAGTGAGCTTGACTAGTTTTTACAATCCATATAAAGTAAGGTAACTGCTTGTTATGCAGGCCTTAATTCGATGTTCTATGATTGGGATGATTCGGTCATAATTGTGATGGTTGTGGATAGAACGTGGTCGATAATCACTTGACCGTAGTAGTGATAAATGAGAAGACATTGTGTTTTTAAAGGAAGACATCATGGAATAAAAGTATATATATTATACCTAATGGAAGTAGTGAGAGGAGCGGATTTCTTTCACGATCCGGACAACAAATGACATATCTATATATCCATATATATAAGACCTAGTTCCGATGAGAGCCAATTTCTTTCCTTAAAAGTAAAGTAAAAAGACATTAAAGTAAATTATATTGACTGAAAAGTATAACTAAATATGCAACTTTTTAGACTTATGTTTCTAACTTTTAAGAGGAAAAAAATACAATAATGACCATAAAATATCGACATTAACTAATATATCAATCTATTTTGTATAAGTATCGTTTTGGATAAGTTTAAGTTAATTTAATAGTAAAGTAAAGGGAAAGCTTATAATAGTAATAAAAAAAATTCTAAAAGTAAATGAAACTTCGGTAAAAGTAAAGAAATTGGAAACCAGTTTGAAAAGTTGTATGATTATAAAAATGTCACTAATGACACAAAAATAATGTAGACCATCCGATTTTGATAATCTAAGGGTCCATATTGGTTTTTAATTCTCATTTTAAAGTGTGTTCTCTCCGTAACTTATTCTCTTTTTATAACTAAGATAAGATGAGCACTATAGCCTAAAATGAGAACATGGAACCAATTTAGGCCCTTAGATCATCAATTATGGATGCTCAAGATGTTTCCCGTTCATTAATGGTAGTTTTGTATCTAATTCAGAACTTACAAAACTATTTTACATCTTGAGCAGATGAATTCGACCAAGAAGCAAATGAGATCGCTGAAAAGTAACGAAATTGGGAACTAAGGGACAATGTAGGTAAAATGTTAAGGATGATTTGTCTATTCAGTTGGGATTAAGTTTAAGAAATTTGTTGAAACCTTGAAGGACTTTTCTAATGTCTCAAGCGTCATGTTGTAGTAGATTTTGGACGAGCGTGAATTTCCTCAAGTCCATTCAAAAAATACTGTTAGGGTAATTCGCTATATGAAGGTCATAAGGAACGAATTTCTGTTAAAATAACAAGAGAAGTAAAGAGAGGAAAAATCCACTATGATTATGTAATTAAGTATGGTTAAATCTTGAAGGTAGCTAATTGTTTTACTAATCAAGTTTAGACGTTCAAATTGTTAATTTTTCTTGCAAGGGAATGTCTTATAGTTCAAGCTCTTGATGGTGGAACTGGGTAATTAATTTTGCCTTAGGAAGTTGTTTGATTTCTATTTGAATGTTTTTGCTTATTTATTGATTTGACCCTCTAAATTGCTACAACAAAAATTGAAAGCTTTATACTTTGTTATCAAATCCCATATCCTCCAAAGACAATTGTCCTATGAGAGAATCAGTCTCATTGCATGTGTTCTAAATAGAACATACCATCACTAATTAAACAAATAGGAATTGGCCCATCTCATATAACTTTGGTAGAACACAAACAATACTAAATCAAACAAACGGTGTAATAACATATCACTTCAATAGAACACAATGAATGTTTATCAGCTTAATCTTAGTAAAAACATCTGAAAAATGACGCCCAAACATCAATTAGAAATAGAACATCAACGGCCCCTTAACATATGTCGCAATTAACAAATTATGCACGTAATGCGTGTCTGATTGTTTTTTACATTTCAAACATAAATTCTAGCTTTATAGACATAAACAGAGTAAAATTTTGAACATTAATTAGATATTTTCTTGGGCTAAATTTCGTAGGTTAAACATCTACTCCCCTTATATATTTTTTATCTTTCTCTCTTAGAATCTTGACACTATTCACAATTATATTCACAATTAGAGAGAATCTTTTAGATTTTTCTCAAGATATAAGAAAAAATATAATCATGTGGGGTCTTGTTTAATTCGTCTCAATGAGTACTTTATTAATATTCAATTATTATAATTTTTACTAATATGTAATGAAAGATTTTTAATGTAGAATAAGTGCATTGGCAAACGTGCAAAGTCAAAGTAGAAAAGATAAAAAAAATACAGAGGGAGTATCACTTAACCCTTCTTTTATTAATTTTTTCTACTCATTCTTTCTTTTAGGTTTATAAAGTTAAACTTGATGAACGATAAAATAATGATAAGTATATTTATTTAGGATTTCTTATGTTGTATTAACACAATTTTGTGTTAAATAAATTATTTCACTTTGTTAATTGATTGAATTTTTCGTTTTGATGTAATACTTGATTGTGTTTTTGAGTTGATCAATAAGATATTTAATTGATGCAATATTTCTTTTTACTTTTTCCAGCATAAATGTACTAAATTTAATAGTCAATGTTTCTTTTTCGGTGGCTCAATTACAATTTGATTGCCTTCAACATTTAAGTCAATTGTTTAATGTTATATTTGAGTTTTACTTTCTTTTTGCCTTTTTTTTTATATTATTGATTTACTAATGAGCAGTTAAGTCTATCTATGGGGACACCCCGTAACCCCCCTTCCCTTATATAATAGAGATCAAAAAATCATCAAAAAATCCACAATTATCATATAGTTTTGAGGTGGTTATCATATAGTAATTGCATACAATGGTATTAAAGATTCATAACACTCACTCTATCACAAGTTGCTTGCTACATTAGCTTTTTATAGGTAAAAAAAATACTCCCCCAATCCGTCTCTAAATACCGTTTCCATTTTCCAATTATGTCGGTTCCAATTAGATTTCCCATTTCTTTATTTGATATGAGTCCACCAATTTAAATATTATTTAGCTTTTATTTTTATTATATTACTCATTTCCCCATTAACAAGTCGACTTTATAAAGTGGCTCACATTCTCTCTCATCAATAAACAATTTATGAATGGTGTACCAACTTCGATTTTTAATTCTGATTTAATACAACTAGGGTCGCACTTATGATTTCTCTTTAATGCTTGTGCTCAAAAGAAATAGGAATTCTATTTAGAGATGGAGAAATAATTTGTCAAAAAAAATTAACAAGTAATTTGCTGGCACATAAAAAGATAACAATTTTTTCACCAATTACCTCCGAGTTTTCAAAAAATTCACGAGGCACCACCCTCACACTTTTCCAAATTCACAAGGTACCTCTAAGTTTGATAATATTAGACTCAAATACCCTTAATGACTAACGACGATTAACTCTGTTAATCATTAACCCTAATTTAGGAAATTTCAACCCTAATTAACCCCTAATTCTTACCCTTACCCTAAACCCTGAACCAAACCCTAATCACCCCTCCCCCACCCTCCCACTACCCCTGCAGCCCCCACCCTACCAACCCCCCTCCCGCACCACCCAGCAGCCCGCCCTCCCCCACCCTCGGCCCGTCGAATTCCCCCTTCTCCCACCCCTGTCGAATTACGCAACCCTCCCCCCACCCCATCGAATTATGCACCCCTCCCCCACCCCGGTCGATTTCCTACCTCGGCCTCTCCCCGTCGTGTTTTGGAAGATTTTGGACCACCCCTGAAATAACCCAATCGTGGAAGTGAAATTTGACGGGGGTGGGGGAGGGGTGGGGAATTCGATTGGGGTAGGGGAGGGGGGATACTGGGGTGCTGAGGAAGGGGGGTTGCGGGGGTGGGGGATGGGAGGGCTGTTGGATTGGGGGTTTCAAGGGTGGTGGGAGGGTGGGGGAGGGATCGTTAGGATTAGGTTTAGGATTTAATGTTAGGATTAGGGGTTAATTAGGGTTGAAATGTAAACGTCGTTAGTTATCAAGGACGTTTAAGTGTATTGTTATGGAATTTAGGAGTACCTTATGAAATATGAATTTTGAAAAATCGAGGGTAACTCGTGAAATTTCTGGAGATTCGAAGGTGCTTAGGAGTATTATTTTTAAGAGTGACTACTTTTGTAAAACCCCGAAACGTATCATAATCACACATTCTGACTAAAGCAACTAACAAATTTAAGCACGAAACCCACCAAAAAACGGAGCTGTATAGACAAAGTGGAAGAAAAAACGGAGGAAAGAAACCTTATTCTAGAATCTAGATTAATTTTGTAATTTGATTAAGTGTAATATTTAAAAATTGTGGTGTCAATCAGTCGCATATTACTTTTCGCCGCTTTTTTGTAATTATTAATTTCATTGTCAACATCATTCTTATATGGCTCTTTACTTTCTGAAATCTGTTTGCATTTCTTAACACGCAAATTACGGTCCTCACATATTTAAAAACTCTAAAACAGATTATGAAAATGATAGATGGTGGATAAGTCAGTGGTATTCCTAAAAGAAAATTTTCCTTTTCACTAGTTTAGACTTTAGATTGTATAAAATGAGAGAAACTTTTGATGCAATCACTCCCTTTATATATTAATATTCTTTATAAAGTTATTGTTTATAATTGAATTTTAAAATATGCCACTACTGAAATTAAAGAATAGGGAAGAAGATATAAAGGAACAAACTACCATAAAGGTGGTCTTTCATAAATCATATTATATGCTTAATTATGAGATGTTGAGACCATTTGGAAACTAAATTCACACCAAGCATGTACTAACCTCCGTTTTTTAATAAGTGACACATTTTTTTCCTTTTATGTAAGAACTTTTTGAGAAAAGTATGTCACTTATTAAAAAACGAAAAAAGTATTTGTTGTAAGTCATAACATCTCAAGCTTTATTTTAACTCGGTGTGTTTTCCGTATAGCATGTCACAAGCTCAAATGATGATATAACATCAAAGCATGGATTTGCGATACAATATTACATGATTTATTTCCTCCGTCCGTTTCGAAATAGTTACACCATTTCTAACTTTCACGTATGTCGATGTAGGATTTCAAACATTAATATCTTTAATTATCCATAAGTAAAAATTATAAAAAAATTATATTAAAAATTTACATCGAGACAAATTTAACAAGATCTCACATGAATATGTTTTTCCTAAAAAATAAATCACCAAAGACAATATAAGTGAAAGACGTGAATAGTGCACAAAATAAAAATAGAACAACTATTTCTAAACGGAAGAAGTATATCTTAGAAACTTCGGTCGTCCTGCACCTCTATCCAACCAAGGCTCTCACTTTCAAGTTTCAACTAATCAAGTAATTTCATATATGCATTATTAGTAATTCGATTAACCTTGTACATGCGTTAACCATAGTATATTACAATCCTAATGATTCTTATCATTAACACCACAAACATCATAATTCATAAACAACCCCATTTATGCTACTAATAACCCACATCTCACTCTCATCATCAACTAATGGCGTGGCAAATACATAGAAATTAAGTTTTTTAAGTTTGGCAAGTGAAATTGATTAGGGTGGCTGCAGACCTAATTCCTTCCGTTGTTCCAGATATGGTGGACACTTACATACAAACATGTAAACTGATTTAACACGTTTTCTTTTCTCTAAGAACTTTCTCAAAGTACTACTAATAATAAAATAAAACCCCTAATAGCTAGATTATTCTCCATTCAACGGAATCGTACACCAGTATTCGATTACACGCATCAAATTGCTGACCAAAACAAATACAAAAAAAAATTTGTATCAAGAAAATCTAGATTAAATGAAGTGGAAGAATACATATCTAAAATATAACTCACGAACTCTCTTTAGACGAAGAGACAACATTTTCTTTTTCTTCTGAACTTTCAGATGCTGATTTTGCTTCAATTACATTGTCCGAAGATTCAGGTTCTTCTGGTTTTGTAAGTTCCTGTTCAAACTCCTTTGCTGCCTGCAATGTTCCGAACATCAATAAAAGTGACGAGAAATCAGAAGCACGGAACATGCGGAATGCAACAGACACAGTGAACAACTAAACTCTAGCGTAATTGCATCAACTTCCTGTACATCTGTCATGTAGTAAACCAGGAAAGCAAGTAGAAGATGAAGATGTTAAGCTAAAGATCCTCCCATTTCAAACTGGAGGATGAGATGAACACATTAAGTTCTTGCAAGAAAAATGGAAAGCAATTATTATTCATGTCAATATATATATCACAAACTTCGGAGTGTAGGAAGAGAGATGATCCTTATAATATGACTGCTCAGAGTCATTTATATGCAAATAAAACAAACTTCAAGATTGAGCCAACAGACCTCACAGTAAGAATGAATGATATTCACGTGTTAACTAAAACCAGCAAAACCAGAATAATACGTCTCGTTTCTCAGCACATAATTCTGTTTTCCAGTTCATATGCCTTCGACAAGATCAGAATAAGGCAGCACTAGCACACTCCAAAACTTGTCGCTTCTGACAGATTTTATGACAAAGATGGTGGGTTCTACTTGGCCAATGCCTAGACAAAAGATTCTGTTATGGCTTGGAATCCATGATGTGAATCGCAGCGAATAAAATAAACAATCAGACATTTGTCACGGTCATGGTGGATTGGTGGGCTGTGGGAAGAAGGTGACATGTTGTCCCTATTGCCCACAGGTCCTCACAGGATATAATGTCTGATACAAGGTAAGACTCTCCCACACAATTGATTAAAGATTTGGCAAATGAAGGTGATTGGCTCAAAGCTTAACTTTCTATATGGATCAATGAGGCCAGCAACATTCCTAAACTTTGACCTCACTGCTTGACAAGTTGCTCGAGGTTATTGTCTGTACAAATAACCAGTCTATTCTCTACCAACTGATTAGAGGATTGCCAAATTCTCAAATAATTGTTCAATTAACAGTCAAAGCATAATATGGAGTCCTCTTCCGATATATTACTATCTCCATCTTTGAAATGGAGAACGATCCTTATGAGAACGTAATAGAACATACTCAAGTATGATGTGGGAAGCTTTACTTAAGCAGAGTCACCCTACCTCGGCTACAATCCTGTTCTCGCCAACAGAAACTCAAAGAAGATATTGAATAGAAGTCAGATGTGTAAAGTTGCAAGAAGGAATCTAGAAGATCTTAAAGAAGAGTGAGTGCATTAGTAGAAGATCTCAGGAGCAAGATGTCAATCATGAGAACATAAAAGACATGCTAGAATCATTCATTGGCAAGTGAAATCCTAATCCGGATCCCATCAATCCAGATTATGGATCGCCCTCAATCCAAATTAAAACAGAGAGCAGATTAGCAAGTTCATATTTGACACTTCAAATTCCCTGCCACATGCATATATCATATTGAGCCACAATTATAAAGTCAAATTCGATTACTTTAAGCATATGGGTAAAAACTCCTAAAAACATAATAGCAATTGTTTTTCTAAACAATTTAATAGCAATTAGTCAATTAACTAGCCTAGCATTCAACGATCCACAAGATTAAGTGACGACTTTCCAGTATATATTCCATAGACTAGAAGGTTCTATGTCCCAGGCATACCCAGCTCCAGGAAAAAGGGCAAATACAGGGTACAAAAAAAGGTCTGAAGATGGGGAATAACATGTGCATGCTGGAGACAACATAGGCCATTCACGGGTTCAATAATGGTAAAATTCAATAAAGTCCAAGAAAGATATTGCCTTTGGTACCAAGATTTTGTAGACTGAAGAAATATCATACCATGCTTCATATGAAAGAATATAGGGATTGTAGAAGCTTTCTTTTATTAGGGATGCATTGTTTCAAAGCTGAGCTAACTAGCCTGAAGCTATTATGAGCTCGCATGCAAGATGCAACACTATGTGACTACGACAATTACCTCCATTAAGAAATAGCCTGATTTAGGGATTCTGTTAGGTTAGAGCTTAATAAAAGGTCAAGTGAAAGGAAATCAACATGCTTAATCCCTAGTTGTCAAATATGGGAGGCAGCCATAATAAGGTTTCTACAGTTTTGAATCCTAAAAACTCCTAAGAACCTAATCAACCATAATTATTCTGTAAGCTTCATACAGAAATGGTATGCCCATGCATCTTGCAACCATTTTTACGTCAGCCCTAGATAAACTGGGCTTTTCAAGAAAATGGAAGAAGTCGGTGCTCTAGGGTGCGTTCTCTTCAGCTAAACTAATCTGATTGGAGTCATTGGACCTACCTAGCCCTACTTTCACCCTATGTTTAGACCTGATTGGGCCTGATTATCCCTAATAAGGCCTGATCAATCCTAGTTAGACTTGCTCAGTCTGAAATTTAATTTCTGAAAGCAAAGAGAGCAAAACCTCATTTTGTCTTTCAACAACTTGCAATCTGCTTTAAGTGAATAGGTGTCCTTTTGTTAGATCTAGCATAGCCAGATCATGCCCTCTCCTTTGTCCTTTATTTTGGTGATGGAGGGCGGAGGCTGAGTAAGGTAGGTTATGCCACTCTCAGAGTTTCTCTTTGTTAATGATATGGAACTTTTAAGCAGCAGTTCAGGAACTTGAGATGAGGAAGTCAGCTCTTTAGATCAATTAGAATATATTTATTTTAGTTGGAATAGTTGAGATCTGCATTCTCTTGTGGAACTCTTTGGGGGGAGGATTGTAACACTATCATGAATTCCATCATCCTATCTTGGTCTTCCTCGACTTCGAGTGCCCATATTAAACACAAATCAATTAGGGATCTGACATGTGTATGGATTCCAAAAAAAGGCTTTTTAAAATGAGCAAAAGCTATCATCAAAAAGGAATGGATTCACTAGTATAGTGCAGCCCTTGCATGTCTTTGTTCCCTACCCAGACTAGAGTACACGCAAACTTGAGAATAGATTGAGACTCCTCATGGCTAAGCAAATGGATTGTGCTTAGGTCTCTGTATTTACCCCTCCCTACTAAGGAAGAAATCTCAAGCCAAAGTAGATGCAAGGATTTAATAGGAATAAGGATTGCATAACCAAAGTATGTCCAGAAATAGCATCGAAAAAGCACAAGGTGTATTCAACGAATTAAGGAACCTGTAAGTCAATCTTAGTAGGTTGTAATGGTTCAAGTCACCAGTTAATGTTAATTTAAAGAATGAATCGAAGTGTATTGTTTTGGAATGGGCTTCGGTCTGGGGTTGAACCTTAACAACCCGTTTGGTAGCTGTTTATTAATCGTGGATTTTGTAAAAAGAAGTCTCATGTCACTCCCATGATAATGAAACATCGTCATCCAAACATGTGTTATAATTCACAAATTTCCGTTACTACTCAATAATACACTAATTACTATTACCATTATCATTACCATCTTTTATTAACCCCCTACCAAACAAGAGATACAGTACAATAGAAAGGCCTCTTTTTCAAAGTTCCGCCACGAAACAAGAGGTCATGTCTTGGAAAGGTAAAGGATATTTCCTTCTCTAGACTTCTTGGTGATAGGAAAGAGCATTCACATATCAGGTAAATGGGGAGGTTTTCCCCAATGGAGGTTGTGCAAACTGGAGATGATTAGATACATTAGCCACATGAATTCCTTCACCGTTAAGAGCCTCAATAGCTTATTAATAGAAGTAGATCAATATCTCAATCTCCTTAAAGTCATGCTTTTTGGATAATTAGAATCCGACGAATAAGATCCCAACATAAATGTGCTTAAAGAAAAGAAACTTTACACTTAAAAGTTGGTTATACTATGCCCAAAAGATAAATTTTGTGATCACCTCTTGCTCTCTTGTTACATGCTCTGTCAAGCCATGTGCTCCCGCAGTCCCACTACAACAATTGATCCTTAACTCTGCTCTGGATGCATAGGGTTTAAACTTAGTAACAAAGAAGATGTGCATGTTGTATGGCAAAAAAGGATGAGGAACCAATTCTTCAGCAATATGATCCCCTCATCACCCACCTTGTATTTGACCAAGGGAAAGAATTGCACATCCAAGAACTACTATAAGAGTGACAAAGGCCCTGATTTGGTGAGGAAGCTTCAATGAAAGATGGCTTTGATTTCATTTTTAAAAAAAAACAACTACCAATTTTCAATCTTACTGGGCATTTGGTACATGAGATGGGAATTATCTTATCTTTATCCCCACCCACTTATCCTTCTGAATGTATAGCCCTTAGATTATATAGATCTTATGCTACTAGATCTACTTATTATCTTCAAAAAGATTTTGATGATGTTCGGAATAAGTTAGGACTATCCCTAACCCATTTTCCCTTATTATCTTCGAATCACACCTAAAACTTTATTTCTCACCTACTAATCCTAAACTAGAAGGCAATACTTTTTTCCCAACATTCAAATTCAATTGTCAATCACCAAAATTGGAGCCACGTGCTTCATCTCCAAGAACGAGCCAAATGACCCCAACATCGAATTATACAAGCAATAACCTTAATTTGTAAGGTGATACTTCTTTCCCAACTTCAAAACTTGAATGTTAATCTCCAACATCGAAAACAACTACTTCTTCTCCAAAAGCAAATCAAATTACCCCATCACCCCAATTTGAAATTACACGAGCAATATCGAATATATAATTAATCTAAGTGATAAATAAATTTACTCCACAGTAATCCAATTCCCCAACCTAGTGAATCTTTCAGCTCACCCGCTAAAGCCGAAAATTCGACAATGAATGAAGTACTACTTTAGCTAATTTCAAGCCATACTCATATAAGGTCCAAACTTCAAAACCCAGATTTAAGGACATAATCTAGAATTCTCACACAATTTTCCCATCTCTATAACTCATCAAAAAAAAGTTACGATTCCATCCAATATAGTACAACCATCTACATCTATCCTATTCACACTAATCTACCACAACATCAATCAACCATATATCATAATCATGTACAAATTAAAACTATGTACTAATTTATGTATCCATATATAAAAACCCATAAAATAAAATTAAAAAAAAAGTTGTTGAAATGGGGTTGACTAACCTGTTGAAAACTCTTAATAGTTTTACCAAAATTGCGACCAATTTCAGGGAGTTGTTTGGGGCCAAACACAAGCGCAGCAACTCCAGCAATAACGGCTAGCTCAGGAACACCGAGACCAAACAAAGAGTTGCACGTGAGGCCTTTGCGGGCCCTGTAAGCGGGCCGTACACGGGCCCTAAGGCCCAGGCCCTTTGTGTTGACGGATCTGAAGAGAGAGATGGAGAACAAGGAGGAGGATTTAGAGGAAGAGAGGAGTGTGGGTTTTTGGAAAGAGGGGAGAGAGAGAGAGGGTGAGAGTGTTGAGATCTCCATTGTTTTGTAAAATGAGTTTGGATGAAGATGAAGATGAAGATGAAGATGAAGGATAGATAGAAAGTAATGAATGAACCTCAAATAATTCAAGTTTGATGTCTTCAAATCATGAAATAAATATCGGGGTAAGTAAGGATTTAAAGAGACTAAAGTTACTATTATTAAATTTATTTATTTGCAGTGAGTAAATAGCAGACTAGCAGCGTGTCTCACGTTCTAGTAATGACAATAGATAATAAAATGCATGTTTTGCACACTTTGTGTACAAATCTTCCAGTCTCGACTTTCTCCTCGTCAATTCTGTATTCATATGCTTAAAGCACACCGTACGGTAGCTGCATATTAGCATGTAGACATGGCACGAGGCGGGCCGAGCCGATTTTAGGTCGGGCCAGTTTAGCTTCGCGTGAACCTGAGCTAAATCGGTTAGCTAACTAGTTTGGTCCGGTTTAGAGCTAGGTTTTGAAATGCAACTAAAATGAGATGAGATCTAATATGAGATAATATGAAACTAAGAAAGCAGTACATTTTTTTCGTTGTACGTAAACTCCCACCCCTAATGAGTAGTACAAATCGTACAACATTTTATGAAAGCAGAAAAACTACACTAAGATAGCGAATAAAGATAAGAATTCCTACTCCAAGCTAAATGAAACACAGTGTCCCCACTGTGAAAATACATAAAACAAGGGAAAAGAAATGAAGAAGCTCACTCAGTACGAGCCTCGTCTACCGAGGAGGGCTCAGTAGTAGCATCAGTAGTGGAGGCGATGGGGCCAGAAGCTCCTAACTAACGACGCAAATAGACAATCTCCGAATCAATCGCCACGACTTTCTTTTCAAGTCGGTCAAAGTGATCAATCACATCTTGAGAGAAACTAGCAAAACAATCCATGAAGAGTCGAAATTCTCTAGTGGTGACTGATGTGCAAAGTGGAGTACTAGGATCGAAGATTTCTGAACAAGACATACGAGAGTATTGGTGAGTAGGGCCCAAGAGAGTGCTTTGATCCCGGGGCACATATGCTTAGTGAGCAAAGGGGTCAAGAACGCCGATAGAAGTGATAGAGTATATATCTATTCCTGGGGTCTCAACCATCAGCTTAAACTTTTGGTTGAGTTGGTCCCTTGACATGGTATCAAGAGCCAGCGTGACAAAAAGGTCACGGGTTCGAATCTCATCCACCCCTCCTTTCTCAGTGGAATATTTAGCGCCAGGTAAGGGAGACCTGTGCTGCATCCACACTTCAAGCCCAAAGGGCTCTTGCGTGAGGGGGCGTGATAGAGTATAAATCTATTCCTGGGGCCTCAACCATCAGCTTAAGCTTTTGGTTGAGTTGGTCCTTTGACAAGAAGGGTCATCAACAGGAGTAGGAACAAAAGATGAGGCACGAGGAGTGAACAACAAAGCATTTGGATCGCTCAAACGGGTTGCAGGACTAGGGAGACGAGCATAAACAACCTTCTTAGCATCCTTTCCTTCTCCCTTAACATACCAATCATAGACATTGGCACCACATGTCACTAACCATTTACAATTGTTCATCATTTTCGGAATATCAAGGAGGGCATAGGTAGATAATGTTGCAAAAGAGGTTAAGTCAATGCCAACATGCTTGGCGAAGATAGTAATAAAGCTACCCGTAGTGATAGATCCCGTAGATGATCTCTCTCCCATATAAAAGCAGCAATCAAGAACCGTCCAAAATCAAGTTGACCCATCTGAGCCGGATCACAATGAACAAACCACCATATCATACGAAAATCATTAGTAGCAACTTGTCATGTTTCCCTTTAGGGTAGAAATTAAAACATGTAACAGAAGTCGATGCAAGAAGTGAATAGTAGGGTTCACAAAAGCAAAAGACTGTATAAAACCAACTACCCAATCATTTCGACCTGTGACCTCCTTCCAGAAGTGTTTTGCAATAAATCGCTTATTATTAGCATCTTCACACAAGGATTTAAATGACTCGGGACCAAAGTTACCTTCAAGAGGCAATTTAAATAGCTCATTTATCGTCTTTGGGCTCATTTTCTTTTTCAAACCACCAATAGAGAAGGAGAAATCACCCTTCTTGGAGATAACCTCAAGAGAAGCTATCTAAAACCAAAACCGGATATACCTGCTCTCTCAAATTAAGAACCTTCGAAAATTTATGCCTTTGGGCGAGTTGTTGCAAGCAATGATCAACCCCTAATTCCTTAGCATCATGAGGAGAGTAACGAAGTGTAGGCTTGATTCGGCGTTTTCGAAGGGTGGTGGAAAGGTCTTGTTGAGGTTGGGTTAACCATGGGAAAGAGAGTTGTGAGGAAGATGGAGGGCTTGGCTCGGGTGTAGGTGAACGGGGTGGTGGAGGAGGGGCGCGTTTCTTTTTGGTAGTGTTGGTGGTGCTGAGTGAATTGGACTTGGTTTTGTATTTGGAAAGGTCTCTTTTGGTGGGTTTCATGATGCTAAGCAAGTGGGATACCACACAAACAACCAAAGAGCACTTGTAGAACAATTCACCAACTTCGATGAGTAATGTCAAATCAATTCATCAATTACCGCGCTTACTATTGAAATTGACTAAAATAATCAATGAATTCACAATTTCAATAAAGAACGAGTCATCATAAAATCACATAGCCACTTAAAGAATAGCATCACCAATACGTATATCAAAATCACTCTTAGTGTAGGAAATAAAGAATGAAAGTTGATGACTGTGAACTTACTAGGTCTCAGCGCTTAGGAAAAGGGTGTAAATCCCATAAAGAAATTCAAAGAAGTACAAATAAGTCTTCAATTACTCCAAATTGTGAATCACCAAAAAAAAAAACAAAAGTCCCAAATCAATTGTCAAATTAGGGCTTCGATTATTTTATTTCTTTTAGTTGGGCGGCAGTTAGGGTGCTGTTGTGATGGACCGGCAGTGTCGAAGTGACCGACAGGTGGTGCGTAGGGCTGGGCTGAGAGTTCTTCGAAGAGTTCGTCGGAGAGGGAGAGGTTGCTGCAGGCTGTCATTCCTCTTTCTCTCTCGACGTGTGTGCTGCGCTGCGTATATTTATTTTGCCTTCTTTTCTTTTTCTTTTTTTTTTTAAAAAAAATACGAACAATAGCAGTGAGCCAGCGGGCCTAGCAGAGATTTCAGTTTGCTGGGTCGTGTAAGCCAGTGAACGCTGATCTTTTAGCAGGGTGGGCAAAGAACTGCCATGTGCAGCTTATGAGGCCCATTGGGCGCTGGAATGGTACGAGAAGCGCTGGGTTGTGGGAACAGCCAGTCTTCGTGTGTCGGCTTAGGCAACGACTCGCGACAGCTTAGGAGTGCTTAAGTGAACCAGACGTGCCACTTCCTACACATGCTTGCAGACTACGACAAACAAAACTCAACACATTGTTAGTTCGTTAGTGGATAAAAACAAACCAAAATAAAAAATTTCAAGTGAAATCCAAACAGAAGAAAAAAATTACGAAAATAAGCTAACTAAACTAAGAAAGAAGAATAATACAAATGAATTCACAAAAATAAGATATAAACAAAATAATAACTAACCTAATTGAGTTCAAGTGAATTCAATCTATAAAATATTTTTGTTCTTTTCTTTTTTTCATTTTTTTTTTGTATTATTTTTTTTTAGGAAAGAAGAGAGTTAGAAACCCGAGTTACCTCCCGATTATCGCTCTTTTAAAGTCATGAGCTCGACTTATCACCTCAAAATCATTCGTCATGACTGATCAGTAGGAGGTTCAGTGAGGTAGATTGTCTCCAATTTTCCAATGAACGCACCCTCAGTGTAGAGCTTCAAACGTTGGCCATTGACTTTGAATTTGGCTCCATTCTCATTAATAACTTCAATAGCTCCATGTTCTTTCACATCCTTGACAACAAAAGGTCCAGACCATCGTGACTTAAGCTTTCCAGGAAAAAGCCGAAGTCTAGAATTGTAGAGTAAGACCTTATCACCAACATTAAATTCTCGCTTTTGGATCATCTTATCATGAAACTTCTTCGTTTTCTCTTTGTAGAGCCTGATTCTCGTAAGCTTCAAGTCGAAGCTCATCTAACTCATTCAATTAAAGAAGTCGCGCTTCACCAGCCGCTGCAAAATCCAAATTGATCTTCTTGACGGCCCAAGCAGAGAGATACTCCATCTCAACTGGCAAATGACAAACCTTGTCATACACTAACTGATACGGAGTTGTCCCCAATGGAGTCTTGTAGGTCGTGCGCAATGCCCACAAAGTGTCATCCAATTTTAATGACCAATTCTTCCTAGACTTGTTTACCACCTTTTCGAGAATTCTCTTGATTTGGCGATTAGAAACTTCAATTTGACTACTCGCCTGAGGATGATAGGCCAAGCCGACCTTATGAGTAACTCCATGCTTCTTCAGAAGAGCCTTAAGAGTCCGTTGATGAAAATGAGAACCACCATCACTAATCACAACTCTTGGGACTCCGAAGCGTGGGAAGATGATCTTCTTGAAAAGCTTCATAACAACTTTTGAGTCATTAGTTGGCGATGCAATAGCTTCAACCCACTTAGTTTCAGAATCAACGACGACCAATATATACCTATTCCCACAGGATGAACGGAATGGTCCCATAAAATCAATACCCCAAACATCTAAGGGCTCAATCTCAAGAATTCCAGTTTGTGGCATCTCTTGCCTCTTCGAAATATTGCCCGTTCTTTGACATTCATCACATGTTTTGCAAAAGGCATGAGAGTCTTTGAATATAGATGGCCAATAGAAACCACTTTGAAGAACTCCATGGGCAATTGCATTAGGACCAAGGTGTCCACTACATGGCATACTATGACAGTGTTTCAGAACACCATGAGTACTCTCCCAATCAGCAACACATTTACGAAAGAGCCCATACACTTACGATACAAGAAAGGGTCATCCCAAAAAAATTGCTTAGCATTATGATAGAAGCTATTGCGTTGTTGATAGGTCAAATCAGGAGGATGAGAACCACCAACTCAGTAATTTGCGAAGTCTGCATACCAAGGGGACTGAGTAGAAACCGCAAAGAGATTATCATCAGGAAGAGAATCATCTATAAGGCCATCCGAGCTTGACTCAAATCTCAAACAAGAGAGATGATCTGCAACCACGTTCTCAGCACCCTTTTTATCTCGTATCTCCAAATCAAATAAACTCTTGAAGAAGAAGAATCCATCGAATGAGCCTCGGCTTCGCCTCTTTCTTGGCCAGCAAATACTTGAGTGCGGCATGGTCAGTGTGAACAATGACTTTTGAACCAATGAGATAGGTTCGAAACTTATCAAGGACATAAACAATCGCAAGGAGCTACTTCTCAGTAGTAACATAGTTCATTTGAGCTCCATCCAAGGTTTTACTTGCATAATAGATGGCATGCAACACCTTATTCTTCCTTTGACCCAGCACCGCTCCCACAACATAGTCGCTAGCATCACACATAATCTCAAACGGCCAATCCCAATCTGGAGGTTGTATGATTGGAGCAGTTATGAGTGCTTTCTTAATCTTGTCAAAAGACTCCAAACAAGCATCAGCGAAATCAAAAGTGGCATCCTCAAGCAATAATTGAGTTAGGGGTTTCGCGACTCTAGAAAAATCTTTTATAAAACGACGATAGAAACCCGCATGACCAAGACAACTCCTCACTCCCTTAACATTCACAGGAGGAGGAAGTTTCTAAATCACCTCAATATTTGCTCGGTCAACTTGGATGCCAGGTTCAGAAACAAGATGACCAAGTACCACTCCTTCATTGACCATGAAGTGGCATTTTTCCCAATTCAGGACCAAATTAACATCACAACAACGTTTAAGGACCTTAGAAAGATTTTGCAAACACATGTCAAAGTCAGAACCATAAACACTAAAATCATCTATCACTAGGGGAAAAAACATAAAGGGCTGCGCTTTTCGTAAAAGCGCAGCCCTACTAGTGAAGGGCTGCGCTTTTTTAAAAAAGCGCAGCCCGTTCTTTGACATTCATAAAGGGCTGCGCAGGAAGGGCTGCGCTTTTCGTAAAAGCGCAGCCCTACTAGTGAAGGGCTGCGCTTTTTTAAAAAAGCGCAGCCCTACTAAGCAGAAGGGCTGCGCTTTTTTAAAAAAGCGCAGCCCTTCCTGAAAAAATTTGAAATTTCGGAATCGCGGGCTTTGAAATATTGAGCGGGGATTCGTCAAATATATTATCCCTCATTCTCTCTCCTCTCTCACGTCCCTCCTTATTCCTTTCTTCCTTCTCTCTCATCCTCTCTTCTCTCTCAAAAACTCCCATATACATTTGCGACAAAAACCTTGAAATGATTTGCACTAAACATGGTGACGGAGTCCGATTGCTATTGTGAAACTTTTGAGCGAAGGCAAGAGTCAACTCACCGTACGCATGGTGTTTGGCTTTTTGCCATCGAGTTCGTTTAAGCCTCCAAATACCACATTTTAAGTTTTTGCGAATTTTTTTTTTCCTTTAAATTGTATTTGGGTTTTGTTTTATGTATTCAAGCATTATTAGGTTGTAGTTCTTGTATTTTCAGATCTATAATGTTCTTGTATACTTCTCTTTGTTTATATATTTTGATTAATGTTCATTGTATACTTCTCTTTGTTTTGATTAATGTTCTTGTATACTTCTCTTTGTTTTGATTAATGTTCTTGTATACTTCTCTTTGTTTGTTTTGATTAATGTTCTTGTATACTTCTCTTTGTTTATTTTGATTAATGTTATTCTTGTATACTTCTCTTTGTTTATTATGATTAATGTTCTTGTATACTTCTCTTTGTATATAATTTCTTGTATTTTCATCTTTGTTTTGATTAATGTTCTTGTATACTTATTGTATACTTCTCTTTTATATTAGTTTTTGTTCCTTTTTTTCATTTCGTTTCATTCTTTTTATTGTTTTGGGTTTAGTATTTTCGTTTCGTTTCTCTTCTCTTTTGTTTAATTTCAGAAAATGTCAAAAAAAAAATTTTATTTTTTTTATTTTTTTTTTGGTAGGAAGGGCTGCGCTAGTTAGGAAAAAGCGCAGCCCTTCTAGCTCAGAAGGGCTGCGCTTTTTCCTAACTAGCGCAGCCCTTCTGGGCTAGAAGGGCTGCGCTTTTTCCTAACTAGCGCAGCCCTTCTAGCTTAAGGGCTGCGCTTTTCTAGCGCAGCCCTACTTAAAAAGTGAAGGGCTGCGACTGAAAGGGCTGCTGTCAAAAAGCGCAGCCCTACATGCCTTTTTTAGCGCAGCCCTACATGCCTTTTTTAGCGCAGCCCTTCTTCATTTTTCCACTAGTGTATGAATACCTCCATGATATTCTCAATGAAATCTGAAAATATGGCCATCATACATCTTTGAAATGTGGTAGGAGCGTTACACAAACCAAAAGGCATTCGACGGTAAGCAAAAGTACCATAAGGACATGTGAACATCGTCTTCTCCTGGTCTTCGGGATGAATAGGAATCTGAAAAAATCCTGTATATCCATCCAAATAACAGAAAAAGTTATGATTTGCTAAACTCTCCAGCATTTGATCAATAAAAGGGAGGGGGGAAGTGATCCTTCAGGGTGGCCGTATTCAACCTGAGATAATCAATACACATACGCCACCCCGTGACAACACGAGTAAGAATAAGCTCATCCTTATCGCTCTTAACAACTGTTGTCCCCCCTTTCTTAGGAACGAATTGTACCGGGCTCACCCACTTAGAATCAGAAATGGGATAGATGATGCCCGCGTCAAGTAGTTTCATTACCTCTTTTTTCACCACCTCCTGCATATTAGGATTTAAACGACGTTGTGGCACTAGTACAGAATCGATGATTTGCGTCGGATGCGAGACCCCCATTTGCGTCGGACATGGGTCCGACGGCACAGGCCTCGACGCAAATTACGTAGAGATGATCTGCGTCGGAGGTGATGCGACGCAAATCGTAACCCATTTGCGTCGGATCTGTAATGTGGTCCGACGCACATGTCACCCACAGCCCTGGTCTTTTACCAAAAAAAAAGCAGATTTGTGTCGGATATAAAGTCACATCCGACGCAAATTGATTTTTTTTTTTTAAAAAAACATCAATTTGCGTCGGACATGTCTCTACATCCGACGCAAATTTGCGTTTTTTAAACAAAAAAAATGTTTTGTTGATGATCCACTAAAACAGATACAATGAACAAACAAAACAAAAAATTGGGAAACTTAAACCGTACTATTTCCTGCCTTATACAAGAATATAGATTTTGTCAAACAGTTCAAAATTAATGAATCCAACTACTCTATTCAAGAAAATCCAACTAATAGTATGACAACAACAACCATAACTAGGACAATGGTAAACTTACCAACCATATCAGCAAACAAATTTTTCCAAGAAGAGGGGGAAATCGAAGGTAATGGATCAAAGAATGATAGTAACTGCAACAACGAAACAATATGCTGGACATGCTCGATTCACCAACTGCAACGACGAAGTGAACTGTTGCACCAACAAAGCAAACTGTTGCACCGACGAAGCGAACACATCATGGAATCGAAAAATTTGTACAAAATCAAGAACTAAAAACAACAAAGAAATTTAGAAAAACGTACAGATCTGAAAGAATGTAGAAATACAACGAAGAATTGAAGCAACAATTCGTTAATCCAAACAAAAAATACTCTAAAAATCCTAAAAATCCTAAAATTGAATGTCTCAACAACTAATGTAATACAAGTATACAACAACTAAAGATCCTAAAAACCTGATAATGAGTGACGCGTTATTGCTATTCTTCGATGACGAGAGATCTAAAAACTTTGTGGCTTCCCGACGGTTAGAACACACAAAAGAACAACAGCAACAACCGCAGCCGCACCAACCGCAGCCGCACCAACCGCAGTAACTGCGACATCACCAACTGCAACAATTAGCGTGACGAGGAGAGAGAGACTGAAGGGAATATGCAGACGAAGGGAGAAAGATGAAGAATTTAGTAGTGAGAGACGAGATAGGGAGTTTTAGGTTACAGGAGATTGAAGAAGGGAGAAATATTGAAGAATTTAGGAGGGAGCGGCGGTATAGAGAGGAGATTGGGAGTTTTAGAAAGTGGGAGTTTTAGGTTTAGAGTTGGGCGCTTAAATGTTAGGTAGAAGTGGGCTAATTCTATCTCCTAGGCCCAATGATATGCGTCGCATAGAGCAAGTGGTCCGACGCAAATCGTCTGACTTATGTGCGTCGCACAAGGCCAATCATCCAATGCACATTATTCTTCCACCCATTTTCTTGAAGTATTTGTGTCAAATGCACCTCAAATACGACGCACATGAACCATGATTTGCGTCATGTTCAACACCCATCCGGCGCAAATGATACTTCTGCGTCGTTTGACCTGTTGTGCGACGCAATTCATGAGACGTAAATCAATGTTTTTCTACTAGTGTGGTTGTATACAAGGACAATGGTTGTCTTCCAGATTTATTCTATGCATACAAAAGTCTGGGCTAATGCCCTTGAGATCGTCAATGTTATACCCGATAGCTTTCTTATACATGCGAAGCACAGTGAGGAGCTTTAAAAGCTTGCTATCATCGAGTTTAACACTCACAATTACAGGACAATTCTCCTTATCATCAAGGAAAGCATATCTAAGGTGAGAGGGTAATGGTTTTAATTCTACCTTCTTTACCTGTGGCTCAGAAGTGGAACAAGTGGTTTGCATTGCCTCAAAACCTTCGGTCTCATCAGTGTCAAAGCCATCCAAATTAGGGAGTAAAGAATCTATTTCATCATCACCTTCTCTATTTGAGGCTCCAAAAGCTAGAACAGCCTCCAACTGATCATCTAATAAGGCACGAGGAGCATCATCTCCAGCAATCTCCTCTATGACATCAATCCTGCAACTAGGGATGACAATCCAGTCCGAATCCGACCCTAGTCCGCTCCGATCCAAAGGAAAAAGTAATCCGACTCCGACTCCGTTTAAAAAATTCGACTCCGAGTCAGAGGAGGGTCGGAGTCGAATCTCATAAAATAATCCGACATCCGAATCCGACTCCGACTTTGAGTCAATCAATACTTTTTTTCTTATTTATGTAATGTATTATTTATGTATAATTTGACTTCGACTTTCAGCCAATTGTATTATATAGGATTTTCCCATAGAAAAAATGATTGTTAAAAATAATAGTAATAATTAGATTATTTGTACCATATAAGATTTCCATATGATGATTAGAATAAATTGTAATGATTAAATTATTGTATTATAGAAGACTATTCTATTATAAAAAAATTGGAAGAAAAATAAGTCGGATCAGGCTCGGAGTCGGATGTTCGGATTTTAAGTCGGATGTCCGGATTTTAAGTCGGGACTGATCTCGGAGTCGGATGTTCGGATTTTAAGTCGGATCGGATTCGGATTTTCAAAGTCGGATGTCGGAGTCGGATTCAGATTTAAAATTCGACTTTCTGTAGGGTCGGAGTCGGATTATGCATAATCCGGTCCAAGTCCGACCAATTGTCATTCCTACCTGCAACAAGTGTTCTCAAGCATAGGAGACTTTATAGCATTAGTAAGCTTAAAAGTCACAGTATCATCACCAACAGTCAAAGTAAGAGAACCGGACTTGACATCAATAACATCTCCAACAGTACATAAGAAAGGTCTACCCAAGATGATGGAGATTTGACTATAGAATTTTTCAACCCTCACAGGTAAATCCTCTAAAATACCCAGAGGATATTTCATAGAACGATCTGCCATCTGCAAAGTAATCTGCGTGCACTTTAAAACTCCCAAGTTCAATTTATTACAGATAGATAAGGGCATAACAGTAGATACACTAGCTCCTAAATCACATAAAACCTTATCAATAAATAAAGCACCTACATGACAAGGGATGGAAAAACTACCAGAATCCTTGAGTTTTGGTGGGAATTCATTCTACAATACAGCACTACCCTTCAATTAGAGCAACTATATCTATACCACCAAAATCTTTCTTCTTAGTGATCATATCTTTCAAGAACTTAGCATACACGGGTACTTGAGAAATTAAATCAGTAAAAGTTACTGTTACCTCAAGGTTCTTGACCATGGCCAAGAACTTACCAAGTTGTTGATCAACTTTGGATTTTTGCATCCAGTGGGGGAAAGGTAGCGGTGGTGAAGGAGAATCGGTAACATTCTCCTTTTGCTTTCTTGCTTCATCTACCTTCCTGTGCTCAACTTCAGTTTTTGAGTTATTCTCACCTTCATTTTCATCCACTACATCATTTTGAACTGGAGGTGATGAATCATCAGTAAGCATAGGTGGGGCATCATACTGTGTACCGGTTCCAAGAGTAACGACATTAGCAGTTTCTTTGGGGATTACTTGCCCCGGTAGGTGACCTGGTTGCCTCTGCACATTATTTCCGGCCACCTGAGCAAGTTAAGTCTCCAAATGTTTGGTGGTGTTCTTCAACTCCTTGATGCTCTCTTCATGATTTTTCTGCATGGAAACCATCATTTTCATCAGATCAGACATAGTAGGCTCATGAGAGCTGGAATTCTGAGAAGCTTGTTGCTGATAGCCTTGGTGTGAAGGCCTATTAAAACCAGGAGGGGGGTTCTGATGAGCTCCTTGGTAATACGATTGTCTAACAACATGTTGTGGTGAGTTTTGATGTGGTGGTTGGTAAAAGGCTTGTGGCATGGGCTGAGGGTTGAGGGTTTTGGACATCGTTGCTTTTGTAGGAAAATTTGGGATGATCCCTCCAACCTGGGTTGTAAGTGTTAGAGTAGGGATTGTGTGGAGGTCTCTGCTGAAAAGCATTTGCATGCTCCATCCGATTCGGATCAGGTTGACTGTAGCTACAATCATGACCAAAATGGACTTGAACACCACACACTTCACAAAGGAAGAAGTAATAGGAGCCATGGAAGACATCGCATACTCATAGGAGGAGTGCTAGACTGCAAAGATTTCAGTGAGTCCATCTTCATGCTCAACTGTGCTACTTGTGAAGACAATAAGGCATATGCGTCGGCATCCAACTTTTTCTTTGTTATCGTCCTAGAAGAACTATGATCATTTGCCGCTAAGTTGGCCAGAAAATTGTACCCTTCATCCACCTCCTTATCTAGGAAAAACTCCCCCTGCAGATGAATCAATTGTACTCTTCATATGGGGTTGTAGACCATTGTAGAATGCTTGGGTGATGAACCACTTGTCAAGATTGTGGTAAGGCATTCTCTCTGCAGGTCCTTGAACCTATTCCATGCTTCCTTCAGTGTTTCATCGGGTTCTTGTTGAAAGGTAGCAAGCTTATATCTTATTTCTGCAGTCTTGGTTGGAGGGTAGTACTCTTTCAGGAATGTTTCAGATATAGCAGTCCACTCAGTTTCATTAACATCGTTCAGCCATTTCTCTGCCTTGTCCTTTAATGAAAATTCGAAGACCATGACCGTCAACTGATCAGGAGTGACCCCTTGGTGATTAACGGTACGACAGAGTTGTTGAAACCGTTGTAGATGATTGGCAGGGTCTTCAGATGGATGCCCCCCAAATTGGTTCTGTTGGATCATGTTGATGAGGGCAGGCTTGATCTCAAAGTTGGCTGCCTGTATATCAGGCATAGTAGGGCCTGTGAAAATTCCACTAGGGGAAGGTACCCCATAAGATTTCAATGACTTAGGAGGCATGATTGAATTTGAAGGACCTTCCGTAGACGTTTCCTGATTATTAAACTGCTTTTTCTTCTTCTTTTGCTTTTTTAGTTGTCGGATGGTTATCTCAAGATCAGGATCAGTTGGAACTGGAGTACATGTTCTTTTGGACCTGGGCATAAAAGAAACAAAGAAAAGAAGTGCAGTGAGATTGCCTCAATTGGAACTTGAAGTTCAAATGAGACAGTAGAAATAGTTCAAATAATTAAACAAAGAAAAATTTGTCAGAAACTACCTTTTATAATCACTTTTTTGTGAGAAACCACCTTTTAAAAAAATTTGGTTAATTAGCCACCTTTTTGGTTCTTTTTTTTGTTGGAAGCCACCACTTGCCGGAATCCGGCGTTGACCTTGATTTTCCGGCGTTGACCATCATTTTTTCGCTATTTTTTTCCAGATTTTCGCCATTTCTTCCACATGAGATGTCGGGGGATGCGAGGGAGGAGATGGGTTTAGGGCTGAGAGGGTGGAGATAGTCGTGGGGGGTGTTTTCCGGCGGGTTACGAGGGGGGAGGGAGGTTGCCGGAGATGCGAGAGGGAGGGTGGGTTGCCTGGGGTGCGGGGGGGGAGGGGGGGGGGGAGAAAGATAAAAGGGGAAGAATGGCGAAAATCTAATGGTCAACGCCGAAAAATTGAAGTCAACGCCGGATTCCGGCAAGTGGTGGCTTCCAACAAAAAAAAGAACCAAAAAGGTGGCTAATTAACCAAATTTTTTTAAAAGGTGGTTTCTCACAAAAAAGTGATTATAAAAGGTGGTTTCTGACAAATTTTCCTTAAACAAAAGCAATAGAAATTAGTCGTCTACCCGGCAACAGCGCCAAAAAGTTGATGATTTTAAAAAGTAATACCGCAAGTGCACGGTGTCTGTTGTTAGCAGATACTTAGCAAATACGGGTCGATCCCACAGGGAGAGAATTTCTATCGATTTTCGCTTAATTATAATAAACTATCTAAGAAAAACGAATGTTTGATTTGAATAATAACTAAACTAGAAGCAAGTAATATCAAAATGTTGGTTTAATCAATAAATTAAAATCCTAGGGCATATGTTTGGTCCACCATGCTCACACCATTCAAAAAATACAAATCAATTCAATAACAAATAAACTAGAGGGGGAGTAACTAAATAAATGGATAATTCTTCGGTCGGGTATTAACACTTTCAATTCAACCTATGCAGTACGATCGCTAACATATTCAGAATTGCCAATTGTAATGAAGCCTCTAAGAATATGATCTTTCAATTGTAATTCCTATTACCAAATTAATTAACTCTTGATTTGGCCAATTACAAGAATTAAACTATTTAAAACCTATCAATTGGAATTACTCACAACCCTAATCTATAAAACAATCAATTTCAAAGTATAAAAAATCATAGTATAAACATGGCTTCCCTCACTTTTCCCTAGAAAAGAGACTACTCACTCATAATTGAAATAACCAAAGCAAAATCAATAATTAATCTAGAATTCATGATTGAAATAATGCAAATAATAATAAAGCAAGAGAAAGACAATAGCAAATATTAATAAAGAAGAAAAACAATGGAAGAATACCTCTAGAACTTGAATTAATGGAAGAGAAGCAAAAACTAGGATTTCAAGGAAAGAGATGAAGAATACCACGTAATACTAGAGTTTTTTTTTAGGAATAAAAGCATGAGAGAGAAATAAAAAAAAAAATCTCCCCTTTATATTTTCCTCTAATCTAATCTTTTAATGAGTCCAAAGAAAAAGGAAATAAAAAAGTAAACTAATATAAGAAGTTTGATGATTGGACGATAGTAGCGACGCCAACCACGAGCTTGCGTCCAGCTCTTAGGCGTGTCGAGGCTCGCCATTGGGCGCTGGCCAGCCAACGGGCTAGGCAGCAAGCTTCGACAATGCATAGGCGGTAGCCCATTGGACGCTTTCCTTGGTAAACTTTCGAAGGCTATTTCTTGCGTTCTAGGAATCTTCTGTAGGCGTGTGACCTATCATTGCGAACATGTTTAAGTCTAGTTTCCACTACAAATTGAATCACTCCCATCCGGTTTGTATAATTCGAGTTATGATCAAAAGAGTGAATATGTGTCAGTTTTTATCACTTCGGAAATAATGCATTTCTTCGTTTTCATCTCAAATTTACTCTCGAGAGATATGGTACGATCCTCATGGAAGCTACTTCACATCATATGATTATAAAGAACAAGAAAATAGTCCACGAACATAAATTCACCGATCAAAAGCCACCATTCATCAACCCCCTTTACAAGGATTATCCAATTCATCCAAAATCGCTTCGAAAATGTCCAGATAGCTATGAAACTATTTGAAACATTAAGAAAACCACAAACGAAGCGTAATAGAGCACATAATAGATAACTCATGCTAATGGAAACTAAAATGCAACTATATGAATCAATATGCTCTAAAAATGCAACCTAAATATGCCTAAAAACTCTATATAAAAATGATTTATCAATAAGTAGAGTGACATGACTCAGGAGGAGTTAGTTGGTCATATGAAAATTGAAGAGGCAAATATATTGAACGATTTTGAATCCCCCAATTGAAAATAATCTGGCAACAGTTGAAGCTAGTTTTGTTGAAGCTGGCTCTGGTTCTAGCTCATTTCTGAGAAGCCTAGAGGAGATTCCGAGAAGTTTAGTGGAAAAGGTCAAAAGCCCTAGGATAAGGGATAAAGTTTAAGTGTAGTGGAAGGATTGAAATGAAATCGGGTTGTTGTTAATCCTGTTGTAAGTCGGGTCGCTTTGCTTATGTTTGTCCAAACAAAAAGAAAGGTGCATGTGCGAGACAAGGCTCGAAGGATTAACCCAAGGGTCAAGCAAATCTAGCTGAGGCAGATGACCTTGTTACTACAATGATTTCTAAGGTTAATCTGGTTGAGAATAATTCGGAGTGGATTGTGGACACTCCTCTTGTCACCTCTGTGCAATGAAAGACCTATTTATGGAGTTTCAAAAGGCGGATGGGGTGTTTACCGAAAAAAAGGTGGATGGGGCTGACCAAGTCTACATAGGAATGATAGCAAATATGTGGTGCTTAAAAAGGGAAAGTTCTCTTGAAGCTGAAATCTGGGAAATCTTTCTTCTTTGAAATTTAATTTTTTGTAGTATGCTCAACAAAGCAGGTGTCAAGTTAGTTTTTGATGATAATATGCTAGTGTTGACTCGCAATGGTGAGTTTGTTGGGAAAGCGTACGTTAATGTTGGGTTTTTTCTTTTGGATATTGTAACTTCTAATTTCAATGAAAAATATCTCTTCTTCTACTTAAATTTTTGAGCTTGTAAATCTGTTGCACAGTCTTTTGGTCGGGTCATATAGTCATGTGGGAATTCACTTTTAGTAAATCGATAAAACCAAATGAAGTTACTGCATGATGTGGTTAATGATGGACTTAACAAGTGTGAAGTATGTGCTGAAGCTAAAACTATAAGAAAGTCATTAAAAATGGTTACTAGTAAGGTATTTGAACTATTAGAACTAATTCACACTGATCTGACATATTATAAGAACCTTGAAAGTTGGAGGTGACGAAATTTGTTTCTAAGGAAGTGGCCATCATACCAAGAAAAAACCGGTTCTTATGGTTCGGGTATAATTATTTGTTTTTTGTATATTTATTTTCTACACTTACACGAGTTATTTCATGTAAAAGGAAAAAATATGAGAATGATTAACATATTATACTCCATGTACCACTTATTTTTCCTTTAGGTGAAATAACTGTATTATTTACGTGAAAATGAGTATTTTATTATTCCACGTAAAAGAAGAAACATGAGAATGAGTATAATCGGTTATAACTGTAGAGCATATTTAGTTCAATATGTTTGCGCTTGAAAAATAGAATTAATAACTTACTCCTTTTATTCTTTTTGGTTCAACCCCTCTTTTATCTATTACCATTAAATGCTAGTTGTAAATTTCCATAAGTTGCTATCTTTCTTATTCTCTCTCAAGAAGTAACAAAATTCATTTTATAATGATTATATTCTTTTTACATTCCATAGTTTGAACCAAAAATACCTAATAAAGATAATAATTTTTTGTTACCATTACCCTCTTCAATTTGATTTCAACTGCCTTTTATTTCATTATTTGAATCAAACAAGCAATTAGAGCATTTTTTATTGAATATTTTTAGGCTCTAAGTAATGAAATCGGGTACTTACTTCCTTTCTTCTTACTTGGTTTAACCCCTCCTCGATCCATTAATTACTTGATAGTAATGGACTCTCCTAATTTGTTATTACCTTTCCTTCCTCTTAAGAAACAAAATTCATTTGTTTGTGATAGTGGTTTTCTTTTCCTTTTCATTCTAAAGTTTCAACCAAAGACCTAAAAAGGGTATCAAGTTTTGTTAATGTTCCACTTCTATATTTATTCATTCTCTTCCATTGCATAACTTGAATCAAACATGGTCCTTCTTTTATCCTTCTCCTTTTCTCTTGGTTGGTATGTACTTCCTCCATTTTTTTACTGTATTGGAGCATGCCAGAAGAATTTAGGAGAGGAGAAAAGTCGAGAGAAATTAAAAAAAGAGCCTCATGTGCTAGGAGAAAGAAAGAGATAATATATTGTTAAACTAGCATTTTTGGCACGCGATGCGTGCATGCATAAATTTTAGCATTTATTTTGGGCACACTTAGGTATTTAAAAAGATGATATCGTTCACTTATGTTGAATCACAATTTTATGCGCAACATAATGTGGAATATAAAATATCATTTTTGAATTGACATGTTTTTACATGTAAAATCGTAGATTTTGAACTACTGTGTTCTTTAAAACAAAGTTATAGTGAACTTTATATGTCTAAAGGGTAGAGTGCTAATGTTTTATAACTATTATCACTCCCTTACCATTCCTTATATAATAGAAAGTGTAAATAGTAGGCAATAATAAGCAATATTTTATGAGCGCATAAGTTTGATATTATGTAAAAATCATGTTGTGGAAATATAATGTCATTATTATCAATATTGGTAACCATTGTTGAATTGAAGATTCTCGTTTTGTCAATAATCTTGAAATTTTTTTGTGTAAAGTTTTTCAATCAAATTCATTTTTTTTTTTGTGTAATTAGGTAATTATTTGTTTTAATCTTAACTTGTTTAATATGGAAATAGCTTCTATCTTCTTTCTTTCCTAACATTTTCTTTTTCCTAAGGGTATTTTTTTATTTTCAAAGGGGGGCACGATGCCTCCCCCTTCACTTATATAATAGAGATATATGTCAATATCGTAGTATATAATATGCAATTTCCTAAAATGAGGAACTTCCAAGTAAAGAAAATAGATGAAATATATATGGCCTATTTTTCTGTCCTAAATTAGTAATCCGGCCCAGCTTTCAATTAGCTTTCATCCAGTACTTGATGTTGCCTTTCCATTACTCATTTACTCGCTAGCATTAATTTGTTACCAATTACCACAATTCAACTTAGACATATAGTGTCTTACACTCTTACTACGACTTGAAGATTTGATTTTGATTCGGAAAATAAAATGTCATACTCAAACTCAATTACAGCCGTTATTTGCAAGGTTTTCTTTTGTGACATTCCATTTAATTATAAGTCGGTAAATTTAGCTTAATTCCCAAGCTAAGCTATTCACAATCTTATAAACAGAGATTAAAGCTATGCTGCTACCCTAATAATATTTGTTGTGAATAATAGCTAACCTACAACATATTACATACTACATACGTTCTCTAGTCTACAAACAACAATGGATATGGATATGGATATGGATATGAATATGGATACCTTCCTCGAAGAACAAAGAGAAGACATACAAAGCTGCATCGACCACACCACGACCGACGAATTCGACTTCAGCGCCGAAGAACTCCGGCTACTTTGCCAGAATTATTACAACGAATATGACGCGGTTACAATAATGTTGCCTTATAATATTGATTCAGACAAGGCATTTTCTTACACTACTCCAAGTGTTATTCATCATAATTGTCCTCCTCCTCCTAGAAAACGCTACCGTGTCTTTGGTATGACTATCAAGGAAATCATGCCGCAATCACTTTGCTACACTGGACATCATCATCATCATAATCTTCATGATAATGTTCATGTTCATGCTAATCATCATCATGGTATTATAAATATTGATCATGATGAGGAGAAGGAGAAGGATGGTGTTGACGACTCTAGTGTTATTGCTTCTTCCGTGGGCTCCAACGATTACGTTTCAGATGTTAGTATCAGTATGGATGATGATGATGACGAGGTATCGACATCGTCTGATGGAGATAAGATCATGTCACGGCAATATAATGTAATAGCTTAGTTTATCATACTATTCATACTGATCAATTATAATTAAATACTTTGTTCTTTCTTTCTTTCTTTTGTTTAGAATTACAATCAGTGAAATATATAAGCTTTTAATCTTGATCAGTACTCTCTACTAATTGTTTTCTATCAATAATCTGTTTATGTTCATCCATGATCCATCGACCATGATGATATACTTATGGTAACCCTAGTTTGTATTCGAAATATAGGTCATAAGAGAATTAACTTGATTTTAGATTCTATCAAATATATAATTTTTATTCCAAATTCTGTCAAATATCAGAACTTGATTTTAAATTAGCTTACTTGAGCACACAAAATTAAAATCGAGTAGCTTTCTTGATTTTTTATGTTTTGGTTATGCTAGCCCAAGAAAAAGTTCAAACGTAAGATAAACCCTAAAAAAATTTATTATTCTTTTTTTTAATCACAAAGTACTAAGATTTGGATTTCTAACTTAACTAGAATTCATAAACTAATATACTCCTAACAAAACTATATGATGCGTATGAGAAGTGTTAATTATATAGTATTCTAAATATGTTAGAATTCTATGTAATTTAGGAGTTTTAATTTTTAGTTAGTTATGAGTTTTTTGTTTCCTAATTCTAGTAGGAATAAGACTCTTAAAATCCTAATCCTAGTAGGATTAGAACTCCTAGTTTTGTTAAGAGTATATTAGTTTATGAATTTTTATTATTCTTATAGAAAATACAAGATGCATGATTATAAAATTATCTAATATTATAATTTCTCTTTTCCAAGCTAAGCCTCGTATTGCTAGCTAGCACAGTTATGCCATTGTATTTCATTTTGGGAGTTTAAATCAGTTATATTACTCCAAAGTTCTTGCTATATGGAGTGAAATGAATTTGCCTTATTTTTTTTTTCCTATTTCATCAAAACAAAAATTAACTAACTACAACAATTTTTAAGTTTAGTAGACATAATTATACATCACTAACAAATTTTTTGATTGATGAGATAAAGAAAAATAATGGATACCTTTATAAGACTACAAATTTACTATAAAAACTTAAAAGAAATGCGTATAGAGTATTGACTTTTAACAAACATATTAGTCACATACTGCATCTGTTTCTTTTTAATTTACTAACTTTACTTTGGAGGAGGATCAAGAAGGAAGTACAAAAGTATGACAGAGAAATTAAAAAGGTGAAGAGAAAAACTAAAAAAGTGGGTTAAAATATTAAAAAGTGGATGACACTAGTGAAAAAAGAGGGAAAAGTAGATGTGACATGCTACTAAAAATATAAAAAGAAACAATATGCAAATTAAAATAAAAACAAACTAAAAAGGAAAGTGTGTAGATTAGAAAGGGATGGAGTATATAGTACTAAAAAAACTCAAATGGACCCGGTGCACACTAACTTAGTGTGCACCGGGTTGGTAAGATATTAACTTTATATAGTGAATTCTACAGAGATATAGTGAACTTATATACAATATAGTATATTTCATTAACGGAAAACATAATGTGAAATTATATGCAATATAATAGAGGAATTAATTAAAATGTTTTAACATACAGGAAGATCTAAGTTGCGTAGTATATATCATGACACGTGTTCTAACATATGGAATGATTTAGTTTCTCCATGATATAATGAGTGTGTGAATGATATGGTGAGTTTTTGCTTGATATAGTGCGTGTTTGAATGATATAGTGAGTTTCTACATGATATAGTGTGTTTCTTAATGATATAGTGAGTTTCTGTATGGTATAGTGTGTGTGTCTGAATCATATAGTGAGTTTCTGTATGATAATATAGTGAGTGTGCCTGAATAATATAGTAAGTTTCTGCATGATATAGTGTGGGTCTAAATGATATAGTGGATTTCTACATAATATAGTGGGTTTTCGCATGATATAGTGGATTGTCAGTAATGATATGTTGTTTTGCCTGGTGCACACTAATGATATGTTGTTTTGCCTGGTGCACACTAATGATATGTTGTTTTTCCTGGTGCACAGTTAACGTGAACCGGGTCCACACAAGTCAGATAGTAATGAGAATGATACTCCCTCCGTCTCAAATTAGTTGCTACATTTGCTTTTTCACAGTTTACGAGATGCAACTTCAAACACCAATATCTTGAGTTACATATATGAAAAAATTATAAAAATTATATATTTGGAAAATACAAATTGGGATGAATCAAACAAGATCCAACATGACTATGTTTTTTTTATGTATATGGAGTAAAAGATAGTCAAAGTTATGACGTGAATAGTGCCTATGGTCAAAATGTAGCAACTAATTTGGGACGGAGGGAGTATATGAAGTCAAGAGAGCTCCATATAAAAAAAAATTAAAAAATTAAAAGTTAAATAAGTATTAATTATTGATTAACTTGTGATAATATATCATATATTCCTCAAATAATATTATTCTAAAAAAAAATGTTTAATACTTATTTATAAGTTAAGTACTACGGACATCCATATATAAAATCTATCTCAATATCAACCCTTCGTTTCATTATTATCCCTTGAATAATGCAAAAGTGGGTTTTAATTTCAGAAATATACCCTCCAAAAAAATAAATTCCCTACGTACCGTCCACGTAGGACGACACGCGAGAAATTGTTTTTTTTTTTTTTTACCCACGTAAACCGCTACTCATATTAGCGGTTTATTTTAAAATAAACCGCTACTTTAAGTAGCGGTTTATACACATAAACCGCTATCTCAAGTAGCGGTTTATATATATAAACTGCTACCCTGAGTAGCGGTTTACCAGGGCAAAATGTTGCAAGCACATATCAAACTCTGGCATATGTACACCGCTATTACGAATAGCGGTTTATGTAAAAAAAAAACCCCGATGTAAAATGTGGAACCTCTCATGGGTCTGTCCCGCCTCCGTTGAAATGGCCTTTGTCCAATGGTCCTTCCCTTCTCGAAGCAAATTCTTCAAAAAAGTATGGAGCGTCATTTTTCTTGTGATTATGTGGTCTATATGGAAGGAAAGAAATGTAAGAGCCTTCATGAACAAATCAAGCTCGACATCAGAAGTTTGTAACCTCATCCTCCTCCGTCTTGGATGGTGGATTAAAGGTTGGAAAGAGCCTTTCCCATACTCCCTTGAAGAAGTGGCAAGAACCCCATCTTGTTTAAGATGGAACGAAGTTTCAATTGAAGGAAAAACATCTCTCTCAATTCTGCAACCCCAGGTAGGAGAAAGTAATGGCCATCCTAAGCTATCCTGGCGAATTGGAGTCTCAATAAACTCTCACAACTCAAGTTATGTGACTGGAGTGATCCTCAATTCATCTCAAGGAAGGTGTATTTGTGCTTTTTCTTGCCCCATCCCTTTCATGGACTTCAATGCAGCCTCAACCTTGGCCATTCACAAAGCAATTCAGATCACAATTAATAATTCTAAGTTCAATATTCATCCGATGATTATTGAATCGGATTCAATGGAAGTAGTGAATTGGAGTTTGAATCAATCTGGTGGACCAGATAACATGCACTTCATTTTTTAGGTTCATCAGATCGTCTTTGATGAAGGGAAGTAAGATTGCCATTTCTCACAAAAAGAAAAGTTTTCAGATAGTGGCAGAGTAGTTGGAGAAGTTGAAGTTTCATCGTAGATCTGAATTTGCGGCATGGATGTAATTTTACTCTCTCTTTGATTTTCTTTTGCTTAAAGTTTCTAGAGACTTCTCTCTATTTGTGATAAATAGACTCTAGTGTATTGACTATATGTTTCTGCTGCTTCAAGAAAACATGTTGAAATAAAATTATCAAAAAAAAAACCAAAGCAAAATCAATAATTAATCTAGAATTCATGATTGAAATAATGAAAATAATAATAAAGCAAGAGAAAGACAATAGTAAATATTAATAATGAAAAAAAACAATGGAAGAATACCTCTAGAACTTGAATTAATGGAAGAGAAGCAAAAACTAGGGTTTCAAGGAAAGAGATGAAGAATATCACGTAATACTAGAGTTTTTTTTTTTAGGAATAAAAGCATGAGAGAGAAATAAAATAAATCTCCTCTTTTACATTTTACTCTAATCTAATCTTTCAATGAGTCCAAAGAAAAAGGAAATAAGAAAGTAAACTAATAAAAGAAGTTTGATGATTGGACGATAGTAGCGACGCCGACCACGAGCTTGCGTCCAGCTCTTAGGCGCATCGAGACTCGCCATTGGGCGCTGGCCAGCCAGCGGGCTAGGCAGCAAGCTCGACAATGCATAGGCAATAGCCCATTGGGCGCTGGCCAGCCAGCGAGTTAGGCAGCAAGCTTCGACAATGCATAGGCAGTAGCCCATACGCTGGAATTGCGGCAGCTTCCTGGGTCAACTTTCGAAGGCTATTTCTTGCGTTCTAGGAATCTTTTGTAGGCGTGTGACCTAGCGTTGCGAAGATCTTTAAGTCTAGTTTCCACTACAACTTGAATCACTTCCATCTGATTTGAATAATTTGAGTTATGATCAAAAGAGTAAATATGTGTCGGTTTTTATCACTTCGGAAATAATGCATTTCTTCGTTTTCAACTCAAATTTACTCTCGAGAGATATGGTACGATCCTCAAGAAAGCTACTTCACATCATATGATTATAAGGAACAAGAGAATAGTCCACAAACATAAATTCACCGACCAAAAGCCACCATTCATCAACTCCCTTTATAAGGATTATCCAAATCATCCAAAATCGCTTCAGAAACGTCCAAATAGATATGAAATTATCTGAAACATTAAGAAAACAACAAACGAAGCGTAATAGAGCACATAATAGATAATCCGTGCTAATGGAAACTTAACTGCAACTATATGAATCAATATGCTCTAAAAATGCAACATAAATATGCCTAAAAACTCTATATAAATTTTTTTTTATCAAATTCCCCCAAGCTAAACCATTGCTTGTCCCCAAGCAATAAGATATAGACATTGGAAAAGAAAGATGACCTACAAAATGGGACTACAATAGGGCCAAACACTCAATTGAAAGCGAGAGAGATATAATCACTACACAAGACAAGCATCGAAACAAACCTGAACAAAGCCGAATAGCATGTCATGTAACACAATCGCAAACCATCTACCCCAAGTTCGACTTAACCAAACTTTGACAGACCTCACTATAGTTATGTGCACTCATACTCTCATGTGTTTAAGGGGCAAACAATGGCACTCAACCTAAATCAAATTGACTCAGATGAAACACATACTCTTTAACTTTGACGTTTTGACTCACTTAATACTCAACAATACAATACATGATGATCAAAAGGACTTTTAAGGGTTTTAATGAGGCTCAGGTTCAAAGGTATGAAAAATAATTTGGAAATTGTGGTGGAAAAGCCAATAAGGGGGAGCATCAAATAACTGAAAACGTATCCAAGACAGGTCACAACTCCACACAACGACCAACAATTCTCCAAAAATAACCAAACTTTTTTCGATTCAAGAAATTCAATAGTAACCCTTTTTCACTTTTATTCTCAACTCTCTTTTTTTCTTTCACTTATTTTTCATTTCATTTTTCATTTTTTTTTTTCATTTTTTTTTTCACACTTTCAATTCAATTTCAAAGCTCACTAAACATACTTTTCCATCATTCTAAACCACAAACAGCGCACTACAATTCAATACAAACCAAACCAAAACTAATACTCGCTCCCCCAAGCTAGGCTTGGGACAAGAATCAAATGAGGATAAGGCTTGTAATGTAGGTAGCAATCAAATAAAATCAGAAAAGGCTCAGCGGGGTTAGAGGAAGGATAATATGAAAATAAGAAGAACTCTGGAGCTAAGATCATGAAATAAAACGCCTCAATCATATCAAAACGCATGCACTATCAAATATCAAGGAGTACCAAGTCAAAGTCAAGATCAATACGACACCAAGGAACTAATCACTCAAGAAAAAAAATAGTACTGACACAGATACGTCAGTTTATCAGGCACAAAAGCTCACTTAGGTTAAGGTGTCTGCATAGTAAAGTTAAATCAAGCCAGAGAGAGATCAATCAATCTTACCGCAAACAATCAATTGCAAAACAAGTATGCTATGAAGAATCATGAACAAGATGAATTATGCTTAAGAATTGTAGTAAAATATCAACGAGGTTCTCAATGAGTGCTAGCAATAGTCCCAAACCTGAACCGGTTTGGCCCGGTTCAGTCTAGTTCAGGGCTCGGGTGGTTCAGGTTTGGCCTACCAATTCCATGTTTTCTTTCATGCTTAAATGAAAATGCATTTTGATTTTTAAATTTTAATTGTATCTGCAATAGCATTTACAATAAATAGTTTTTGGTACCGTCCATGTACACTAGTGTTTTTGATAACTGGGCCGATTATGAAGTATTTTATACATGTTCTCGACTAGTTTGACGGGGATGTTCATGATTGAGTATGGTTAACGATCCGATTCAGAGCTGAATACGGTTCACAGCCTGATATGGGGCTACGATCAAGCAATTTTCTTACTCATCAATTTGGCCTACGAGAACTTGTTTGGTTGTCCGATAACACCGCGACAATTCTCTAATTTTCAAGATACCTTTTTAATATAAAACTTAGAGAACTATCCCAGCATTATCGCCCATCTAATAACGTATCGGCTTATTCAGAATTTTGCAGCGAAAATAATAAATAACTTTGAAATCTTGATAACTTAGTCAACCATAAAGTCAACTCTAAACCAAACCAAATTAAAAGTCAAATACTCAAACCATAATCAAAAGTCAACTAAAAGTATTATGCTAACACAAGCTCTCCACGAATCCCGAACTTATGATGCATCATCTTGAAAACTAGAAAGGACGATGCATTATTGATCCTGAGAGACTGCTCACCAAATGGTCATCACATAATCAATAAGGCACAGCCATGACCGACATACACCCAAAAGCACGTAATCAGCAAAGTTGAGTATTACATAATAAATAAATATAAAACCTAACATGATAGTAACAATATTAAAACAAAGTTAAATAGTAACATAATGACATGACAAACTAACTTGTTGAACTTGACTCCACAACCAATAAATTAATTAAATTTAGATTGAATAGGCAATGGAAAGAGTTGTTCAAATCAATCTAGTCTTCAATTTAGAAGACGGAGTATGGGCGCGACTCCGTACTCCCATGACCAACGATATCGAAGTACTAATTAAATAAAATAGGACACGATGATCAATTCGGTCTCAAGAAAAGTCATGGGCTACCACCATGTAATCCAACTCATACTAGTCCAACACTTCAAACATGCACAAGTCTAAAACTTATTGCTATTCACTTTCCACTTTAAGTGATTAATAATTTATTTACTTGTTATGATTCACTAAGTAAAAACAAACAATATAATCATCAAGGATACATGAAACTTCTATTTTTATCTTAAGATTGGATAAGGTGATCAACAACTTAACAATCCAAGAATAGATCCATTATTAGTTTCATAACCATTATTTATTTGTTGATCCAAGTCAATAATCAACCAATGTTTTATAGGTGAATAACCAACTTACCAAATAAGGCTTTCAATCCTCATAAAGTAAATAAAATAATCCAAAGGAAATAACATGATCCAATTCATGATCAAATAACAACATGATTATTAATCCCTCATGTGAATTTATTAAATAAAGTTCTCAATCTCATATACTTGCATCAATCCTCCATACAAACACAATACAACCAACATAGACAATAACATGCTTTAGACAACAGCACAAAACATGTAATTCTACTTGAATATAAATCACATATGAATTATAAATAGTTCTTTATACATGGTGCTACATCAATCCTAATCTTAGGACATGATACTAGTCTGCCAGCACATAGGTATGTACGTACCATGTGTAGGCAATATGCAAGGCCGCTTTATCAACCTTAGAAGTCGCCTAAAGAGAATTCTCGGCCTACCAAATATCAATACAACCACTCATCAATACTCAAATAAAATTCCAACAACTTTAAAATATTTAAAACCCTCTTTAAAAGTGTGTAATTTTTTTTTTTTGATCATTAAAAATTCAACTATTAATGTCTCCTAGTATATTACTACCATATTAGACATTTAAAACCCTCAAAAATCCATACTTCGTCGATTAAAAATCCATCATAAGCATACTAGTAAAAATTTCAGTAACTTATAGTATGTTTTAAACCCTTTAAAACATAGTTGAACATAGGATTTTTCGTCCCAAACCACCTTAACTTTGTGTCACTTTGTGAGAAACTACCTTAAGTAAACGAAAGTGTCTAAAACTACCTGAACTCCATAAAACCATTGTTGACCAATACCCAAATGGTTTTTCAACCAGTTGACCATGGTTTTATGCACAATAATAGTCATGTGCCAAGCACATGAATCGAATTTTTTGCCAAGCACCCAATGCCATCACCTTTTCCTAGCCACAACTACAAATACGAGCACCCATCGTTGCTCGCCACAACCACTACGACCACCCATTGCAACCCACAATCACCAATATGAGCACCCAACACAAGCACTACGTCCACCCACTACAACCCACAACTACCCATTGCAACTCACAACCACCAACACGAGCACCCACCACAAGCCACATCCATATACAACCACCAACTGTCAAATGCTACAACCTATACGACAACCCACCATAACTCACAAATCGCCCTACCCAGTACCCACGACTCGAGAACCCAAATCTCGTCCACAAATCGGAAACATGCAACCAAAAATTGCCCTACCCACACTCTACCACCACCATTAACACTGAAATGAGGAATGGAGGGAAGTGGATGAAAAATGGCAAAAAAGATTCGGTCACGTGTCCAGCACGTTGTTATTATTGAACTGAAAACCACGGTCAACTTTTCTTTAAACCAATCAGGTAGTGGTCAACAGTTGTTTTTACAACTTAAGGTAGTTTTGGACAATTTCGTGTACTTAAGGTAGTTTCTCGCAAAGTGGCACAAAGGTAAGGTGGTTTGGGACAAAAAAATTCTTAAACATAAGAGTATCAATTTTCATAAACTATAATATAGTACTACAATTTTCAACTCATAAAACCCTAAACGATTCATGCTTTAATGCTTAAAATCCTATTTTAAACATAATTAACAAATCTGAAATTTAATTTCTTTATTATGCAAATCATATAATCTAAAATTTATATTTAAATCATCAAAACTAAAAACTTTAATCATGAAAATATTAAATCAATCCTTAAAGCATAAACTTAACATGAAATAAAATAGACGAGGCAGAAAATAAATCAAAGAGAGAAGAGAGGAGGACACGGCACCAAGGAAAATCGAGAGAGAGGAGGAGGAAGACCGTGTGGGAGAAGAGAGAAAAGAAAAAAGATGAGAGAAAATTAGGCTTAGTGATTAATGTGTGGCAATTTTGGATTGTTGGGTTTATATAGGTAACCTCTTGTGGGCTTAGGAAAATGTGTTTGGGCTTTTAATAATCATTTGATGATTAAGTACTTGAGTTGAGTTGGGTTCCTCTAACCCATTTTAAAATCTTTTACACTACAACTCAGAAAAATATAATTAAACTATTAAATAATTTTTCAAACTATGACTAAATAATTTTTTTTATTATCTAAAATTATTAAATAATCCCTTTGACTTTCAAATAGTCAATACCCTAAGAAATTAATTATTTAAATACTAACATATATATAAATATACATTGAAATATATATATATAATTCATAAAATTATGGGGGATTATACCGGTTTCGGGCCGGTATAGACCCGATCATCTAGCGGATCGAGCGATCTTTTAACGGCTCAGTTTAGGACTTGGTTCGATTTGACCAGCCCTGTAGTCGCCTCTACTAGCAAGTTATCCGAGGCACGAGCCCTAAACTAGGTTTTGTTTAGAAGCCAATAATTGATCCAAAAATTTGGATCATAAAAAAAAGTAAGAAAAGGAAAAAAGAGTAGAAGAAACTTAAAAAGAGTAACTGAGTACATTATTTAATGAAAAAAAGGGGGGAAAATTGCATCAAAATCGAAGAATTTAGAATGAATGAATAACTACCCAATCTTTTTTAAAAAAAAATTACTCGATCCAGATTATCAATTTTTAAAAAAAAAAATAATATTCCCAAAGAAATAGTTAAATTCCCATGAATAACTGACCAGATCTACAACTAACTTTTATCTCTAATTTTCATTTTTCTTAGGGTTAAAATTATAATGCTAATATACTACGATTATTGTAAATTTTTTATAGCTCAAAGCACGCATTGCGTGCATTTGAATCTAGTTAATTTAGTAACTACTTCCTTCGTCACAAAATATAATTCTCGTATTCCATTTATGGTGTCCCAAAAATCCAAAGTATTCTTCCTATTTCCCTTGTTTTTATTTTGATTTTTTTGTCAAATGCAGTCCTTTAAAGTGTCCACTTTGTTAATTGCAACCCTTTCAAGTAAATCTCTTCAATTGCAGCCTCAATTAAAAAAACACTTATAAAGTGCAGCCCAAATCCAACCTATGTTCATGCCTTTTAGGTTGCAACTTAAATGTGTTTGGTTTATTTGAGACTGCAATTGAAGAGATTGAAATGAAAGGGATGCAATTAACAAGCTGAACACTTTAAAGAGAGTAAAAAACTGAAAAACGAATGTGAAGACTTAGGGTTTGGCTTCACAACTTCTATCTCCTCACTAATGCATTTGCTTTGCGCGCTTTTTGAATTTTGTGCTATTTTTGCTTTTTTTTCCCCTTTAATCAATATCCATTTACTAGTTACTATGCATCATATTGTGTGCCTATGCTTAATGTGGGGAACTCAGAAGTTCAGATAGTCGGCTCAGGCCAAAAATTGGGTTTGCACTCTTTCTCAAAACCCTGCATGAATTGAAGTAGGGCCACCATGTACCAGACCAAATCCCAACTTCATGCTACACTTTGGTGCCCAAGCCTACTGCCCTTTCGGGACGGGACAGGCCGAACCAATCTTGATCGGCTCTAGTATAGGATGATGCTTGTACTCATTTGTAAGGGTATGCAGATTTGGATTGGTACTGAAATTCAGACCAGACTAGACCGGTCTCCAGCCCATTAAAATTTGTGATTCTGAGTTTTCGGTATAGTCCAAACCCAAAATTTTCCAGTCTGAACCGATGGAACGGAATTTCTGTTTTTCTTAGTAAAAGAAAGTTTAAAGGTTAGAAATAGTTTAATAGTTAGAAAGGTAAAAACTTAATCTTTATTGCCTTTAGATCTATTAAATATTAATGTATCTAATTCATCAATATGTTTAAATCTAAACAAAAAAAATTTTAAAAAATACATGTTCGGCTCCAATCAGACCATCGAACCCAGATTGAAATCTGTGATGGACCGTAATATTTGTGTCCAGTCCCAGTCAATAGATATTCCATATTTCGGTCCATTGGTCCAATCTAGTCTTGTACAGGTACACACTCCTTCTTATGGTGTGGGTTATTAGCTTTGTAATTATGATTTGGTCTTCATGGTTGGCTTCGTCGTAATGAGATTATTTTCCATCCATCAACAATCATGAAAATTATTAATAGTCAAGTTGACCTCATTTATGGCAGAGCATCACCACCAAAAAGAAGCATTACATACTCATCAGTCATCACCTTCTTCCATCAGCTTTCCTTCCTAATTTGATTAAGGATGGACTTTTGGAGCTGATATCCTACTCCTAACACTTGTTGTTGATGGTGTTTGGAAGGAAGTACTAATTCTTTGAAGGAGTAAGCGACAGTGTATTAGAGTGTTTCGATTCAAATTTTTGTCTTTATAGAGAGAGGCATGTGCAGTGCTTCATGACCTTTCCTGTAACAGCCCGCACTTCCGAGCTGCTAGCTAAACACACTTGAGATACGCTAATTACAATTAACGCTTAATAACCTCAAATTATATTCACTTGCAGTGGAAACATAACCTATAGAACGATCCTGGACCTGTGGGCCAGGGCCCACAACAAATCATCCTCAATAACCAAATAACATATTACATAATACCTTGCTCGACTTCTAAAGCAATATAATAATTTATTCACAAATAAGGTTATATAACCCTAAATACAACCTCTGAACCATTACATCTAATTATAACCTTGATACCTAAATTCTTCCTTTTACTCCATTCCGAGCTTTCCACACACGAACCTGCAAGATCACTAACTATGAACTCTGCCCCCACCAGGACAGGTTCCAAGAACAAAATCAGAAAAACTGAGTACACACTGTCCAACCAGAACATCTTTTCAGTGGCTTAAAAACGTATTTACAGATTTAAACTTATCTTATGAAACAATTGTAATCAAGATTTACAAGACATTTGCAAACAAGATACATCGAAGTCATAAATAAAGAAGTATATAACAAATATTTGAACACAGTTTGTAATGCTACTTCCATAGAACTAATACGATCTTCCGAAGTCAACTCTAACATACTTTACGTCAATAAATCTATCCCACTTCTGTGGATCATACACAAAAACATTTAATCCATATGATCCAAAAACCTTGAATCCATATGCATATCATAAGTAACTCCTGCATAAATTCCTAACAAGTTCCTTGGTAATCATTTCCAAAATCGGCGCATGAACTCTATAACTTGGGTGAGTAAAACATTATTTCAGAAATTAAAGTTTGAAATATCTTTCCACGGAATCATTCGAATACTCAAATACATATTCTATTTTTCTTTCAATATCATACTGGGGAAGAGAACACGAATAGAGTTGCCTTACAGGCGAATTCTCTAAGCTTTTTACAAGGGACGTCTCCCTCTTCCATTTTGTACTGCTTGCAAGACTTTTAGGTCATGACCCCACATAACGGAGCAATACCCGCTCCAGAGCAATACCTGCTCTAACACATAATGGCAATACTCGCCCTATGAATGTTGTTCGTCACTGCTTTAGCAGCTTCTTCCCCTCATAAAAACAAAATCATAAATTCATATTTTCGAAAATTCAGATTCATAAATCTCAAATTCTCATAATAGAATCATTTTCGGGTACTAGATATACCCAAATTAAATTGCTTGCATAATATTCTAGTAACTTGGTATAAATCAGCCTTTATAAAATTTCTTTGGCTAAATCTCTTTCAATACCGACTTTAAATCATTTCCATAAAGGATTCTCCAAAACAAACATTTCTTACCAAAAGACCATATCTCCAAATTAGAGTTTTTATTCTATATAAACTTTATATCTAAAACACAAATGTTCTTCATGCAGAATAACCTTTCCATTTAATCCTATTTAGCAATCCATCAAACTCACAACCATCTCCAACATATATGTTCTATCTTACAAAATCCATTTCAAGGATTCAGAATTCTCCAAAGACTACCTCTAAATAATGTGATATATCTTCTAGTCTGAAATTCTCTTCCTTCCCAAAACACATTCGGAAAACTTACTTATAACTTTACAATTTCATATTAAATCTAATATCCCAAATGATTTATTGCTGGCTCCAATAGTACCGTAAATTCCCAATGTAAACCAAAGTAGTTTCTTTCAGGGAATACCTAAAGTTGCTTTTAAAGAATATAATTTAATCATAATCTGGATTTCTTTTCCTCACAAACATATAACACAATAATTAGTTTATGAACTTAGAGAAATCGAAAGATAAAACCCTCACAATTTATATCGAAAACTCCTTCCTTTTGAAGACTCATATTATAGTCATAATGATTCACATCACAAGCATCTATCTATAATTTACATCCACAATATAAATTCATAACTTGTCTAGTGGATATAACGATTATACTTGATATTTATGTCTGAACACTCCCACTTATGAACTCATTTATATACAATCATAATTTGCAAAATAGAAACCTATTATACAATCATCCAACATCCCATTTAATACTCTTAAGTCTCATAAATAATTAAGTTTAGTACAACGAATGGTAGTACTTAGATAGTGTAAGTTTAGATCAGATCGTTCAAAATCATAATTCATAAACTTATTTAATATAATAACATCAGCTTTGAACAATACACTAATTGCTTATCAAATACTCCAATTTATAAATACAGTAAGCTTATGAAACATCTCAATCATTGTAGCTCAAAGCTTCCGGAAAGAACATTATAAATTAACGCTGAAAATCAATGTTTTTCAGAGAACTCTCATGATCATACAAAAATACCAATTTCCAATCAAAAGTGGATGGACAATGTGTACCTCTACGCATCTTTAAATAGCACTCGACTCCATAAAAATCTTCGAGAGTCCAATATCTCATTATTCATACTCAATCTCCAATAATCACCTCACAACAATAATAACAATAATTAACATTCATCTCTACTATGATTCAGATAAATGAAATTACTTGCTCATACCTTCTAAACTCTTTTATGAACTAACTATAACTCTTAAATACAAACTATTTCACTTTCCAATTCACATTTTTCTATCTCACATGATAATTCTAATTTCCCATTCTAATGTATAGAGAATATAATCAAACAACATAATTTATATAAATCAAATTTTATAATCTTACTTAATTCAGAAGGATCAATTCATACTATAAGCTCCAATCCATTAAATAAAAGGAAATATTCAATCTTTACGTTTAACTAACTATACCACAAACTGATTTTTTTTTTGTATATCAAAAGCAAGATTAAGAACCCAATTTATTTGTGAAATCATAAAATTGAAATAGAACCCATTTCAAGAGGGATTTGAATTCTTGGAATTGAAAAGAGGAGGAAGAGAGCTTATACTTATACCCCCATAAAAGAGATGAAGGAGATGATGGTTGCAAGCACCAACAACAACTATGCATGAATCACACACACACGCAGCAGCACCGTAGCACGAAAGAACACACAGCAGCAACGCGTCAAAAAGTTCAGCAGCAACACGAAACTTGTAAAGAGCATAACTCATAGCTCCGAACTTTGAATTGGACGATTTTTGTGCCTAAATTCAATAACTCAAAGAGATCTACAACTTTGATGAAGAAACAAGGAGCAAATTTGGATTGCATGTTAGAGAAAATTGCAGAAACAGATTGACGAAAAACGGAGAAGAAGAAATAAGAGAGAAGGAAAATAGGTTTTTGGGGGTTTCAATTGCTCTTAATCTTGTAGGTAATCTAGTTTAGGAGAATTTAGAAAAACATTAGAGAATAAAGATTTCTCTAGAAACTTAGAAAAGCCACGAGAGAAATGAAAAAACAGGAAATGGGTTTTTTTGTTCTTCTCCCCCTTTTTTTTTTAGGGCAATTTTGTAATTTTAATGCATAAGGTTTAAAAATCTGATTTTGCTTCCAATCATAACTCTCATACAAAGATCAAATTAACAACACCAAAATGGAAATTATAAAAGACTATTTAAATAAATAATTTTGTTCATTCCTTAATAGAAGCTTCTTGAAAACCAAGCTATTACATTTCTGAAGCTGTTGTTCAGTCTTCTCATGTAGTGATCATACCTTTCTATAATCTAGGGTCTTTATCATCCTTATCAGACCCGAGCAAAGATAAAGAAATATGTACTCTATGGCGGCTGGACACCTCATATAACTACACCAACTTGGGATCATGTAGAAACATATTCACCTGGAATCATGTGCATTATTGATCCTCCCTAACCAAATGTCCCAAGACAGTTGTACATTTGTATTTTGTCTGCTTATGTATGCTATTGTCTAATTGTCTTGATTCTAGGTTTTATGTACTAGAAATATTCACATTTTTACCATAGCTTAGGTAAGAAAAACACATTGTATAGGAACACAAAAAGGATCACAATCTTGTTCATATATGAGAGAAAATTATAGGTGACTTAATACCCAAGAAATTAAAACTAGTTTTTCACTAAATAGAAAGTATAAACTTTCTTTATGGTATCAGAGTTGCAAGGTTAAGTAAATTTTGTTTGAAATTTTCCTAATATGTGCCAAAGTTTGAACCTTTCACTTCTGTAATACCCCATATTTTTTAGTATTTATTTAGATAATTAAATATTTATTTTCTAACATAAATATATTAAGCAAAAGGTATTTTAGTATTTCCAATGATTTAAAATTATTTTGGCGTAAAATGGCGCCAAACTAGGATTTGTCAGACTTTTAAAATTATAGCCTAGTTAAAATTTCACTAAAATGAGTTTTTTTTTAAAAAAAAAACATTTAAATGATGGAGTTTTTTTCTAAAAAGAAAAAATAGGGCTTACGGCCGGCCACCCTTATGATGAGTGGGGGTTTTGATTTTTTTCAGAAGTTCCAAATTTATGATGAAGGTTACAAATCTTGGATTAATCTCCTAATTTATGGTGAAGGTTACAAACTATTTAATTTTGGAAATTAAATACTACTACCTATTATACTCTTATAAATACCTCATACCTTAAGCCATCTTTTCCACACAAAAACTTTGAATAATCCACTCTTTTACTTCAAGGTTCTTCCTTCTCTTCTTAATCTATTCTAATTTCATAAATCTTATTCAAGCTCGAATTTTCTTTGGTTTAAGAAAAAGATTTTCATATTTCATACTTAAAAATATTATGTTCATGATAGGTCATTCATGTTTAAATTCATGCTTAAGTTCTTGTGATAAGTTGCTTATTAGATTTTTATATTATTAGTTGGTTAGGAGATCGCTCAAGCATAAGACTAAGTGAAGACACTAATATACTCTTTGTGCAAGATCAAGGTACGTTATATAGCTAGATGTTTTGAAATTAATGTAGTTTAATGTGTTAAAGTTGTTTATTGATTTAATGGTTGAATGAATTCAGAAATTTGGTTAAAATGGTTACAATATTTTAATATTTACTCTTGGGAGTGGAAAGAAAGAATGATTTTATCAATCATTTTTATATGAATGTTTTGTTATCCTTTTTGAAAAATTTAATTTATTTTTACACGGAAAAGTTTCATTGATTTTTATGAACTTTGAATGTTTAATAATTTGTTTATGAGAAAAGGAGATATATTTATGACTCACAAGTCATATTATTATTATTATTATTACCGCTAGATTAACATCAAGAAGGGTTTATGATTCAAAGTCCACTAGTTGGCAATTATTGTTACCCCTTGATATATACTCCCTCTGTTTTTTTTATCATTCTCACTTTCTCTGTGCGTGTCTCCCAATGCACTTCTTTGAACTTAAATATCTTTCATTATATATTAGTAAAAATTATAACGATTGAATATTAATAATGTATTAATTGAGACGAATCAAACAAGACCCCACATGACTATATTTTTTCTTATAGATTGAAAACAATTGAGAAGATTCTCTCTAAGTATGAATAGTGCCAAGATTCTAAGTGAGAAAGATAAAAAAAAACAGAGGGAGTATATCCGTACGTGATGGGATGACTAGTTTGGGGTTGTGTACACTTAGGAAAAGGAAGGAAAGATAAAAAGAGGAATTGTTTTCAATGTTATTGTTAATCCAAGTTGTTTGGAAAGAGTTTGGTTTTAAAGTTATTTTTGAATTATTATTAAAGTATTGCAAAGAGTTTATTCTTAAAAAGTTATTCTTAAATAATTATTGGTGATGGAGTTTTTGAAATATAAATTGTTACGAACTAGCAAATGTGTTACTTATCTAGTACATTTCGTACTCAGTTTTATACTTATACGTATTTGTTTTTTCCTATTTGGTTTTGTCCTGTTTATCTATTGGTAATTAGTTTTACAGGTGAATTTTGGATGTGCATGAGAGCATACTAGGAAGGAGATCTTCACCTAGATTAGGGTGTTTTATTTATTTTGAGTATTGAGACAATATTTACTTTTAATAATATAGCGTTGCTATTATTCTGGTTAAAGTTTTTTGCTGTACGTTATATTATCTAGTTAGTTAGTAGTTGGTTGCCAAAAGAGTGTTAGTCATATGTCAGTTTTACTCCTAAATTACTCAAATATTATTATACAATTACTTATTTTATAGTGAGTAATTTGGCGATGTTACAACTTCGTACAATCATTTAAGATGGCAGCATGGAAGGAAGTAGAAAATAAGAAAGAAGTGGCATGCTACCATGACCCATACTAGCTATCATCCTCAGATAATCACACGATGCAAGTTGGAGTTATGATCTTCAATGGAGGTAAGTATGTTAACTGGAGTGGAAGTGATAAAACGGGGCTTGTTTCTAAGAACAAACTGAGATTCACAAATAGTGAACTGCCTAAGCCTAACGTAGAGTCTCTTGAATATTTAAGTGGGATAAGAATGTCTAACATGGTAAGATGATGGATCTCAAAATCTCTAAAAAGAAAATATTGTTGGTATTTTGATGAATGTGAAATCTGCTAAGGAATCGTGGGGAGAAATAGCTGAAAGAAATGCTCGGAGTAATGCACTACAGATATATCAACTGAAAAACGAACTTAATGACATAGAACAGAATGAAACGATTGTGTGTAATTACTATTGCAAGCTAAGATCATATTCGGATCCAGTTGAATGATCTTGAAGGCATGCCAGAGTGTAGTTTTGGGACCATGCTCAAGTGCACATGTGAAATAGAGAAGAAAATGTTGGAGATGCAGAAAAAAATGAAGGCTCGGTAATTTTACCATGGGTGTCATGGAATTATGAGAACATAAAAGGGTACATTCTTGGAATGTATCCTTTACCAAATGTAAACATGGCTATCACTTGATTCAGCAGATTGAAATGCAAAAAGCAAATCACTAAGCCTTTTTAATCCAACTCAAAGACAAGTGCACTTGCTGTGAATAGGCAAACTCAGATTTTGGGACCCCTTTAGAATTTTCTAAAGAAATCTTATAATCCTACTCAGTGATTAATCACTAGAACTCGTGTTAATCCAGCAAATAGGTGAAAATGCAATTCATACTTATTTTATGTCTTTAAATAACATTACAGTTTTGCATATGCATGACTATCTTAATCTCTGACGAATTTCTCAGTAGCTCTAGTACTTTTTCATAGATTTCAATCTCATTGGGAAGGCGTTGAGATAGACATGACAACCAAGATTCTTGGGTTTTTGAAACTTTAAGAAAGGGTGGAATCACGTCGGGGGAAGGGGGGGTGTTCTAATATAGTTAGGGGGCGTTTGGTTGGAGGGTTTCAAGAAAGGGAAAGGGAATTGAGTTCCTTGTTTCCCTTTGTGAGTGTTTGGTTAGTGTGTTTTTTCAAACCCTTTACCCCTTTTTCTTATTAGATTCTCCACCACCCCCAAGGTTTGGGATTACCCCATATCCCTCTACCATGAAATTATTATTATTATTATTATTATTATTATTATTATTATTATTATTATTATTATTATTATTATTATTATTATTATTATTTTATTTTTATTTTTATTTTTATTTTTATTTTTATTTTTATTTTATTTTTATTTTTATTTTTATTTTTATTTTTATTTTTATTTTTATTTTTATTTTTATTTTTATTTTTATTTTTATTTTTATTTTTATTTTTATTTTTATTTTTATTTTTATTTTTATTTTTATTTTATTTATTTTATTTTTATTATTTTTATTAATATTTATTATTATTATATTATTATTATTTATTATTATTTATTATTATTATTATTTAATAATTATTATTATTATTTATTATTATTAATATTACTATTTATTATTATTATTTATTTATTTATTTTCATATTTATGATTATTATTTAATAATAATTATTATTATTGTTATTTATTATTATTTGTTATTATTTATATTATTATTATTATTTATTATTATTTAAAAACTATTATTATAAATATTATTATTATTAATATTAATTATTATTATTATTTATTATTATCTATTAATATTATTTGTTATTATTATTATTTTAATAATAATAATAATTTTCCAATTTCTTTGATGTTCCTAACCAAACAACATTTTTAATCAAAGGGAAACCCTTTCCATTCCTCTTGCAACCCTTTCTCAAACCCTTTCCCTTTCCTCTCAACGAACCAAACGCCCCCTTAGTTTTCTCGTGATATGGTCGTTTTTTTTTTAATATTGTAAGTTTTTGTTAATCCACCCCGTTTGTAAATCTCCTGTAGGGATGGCAGGTGGGTATAATTTGACGGGTTTCGCACCGCATCCGCCCCAGTTGGGGTGGGTATGGATATGACTTTGGTGGGTAGTGGGTGGGTATGGATACGAAAAGTCAAATCCGCCATGGGTAGTGGGTAGGTGGTGGATATGAGGTCACATCCGCCCCAAATCCACCCGCCCCGCCCCATATCCGCCCGCCCGCCCCATATCCATCCGCCCCGTATAATATTTACTAATTTACCCTTTATAAAATAAAGAATTATGTTCATAAATCTAAAAATTTGTAAAAAATAATTAAGAAATATGAATACTAATAATGTGTACTTTTATTTTTCTTTGAAATGGGTGTTTCTAATAATTAATTTATATAATAAGTTATATATAGCACTAGTGGAAAAATGAAGAAGGGCTGCGCTAAAAAAGGCATGTAGGGCTGCGCTTTTTGACAGCAGCCCTTTCAGTAGCAGCCCTTCACTTTTTAAGTAGGGCTGCGCTAGAAAAGCGCAGCCCTTAAGCTAGAAGGGCTGCGCTAGTTAGGAAAAAGCGCAGCCCTTCTAGCCCAGAAGGGCTGCGCTAGTTAGGAAAAAGCGCAGCCCTTCTGGCTAGAAGGGCTGCGCTTTTTCCTAACTCGCGCAGCCCTTCCTACCAAAAAAAAAAATAAAAAAAAAAAAATTTTTTTTTGTCATTTTTTTACTCATAATCTCACATTTTCTGAAATTAAACATAAGAGAAGAGAAACGAAACGAAAATACTAAATCCAAAACAATAAAAAGAATGAAAGAAAACGAAAAAAAGGAACAAAAACTAATATACAAAGAGAAGTATACAATAAGTATACAAGAAGTATACAAGAACATTAATCAAAATAAACAAAGAGAAGTATACAAGAATAATATTAATCAAAATAAACAAAGAGAAGTATACAAGAATAACATTCAAAACAAAGAGAAGTATACAAGAACATTAATCAAAACAAAGAGAAGTATACAAGCAAGAACATTAATCAAAACAAAGAGAAGTATACAAGCAAGAACATTAATCAAAACAAAGAGAAGTATACAAGAACATTATAGAGAAAAAATACAAGAACTACAACCTAATAATGTTTAAATACATAAAACAAAACCCAAATACATAATTTAAAGGAAAAAAAAATTTCGGAAAAAACTTAAAATGGCTATTTGGGCTTAAACGAACTCGGATGGCTTAAAAAGCCTAAACATCACCGCGAAGCAGTGAGTTTGACTTGTTGGCTCGTTCCGCTTCCGAAAAGGTATAACAATAGGCAATCGGACTCCGTCGTCATGTTTAGTGCAAATCGAAAAAACTTAAAATGGGTTTTTGAGACAAATGTTTATGGGAGTTTTTGAGAGAGAAGAGAAGATGAGAGAGAAGAGAGGGTGAGAGATAAGGAGGAAAGGAATAATGAGGGACGTGAGAGAGGAGAGAGAATGAGGGATAATATATTTGACGAATCCCCGCTCAATATTTCAAAGCGCGCGATTCCGAAATTTCAAAATTTTTCAGGAAGGGCTGCGCTTTTTTAAAAAAGCGCAGCCCTACTAAGCAGAAGGGCTGCGCTTTTTAAAAAAGCGCAGCCCTTCACTAAGTAGGGCTGCGCTTTTCAAAAAGGCGCAGCCCTTCTTACCTACAGAAGGGCTGCGCTTTTTTGAAAAAGCGCAGCCCTACTAGTGAAGGGCTGCGCCTTTTTTAAAAAGCGCAGCCCTTCTTCTTAGTAGGGCTGCGCTTTTTTAAAAAAGCGCAGCCCTTCACTAGTAGGGCTGCGCTTTTACGAAAAGCGCAGCTCTTCCTGCGCAGCCCTTTATGTTTTTTCCCCTAGTGTAGAAAATAAATCAGGTGGGCGGGTGGAAAATCCACCTAGGTGATGGGCGGGTATAAGTGGGTAATGGATATCCACTTGGGTGGTGGAGCGGATGTGGGTATAACCTTATACCCACGTGGGCGGAGGTGGATATGGAAACTTGTACCCGCCATAGTTGGCGGGCAGGTGGCGGGTATGGAAAATTTAGGTGGAGGTGAGTGTAGATTCAGGGGTATCCGCATTCGCCCCGCCCATTTGCCATCCCTAGAATCTCCTGGCCGTCTCGGTCTCTAGCCAAGTTTGCCGGCTCTAGCTCAAAAAAGACAAAAAGTCCGTCTGTGCAATTGCTCGGCTTCCCAATCATGTCCGCAATCTCAACGTTGATCTTCTCTGTCCTCCATCACAAACCAAAATCCCTCCATAACTTAAAACAACTCCACGCCTTACTCATCACCACTGGCCTTAAATCTCCTTGTACATTAGCCAAACTCATCCAACATTATTTCTCTCTCTCTCCTCACCAAACTCCCAACCACTATGCCCATCTCATCGTCAATCATGAAACTGACTGCCAACTTTTCCTTCTCAACACTTTGATCAAATGCAGCTTACCCAAAAACTCCATTTTCATTTTCGCCAAATGGGTTTCACTTTCCTCCATTGTTTTCGACGATCACACCTTCATTTTTGCACTTGGTGCTTGTGCTAGATCGTCTACTCCATCATCGGCTTTATATGAAGGAAAACAAATACATTCTCGCGCTTTCAAACTCGGGTTTATGGCCGACCTTGTTGTATCAACAACTGCTGTGAATTTTTATGCAAGCAAGGGTTGTATTGGTTTTGCTAGGAAGGTGTTTGATGAAATGCCTGAGAGAAGTAGTGCTACTTGGAATGCGCTTATTACAGGGTATTCCTCGCAGAAACATAACTCCCGTGAGAATTCCATGAAAGCATTGGTAGCTTTTAAGGATATGATGGGTGATGAATTGGGTGTAAAACCGAATGGTGTGACTATTGTTTGTGTGCTTTCTGCTGTTTCGCAGCTCGGTTCGCTAGAGATTGGAAGTAGTGTTCATGGTTATATAGTGAAAACGATTGGCGCCTTCGAAAACGATGTGTATGTTGGTACAAGTTTAGTTGATATGTACTCTAAATGTGGGTGTCTTAGTATTGCATCCGAAGTTTTTGCTATGATGAAGACCAGGAATGTGCTTACTTGGACTGCAATGGTTACAGGATTAGCATTCCATGGGAAAGGGAAAGAAGCAATGGAGTTATTAAAAGATATGAAGCAATGTGATGTTAGGCCGAACTTTGTAACATTCACAAGCGTTTTATCTGCTTGTTGTCATGTAGGACTTGTTGAAGAGGGCCTTAATTTATTTTACAACATGGAGAGTGAATTTGGTGTCGCGCCTCAGATTGAGCACTATGGATGTATTGTCGATCTTCTTGGAAAAGCAGGGCATTTGAGAGAGGCTTATGATTTTATAGTTGGAATGCGCACGAAATCGAGTCCTGTCTTGTGGAGGAGTTTGCTTGGTTCGTGTAGGCTTCATGGGGATATAGTGATGGGTGAGAAAGTAGGGAAGGTGCTCCTTCAGCTCCAACCAGATATACACTTTGGGGATATAGGAGCTCCTAGTCGAGATTATATAGGTCTTTCAAATGTTTATGCATTGGCTAAAAGGTGGGAAGATGTGGGAACAGTTAGGGGGGAGATGATGATTAAGGGTTTAGAAGTCGAACCCGGTCATAGCGATATCCAATAAACGATCTGGTTTTGGCTGGTTAAATTTTTGAGCATGAAAGATTGGCTGAACTAAGGTGTTCGTTCACCTTCAGGCATGATAATAACTAGTATATATGTAGATGAATTAAGCAGTGAATGCCTAAATGAAGGCAACTTAAAAGAGTTAAGAGCCAAACCATTTACAATACGAATTCATCACACTGAAGGCGCTTGATCGAATTAAAGTCAGAAGGGAAAGGTGGTAATTCTAATCAACATTAATTTTAGGAAGTGTAGAAAGTGGTTAGGTAGTTTGAGGGTAAGAATTCCCTTGGAAAGTAAAAAAAAATACCTAAAGAGGCTATGTCTATTCCCCTGTTAAAGGTTAAAAAAAATTATCCTCCTCTTCATGACAATTAAATGTTGTACATGGTTTGGTTTAGAGCATTATTTACCCACCGAAACGAAGACGAAAAAACCAACAAAAACTAATCTACTTCTGGAGGAGCATATACTAAAAGATAAACAGGTTAGATGACGATTAAGAGACACGATACAATGCCTTATGATTCAATGTGGAATGATGGGAAAGAATAACATTACTTTACATAACAATAAACACATCAATGGAAGATCTGAAGAAATTCACAGACCAATGGTTATTAGTTTGAATGATTACTGCTCAGCACCACCATGTGGGCTACCTTGATCCACTCTCCCACGAATCCGTTTCTGGAGGTGCTCTAAGCTGGCTACTCTTTGCATGGATGCAGTTCTTCCCATTTTGCTGCCATTCAATACTTGTGTAGCAGCATTATGCAGCACATTGTCAATAGTAGGAATGTCTGTGACACCACTGTTAACTCTTGGATTAGGACCGGGAAGAGGATTATTATCAACAGGTTGATAAAAATGAGGTTGTTTAGGTTCCTCTTGGACCGGTACAGCAGCATCAGCTGAGTCAGAAGGGCTCCCACCAAAAGGTGACATTCCCATGGCAGATATTTCAGACATAGCCTGCAGCAAAGGGTTCATCCCTGTAACTCTCTTAACAGTCTCCTCTGCCATTTTAACCTGAAAAAACAAACTCTTAGTTATAACTTCTGAGAAAAATCTGCACTTTTGTGAAGCCAATTTAAATGAATACCTTTGCCCTTAAAGTTTCGACATCAGCTTTCAAGACCCTATTATCCACAGCAGCCTCGTTAAATTTTTGGCTTATGTCAGTAAGACGCTTCAATAATGAAGAATTTTCAACTCTCAGCTGAGAAACCTATTGTAGAGAGGTTACTGAAGATGATGAGGGGTTCAAGTACAATTATTAAATGTGCAGATGAATAGGAAATAGCAAATGTAGAAGCAGAAAAACCTGTGTCTCAAGTTCAGTCAGATGTGCCTGCTTTCTCCTCCTTGAGCGCCGAGCTGACTCTCTATTTGAGAGCATTCTGAAGTGGGAAAAAAAACATAAATCATTGGTAAAAATTGATAATGCTAGTTGATGTTTATGTCACCTAAAGACATTGAACAAAAAAAGGATAACAAGCAGCAAGCCTTAAAGCGACTTAAAGAACTAGATAAACAGGGTTGTTAAACAGACTCAGGAGACCCAGCCAATGGTGAAATTGGGACCAAATGTACGAGAAACGGAAAACAAAAATTTGATTATACAAGAGATGTCCTGTACGATATTACTTTCAAAAACGTATGCAATCTTGAGACATTTTACAAAAAATACTACAATAGAAATTGGGACAAGAGGAACAGGTTAATCTAGGACAACTCATCACAAAGAAATAGGTCTTCAGTAATATTGGTTTCCTATGGTAAAAAAAAAGTTCACATTTTAAGCATCAATGACACTTAGATAGTTAAATTACTTCATCAGTACAGCCGACCAATAGCTTCATGTGAAGTCTAGCAACACAAACCACATCAGATATAAGACATAATGAATACTCTCTTAGTTAGCTGTTCCAACTTCCAAGCGGAAACATAAGCAATGCTGGAATATGGTTGGGCAGAAAGGAGAAGAAACATGCATATACCACAACTTAGCAGGATCCATACTAGATAATCTATCTGACAAAAGCTACAAACTATAAAGATATATAAGATCATTATACATTATTTTTTTTTTTTTTTTTGAGGGATGATAGAAGAAATAAATTAACAAAATATGTTCCACATTAAAAACAATACCTACCTCCTCACACGCTTGACATCAGCAGGATCGTTTCCATCATTTTCACCCTCTAAATCATCATCATCTGACTGTCCTGATGAATAACTCGTCGTCTGCTTGGCTTGAGTAACAGGTTTCTTTGGCATGGCAGGAAGGGCAGGGATTCCAATAGGCTTTGCATCCTTGTCTTGGGACCCTATGTTGCAGTTATGTAGATTACTAAAATTAGAAATAAACTCTTATCCACATAAAATTGGAACGCAACCATAAGAAACTTAACAAAACTAAGAAGCAAAGAACATGCAAATTTCAGATATGCTCATAGCCAGTTTAATGTTTAATCAGAATATCCTAATGGAATTACACAACCAGCATACATAGACTCCGAAAACCCATCGATCATATTTTTCAGGTTTTCATCTAAACAGAAAGAAGAACCCAAATCGCGTTGTTTTTTTACCAATAACAAGATTCCAGGTTTGCATGATGGTTAAATTCATCGCCTTTCGCCCTTTCTTTCCCCCGGAATGTATTCTCATTTTGCAGGGCCTATCAGTAGCAGAAATCAAGAGAAACCTCTCAAATTTATCCTCTGAAGAGTTAATCAACTCCAACTAAATATCCAAGTTTCTCATATTCAGTAACACCTCAATATATGCATAATATGCTGCCTCCAAACATGCACATAAGATATATTTTGATTCCAAAACGCACTAATGTATGTTCAGCCAGGGATACTACAATCATGTTTCATAGGATACTAGCTTGAAGCTCTAGAACTTGAGCTTAAGGAAACTTAACAGAGGCTGAATGGCGGATACACACAGGACAGACTAGTGCTCCCTTTACATGTCATTTAGGGAGTTAGGGTGCTTGTGTGTAATCTACCAGCCTTTAACCCTGTCTTGCAAATTACTGAGTACAGGTCCAAGTATCCAGCTACATCAGAACACCGCTTGATAATAAATGTATGGTGCAGATTTCACCATATAATCAAGGAAAGAAACACCTTTATACTACAATATAAACATTAGCAGATGCCTATAAAGAAACTTGCACATTGAGAAGACGGAAACATTCCCTCCCAGTCATAGATGGTAGAGCTCCAATAAGAGAAGGTAAAAGAATCTGTGAACTGACTCCACTATAAAACTCCTTTCAAACACAATTTGTACAGATAAATGAAGATATTCTGTAATGCACAAGGTAAAAAATTGAGGCTGCCTATATTCCAAATCAAATCATCTCAAGGCACACCTTTGCATGGAAGAACAGAAACTGGTTGTGAATCAGCTGTTCCCTGTGTCGCACTTTCTGCTGCACCAGCTGAATTTTGATTTATAACAAAGGGTGCCTGTTGACATAGAACAGATGAATTAGATAATAAATCGACCATAATATGTATAAGCTTGAAAGATGCTGTCTTCCTAGTGCAGATAAAGCTTTTATTATAAAATAAAAAATGGGAGCTATTACAGAACATAGCATGAAGGTGTATAATCATTTCAGAGCTCAGGAGCTTCTAAAGGAGGTCATGGTTCCTTTGTCGGATGCCGAATAACTTGAAGGAGCTATTCCGATTTCTTTCTTCACAGTTTATGCTGATTCCTTGGAGGATGCCATGCTCCAAAACATGTTCTTTTCTCCTCCAAGCTCTCTTTGACTTTCTTCCTTGAAAATAAGATAAGGCAAATGGTAATGCGACCAATTCTCACATTCTAAGGTGGAAAGCCTTCAATGGAAATGAAAGATCTTGCAAATGAAGTTCGAAAAATCAATCATGTGAAGCTTCAAACGAGTCAAGGCACTTCAGAGAGATTTGAAGGTATACATACTGGGGACAGTTTAATAATATCGCTACAGCCTACTATTAACAAATAATATATTGAGAAAATAAGTAGCTGAAAATGTTGAAGTAAAGAAGCCCAAATCTCAAAACATCTAACACGCTAACAGCAACTGATACATACAACTTGAAAACAAATACAATGGAGTGACCGAGTGACTTGAGAACACAAGAAGATAAACCATAAGCAATTTTCATCAGTCTCTGTCACTTTGTAGACCATGGAGAAGTAAGGTTTCTTGACATATTCTTACAATTATCAAGCTTGGTTTGAAGCAAATTAAGAATATAAAGATATACTATATTAGAGTCTAGACTCTAGAGACAAGGTGAAAGTGGCGGTATGAACAAATCTATAATGTCTGTCAAAGAATGGAAAGCCCACAATTATGGAGCCTATCGTGATGCCAAATTTAAGTAAATAATGCAGAAAAGAATTATGAAAATTGGACTGCCCAAAAATCATGCTAATGAATGGCCAATAAAATGGCCTGCCAAGCAGGTTCAAACATGCAGTCAACTAAAGACTGCAACTATTTGTTCTAGATCCAAAAAGATGAGGCAATAACCAAAATTTATGGCACATTGAAGGTACATTAAAACATAAGGAAAACAAGAGCTTGAAAGTCCAAAGTGAAGATCCCTCACTTTGCATAAATAAAGAGCATAAGGGAAATAACACAATATAGAGTCCTTGCAAAGGTGAAGTACCACTATCATTAATGTATAATCACGAAAGATCTTATTCATGCCAATCAATAAAACCATAAAGTTAGTGTAAAGGTAAAGTGAAGACAAATCTTAAGGGTGGTTCAAGGCTTGGAACAAGTTGATGATGTAGATTATGAAAACCCACTTCGGCCATCTTTCTTCTTACAGGAAAAAAAAACTATCAAAATGCAATTATCAACAAAACATCCCACCTAAAAACAAACATGCTAAACTATATAACAAGACACATCACCTATCAAAAACCACCACACTAAAGCCAACTCCTTTAAACAGAACCAAGTCTAATGCATCACACCAACCATAAGACAATGTCATGAGTTCCTCTAGCCAAATAAAAAGATGGCAAGCAATAGATGAATCCAGAAGGTAAACAACAAATATTGCCATCACAAATTTTTAACTCAAAACCAATCAAGCATGATAACCACCACCAACTTAAATATGATCAGTTCTCTACTAGTGGCAATTAAACACTACTCAAATCAATCCGATTCTGCTAAAAAAACTTTGATCTTGAACAAAAATACCCTAAAAAAACCATGACTTCATATAAAAGCACATAAATAAGCTCTAAATCCATAAAATAAACCCCCCCCCAAAAAAAAAAAAAAAAAATCCCATCAAATCCAACAGCAGACAACCTCAAAAATATCCCCAAAATCATGAAAAAAGCACCCCCAATCAAATCAAACAGCACTAACTCCTCAAAATACACCTCAAATCATTTGATAAAACATAGAAGTATAACGTAAAACCCACAAAATAAAATCAAACAACACCCTATAACAAAAATGAACTCCTAATCATTAAAACTGCTTAAAGAAAAAATCAACCCATCAAAATCCATCAAACCCACAAAAATTTCAAACAAAATTCAACTAAAAATCCGCAAATTATCATAAAAGAGCAAAAAAAAAAAAACCCAAATAATGAAATAAAAAAAGAAATACCCTAGTCAAAGCAACAGCAGCACAAGCCAAATTGAGTTTGCTCTTAAGAATAGCATGATAATCCTCAGAATCAACGAGCACACTCGATCCCTGAGAATGAAACGACCCCGTTTTCGCCTTCGTCGGCGGTGATTGTGAGCTACAATTATTATTACCATCATCATTCTTACTATAATAATTACTCGTAATATCATTACTATTATTATTCATGGTAGTCGTATGATGATGATGATGACGATTGACCTCAACGACGTCGTTTTCAGCTAGGGATTTAGAAGAAGATGAATCAGAAAGAGGAGAAGTTTCTTGTATAAATCTCTCGAAGGCCCATTCGGATGCGCTCCGATTCATTTTCGGATCTCCGGTTACCGGACCCGGTGGCGGAGGTGACCAAAATTGGTCGGAAATGTCGCTGACTGAGAAAACTCTGTCCATTTTGATTTTGACTGTGTTTTTTTTTTCTTTATTTGGGAGGATAAGGAAGAAATTGGAGGAGGTTTTTTTTGGGTTTGTGATGTTTATCTGGATGATGAGGGTGTGAATTTTTTTGGGTTTGGGGAGGTTTTGATTGATGTGTGAAAGAAAAAAGGGTTGGGGTGGGGTTGGTGGTGGATTGTGGAAAGCAAATTGGGGGAATCGTACCAAGTAAACTCTCTTTTGTTTTCTAAAACCACTTGCTCTTTTTAGTGCTTCTTTTTGTTTTTGAGAGGTGTTTGATTAAGTTACTTTTCATATGGAGTACTTTTTTTTTTTCTTCATTAAACTATTATTATCAGAATTTTTTCCTTGGATAATGTAAAAGTGGATTTTAATTCCCAAAATATGTCCAAAAAAATTAAAATTCCCTGCATACCGTTCACGTAGGACGGCACGCGAGATTTTTTTTTTTAGTAAAACCGCTACTTTTTACAAGTGCCGAGAATTATTTTTTTTTCAACTTAGGTAAAACCGCTACTCGGAGTAGCGGTTCATTATGAAAACTGATATCTTCTTACCATATTTTGCGCAGGTAAACCGCTACTCAGAGTAGCGGTTTATTTTAAAATTAAACCGCTACTTTGAGTAGCGGTTTCCGTGGGTTAAAACAAACAAAAAAACAATTTTCTCGCGTGCCATCCTACGTGGACGGTACGTAGGGAATTTTAATTTTTTTGGGCATATTTTGGGAATTAAAACCCACTTTTGCATTATTCAAGGAAAAAATTTCACTATTATCATGATTCATGTTATGTATATGCCATCTTTGTGTTGAGAATTTTTTGGTTTTTGGTAAAAAGGAAACTCATAGGCTATAACCTCTTGTCTGTTTTTGTGTTGTGAGATGTTTGATTCGAGTGTGCGGGTTCTATGTTATTTTTTATCATTATTATTGTGATGGAGGTATAGAAAAATAAATAATGTGCAGATTTTACTTATTGCAAAATAAGAGAATGATATGAGTGATGAAGAGAGTGACTTTATGGTAGAAAGGATGAGTAGAGTAAATCTTCATGAATGGTATTGTTTGATCAGAAAATTACATACAAAACTTTTTGTGAAGGAGAAGTATGATGGTAAACTCGATCTCTGATAGCACGGACCGGAAAGGGGACGAGGTGGAATTATGATGTAGGATGTGGTGCATGAAAAATCGAGCCTTTGGAATAGTGTTTTTGTTTGATTGCTTGAAAGCATTGTCAGGATGCTCAAAAAGCAATGAGATGGTGCCTAAAATCTTGGTTGTCCCTCACGAAATTTGGGGGGGGGGGGGGGGGGGGAATTCTTCTATATAGTGGTGAACACATCAACCTATTAAAGTTTGTTTAGGTAGGACTACGAATCTGCACCAAAACAAAACCTTGCGGATTACAGAGGACAATATCTGCTAGTGGACTCCTGAACACCTAAAGCCCAGGGGTGTACAATTATAGAGAATAGAGACTGATAGTAACAGTAGTGTTTGTGGCCTTATTTATTAAGGGTGTGTTTTTCCTTTGTATCAATCTCCAAGTGTGAGATTATTGGGCATTATTGTCATGATGGATGGAATTTCATGGTTGTATGAAGGGATCAAAAGCAAAGTTGTAGTTCAAGTCGGGAGCACACATTGCAATGGAAGTAGTTAGTTTTGAGCACGGAAAAGCAATGGCTTGGAACCAATTGCATAAGTTAAAATGGAGCAGTGACAAAGCAATGTTGTTTTCAGCACGTAGTAATTTTTTGAGACTCGTGTTAATCAGTAATAAGAGGTGGGAAAAGGGTCATTTAGAAGGGGTTCATCATCTCAAATCCATTCTTGCAATTAGTCATTTAGTTCTTGTCAAATCATGTCAGGCTATACTAAATTCTATTGTTAACTAGTTTATATATTATGAAAGATAGATCAAATGTAATAATATGGATTTAATACAACTTGAATGATCAAATTTAAAGTAAATTTATTATTTTTATATTTATTTCTCTTTTTCATAGTTTTGAGCAATCTTAAGCGTCTTCAAATTTCATGTAAGAGTGAATTATAAACTAAGGCTTGTCAGCAACTAATAGACAAGGTTAATTTAAACATTTTGCTAGAGGTGATAAAAAGTGGGTCGGGCTGCCACTGTTAAAAATCGGCTCATGGAACATGTTGAGTTGGGCCAAATTTCAAGGCGATTTTTGTTGCCCAAAGTACGCTTTTTTGGGCCAACAATAGGGGGCTTTTCAGACCAAACTTTAGATATAAAAATCACTTTGTCTTGTCAAAAACCCGCTCTGATCTAAAAAAATTTGAACCGAGTCCGAACTCAGGCCCATAAATTTGTCCGATCCCAGGCATTTTTCCTTTAACCAACTCTACATTTTGCATAAAGTTTTTGAAAAAAGACTTCCTTGAATTCTTAATAATTTGGGATTCCTTTTCGATTATCATTTTTTTATATTCTTTTCATTTATCTTAACTAAATGAACGCATTGACTTGTTAATGTTAATATCGTTTTGATGATTTTTTTTTCAATAATGACTTTTTCTATGCGCAATAGACACATAATTACATGCAATACTTATATTTCACATTAATGATTTTTCTAAAAATAGGTTGAAAAACAATTCTTTCCATCATATCTAAGGTATATATTTATAAAATTTTAAAAGAATCTTTAGTGTTCAGTATACCCATAACTAGCTTTTAACCCGTGCAAAAATGCACGGGAGGCCATATATGTATGTGATATTATAAATTATTTATCAGACAGAAAGTGACATGTTATTAATGTCAACAACATTTTTGTTTAATGAGATTGATTGAAATCAAACTGAATTGACAACACATTATGATAAAAAAAACAAACAATTACACTATTTAAATTGATACATAAAAAAATTGGGTCAATTACAACTCAATACACGACTTAAACATTTTGAGAAACTTCCTTATAAACCACATTGGTTGAAACAGATGAGTTGTCACAATCTTTATCACATATTAAGATTTTCATACCCTTTTTGCTTGTAACTCTTGAAATAATAACATATAATTGCATGTGGTAAATACATGACCCAACTTTAAAAAAAAAAGGGTAACTTTATTCCCTAAATGGATCAATTTACTTATACAAAGCTGGCTTGTTTAACATCAAAAGTGACCCATTCTAAATTAAAAAGTAACCCATTTGGACTTGAAAGTGACTTGTTTTGACCAAAAGTGAAATAATCTGACATAAACTTATTATACTCCCAGTATACATAATAGTCATTGAATATAAATCCTACTAACCCTAACACTCTAATCATCTACCACTTCGTTATACACCCTCGTTCCTCTTCCTCTTCCATCATTCTCTATCTTTCCCTTCAAAATTGGCAGAACTCAATTTTTTTCGTATCGAAATTGCCAAAAATTACAACCTTAAATTTGTTGATCTATTTTATGAAAAAATGATATTTTGATTTTTTGCACCTAAAAAAATACTTAATTTTTATCACTTCTATTTTCATCTTGTTTAATATTTGAGATTCGATATTATTCATATCATTTACATACATGTTGTGATGGTTATTTGTGTTCAATCAGATCGAAAAGTTGATTAATATTTCACCTCAAATTTTAGCTTTTTAATATTTTACAATATGTTCCTTGAAATCTTGTGTAAATAATTATATACTCCCTCCGTTTCCTAAAGATCTTCCCACTTACTGTTCCTATAGATACCAAGGAAAATCAAGTTGTGTGGGGAATGGTGTGAGTAAAGTAGGAGAGAAAAAGGAGTTAAGATAGATAAACAAATAAAAAGGGGTTAAAGTAGGAGAGAGAAAGGGAGTAAAATTGAATTAATAATGTAATGGTGGACCATATGATAGTAACATGAGAGGGTAAATAGGGAAATTTGTTTTGCCAAATAAGGAATAAAGCAAAAGAGGGAAGATCTTTTGGAAACACCCTTAAATGGAAAGAGGGAAGATTTTTAGGAAACGGAGGGAGTATTTAGTAAGATATTGATGACCTAAAAGTCGTGACATTGTAATTTATCCTCTGTACTAAATATAAATTAACAAAAATTAAAGTGAAAAGATATTTTCCAATTCAATTTATTAAAAAAATAAGTTTGACTTATTACATGCATAGACAATATATTTCATCATCTATATCTCACATTGTGTGCTCCTTACAAAATTGAGATCAAGATTTCGAGCACCAAATCAGTGACTTTCAAATTGTAAAACATGTAGTTTGCTTAAAGAAACTAAACTTCATAATTTATATTAAATAAATGAATAGAGCAACATGAGTAATGTAGAAATTATAGGTTTTTGTTATTATGTTCCAATGAACTTGTTCTCGTGAATTTTCTAAGTTGTAATACCTATGTTCGATTTTGATATATTAAGTAAGTGTTAAACTATTAATTAAAATTGCAAAAAAAGACCTCGGTGTGGAAAGTCTATGGATATTATGCCAAAGGTACATGGTGTCATCAATATAACTCGTGTATATATGTTATTTCATTAGCAAGTGTATTATCATGGAGAAAAATTAATTGAGTATTTGTGGCTACACCCACGTATTATGACCAACCCCAGTAATATCAGAAGCCACACCCATAGTTCTACACACCCATAGTTCTACCCATAGTTCTATCTATAAGTACGACTAAAAGTACGTACTTCACAAAATAAGAATTTTACATTATCAGCTTTGAAATATAAATTTTTGTTCATTTAATTAAACGAATGTAAAATTCCTTTCAATATATTAACATTAACCTAATAAGCTCCTTTTCTTTTGGTTTGAAATTGAATTATGGATTATGATAACATCCATTCTGTTTCAACTTTTCATGTTTATTAACTTTAATGAACTTGTAATGAGCCTTCAGTTTTATACTACACTCATGACAATAATCAAAATAGGCAACAAATTTACTTATATTAATGACTTAAAAAAATTCACCCAACTTAAATGACTAAAATAACAAATCTAAAATATTACTTCTATCCCATTATTGATAGCTAGGGTAAACATATAATCTTATGTATAAAGTTTGATGAAAATTAAAAAATTATCTCAAGGCTATATGTATTTCATCATCTCACTCAATAAAACTCTATGTAAAAGTCTTGTTTGTCTACCATTAAATAAGGTTAAAGTCGGGGTAAAATACAACTTATTAATATCTGTAATTTATGGAGCAAGATGAAACTATCATATATGAAATTCGGTATCAAATATTACATAATGTCCTTAATTAATTATGTCATATATATATATATATATATATATATATATATATATATATATATATATATATCAATTTTGTTAAGCAAAGAAAAAACAAGTTAATAGCTAATTCCACAGGTTAAAGAAATTCATACTACATTTATCGACTAATTATAACCTCAATGACATCTTAAGTTATTCATTGACAAATGGTAACCTCAATGACACCTTAATTCGCACATAACTTCATATCTAATCTGAGTTCATGATATTAGATTTATACAGAAAAGTACAGTTTAATTTAAATTAGTATAGTTCATTCGAAAATCAACTATTTTATTAAAGATTGAATTGTTCTATGTAATTTTTATCAGATAACCTCAATAACCTAGTTCTTACTTTCCAACTGTGGCAATATGGATGTAACCACACAAAAAGGTGCATAACCATTTTCAGTCATTTGCGTTTATAGAAGAAAGGTGTATGTAAGCAATGAATTGGTAAAAGCAATATATGTAAACCTTTATACATGATCACATAATTATTTTTATAAAAAACAATTTCAGGAAGAAAGGTGTAAGCATTAGATAATGATATGGTGAAAGCAGGATGGTTGAAAAATGGGGGACTTTTTTTTTTCTTTTACTGATTTTTGAAGATCGAATATCATTTCATATATCTCTATTACATAAGGGAAGGGGGAAGCAATGGTGTCCTCTTTTGAAATGCCTAATTTACCACCTTTTTCCTTTCTAAATTACAAAAGGAATGTCAATACTAAAATGGGGGTTCTAACAAAGCCACCAGAAATCAAATTTCAACATCACTCATAAATCACTTATATCAAGAAACTTTACAAATCACTCTCACAAAAAATCACGAAAATCACTCAAATGATCGGGAAACTTTACAAAAACAAAATATTAACTTACAAACTAAAACTAATATACTAGAACGTCAATACATACAAAACCATTCACATAATTCACTTACAAATCATTATTCTCAAAAATCATCATCTATCTCTATTACATAAGGGAAGGGGGAAGCAATGGTGTCCTCTTTTGAAATGCCTAATTTACCACCTTTTTCCTTTCTAAATTACAAAAGGAATGTCAATACTAAAATGGGGGTTCTAACAAAGCCACCGGAAATCAAATTTCAACATCACTCATAAATCACTTATATCAAGAAACTTTACAAATCACTCTCACAAAAAATCACGAAAATCACTCAAATGATCGGGAAACTTTACAAAAACAAAATATTAACTTACAAACTAAAAATAATATACTAGAACGTCAATACATACAAAACCATTCACATAATTCACTTACAAATCATTATTCTCAAAAATCATCATCTATATTATATAAGAGAAGGGGGGCTATGGTGTTCCCGAATGAAGAGACTATTTTACCCCTTTTCCTTTCTAAATTACAAATTCACATACAAACCAAAGGGAGATTCAAATAAAAATAATGGAAATAAAATTATAACAATCACTCACAAGTCAACTAAAATCATAGAATTGCATAATTTACCTTATACAAATCTCTCAAATGAGTAAACTTTACAAAAACCAAAAAATTAACTTACAAACTACAACCAATACACTACAACGTCAATACATACTCACAAAAATATGACTTGAAATCCAAGTGTCCAGTTTCTTAACAATATATGAAGTAGAATACTTAATTCAAAAATCAACTAAAAAATTATAATATTAGAAATCATAGATAGATTCAATAAAATTTCTATTTTGTTCATAGAATTTAACTTTGAAAAGTAAAAAAAAAAAAAAAAAAAGAAACTGGTGAGAGACTTAAGTTACAGAGACTAAACCAAATAAATTTTTAAACTAAAAACAATTATACTTTGAATGTCTAATGTTCAAATTCTGACTTTTACATACGTCGAAAAAAATCGAGTTTCTATCTTGAAAAAAATTCAAGCACGCATCGCGTGCAAAAAATGCTAGTATTTATAGAGCTAAATGAAGGACGTTATAATAAATTCCATATAAAAAAACTCCCATAAAAAGAATCCACAATTGGTGAATTGATTTATTATGATTGTCAATCAGTTATACTAATCGAATATGGAAACTTGTAATAATTGACAGTATTAAAAAAGGATGATGTTAACTTGCACTCCTTCATGCAAGACACGTGGCATGTAGCAGCAAGAATCATGACACGTGTCATAATGAATCGGTTAACCGTCATGTGGCAAAAATGAACCTTGTTTTATATATATATATATAGATAGATAGATGAAATACATATATTTGGAGGTTTCTTTTCCTTTCATCTGAGAACCAAATCACCATTATTTGTTTTTCTTATTTGCTTTTGGAGAGAAACCATGGAGTAAAGAACGAGTCATAGGAAATCTCAGCTTTGCCCAATTCCTCTTAGGGAGAAACATAAAAATGTTCACATCATGAACAAATTTAAACCAATATTTGTACAACATTAATAAATTTTTATACAACATTCATCATTTCTCAAGCAACATTAATAATTTGATATAGAGAGATAGTAGCTTAGTGGAGTACCACCTTGAATTTCAGCATATTGTATAGGGTTTGAATTCTCATCCCAACAATATATTGGACATTCATTTATGATGGCAATGGACCTTTAAGCCTATTGTTTTTTGGAATGTTTAGCCTTGTACCCAGCCTATGAGCTGGTGTGCGCTCTAGACTAGTAGCATAGCAAGATTTGGTTTTAGCACCAATTAGTTTTTCTAATAATAATAAAATTAATAGTTTGATATACAACATTTATCATTTATTATACAATACTACTATTTTTTAAAAGCACCACAAAGTTTTATTTATTTTTATCTTTTTTATTGTAAATACTTACTTCACTATTTAAAAAATGTCATCATTTATTCAAATAAAAGTCCTCTTGAGAGGATTTAGACATTTTTTGGGAGTCACATGTATGGTTGTAGTGAAGAAAACAACAATATAGGAATATACTTCCTTTGTATTCATAATACGTGCAACACTTGTACTTTTTACACTATTCATAAATTTTGCTTTGACTATCGTTTGTTATTTATATGTGAAATATAGTTATGTGAGGTCTTGTTAGATTCATCTTAATATATATTTTGCTAATATGCATTTTTTATAATTTTTACAAATACAAAATTAGAGATATATGTTCTCAAAGTTTTGCATTGACATGCATGAAAATGCAAATATTGCATGTAATATGAAACGGAGGAAGTACATAAATAAATGAAAAGAATAAAAATAATATAAAGACAATTTTTTTTATATAGGTTAACATGTACCAATACTATGGGGATTGGACACATTTATATCCGTACGGATTAATAATTTATAGGAGTAGGTAGATCTGTAGATTACACCTAAAATTTGCATATTTTTCTTTTCATGACTATACATTACATAATGTAAACGCGTGGGAGGTAAGAAAAAGTATAAGCTACACATGTAAACTAAAATCGATTGAGGATTTGGGGATACTTGTTGCCCAATTAGGCAGATTTGTGGGTTTGTTCAGCCTCAGCGGCCAGCGCCCCTGCCAAACAATAATACAAAGATCCATCACCCATTCACACTTCTACAAGAGAAAAACCGTGTCACATTTCCAAATTACACGATTGATTTATCTCTATTATATATAAAAAAAGGAAGGAAATTGGTGTTTTCTGAAAATACTAAATTATTTTTAGTGATCTAATTAATGAAATGAAAAAAGTATAAAAGAAAACAATTTTAGGAATCCCTTTTCATTTGAAGTTGGCATTCTAAACAAAATAGAAATGGTATATGTATCTAATACTTCAATCAAAAAATTAGATGGACAAAATATTTTGACCTTTCTTAAGAAAAGTAGTATATATGGCGTCTACCTGAAAAGTCTTAAATACTAATACTCACTACCTTTCGTACTCTTTAGTTCAGTTAAACCAACTCATTATTTTTGTGCTTTCTACTCAAAATTCATTCACAAAATCACTCACAACCTTTGTTAGTTTTTTATATTAGCGAATTAATCTATCTAAATTCATCGATTTATTAATCTTTCAAATTTTAAATTAATCATAAATATAGTACGGACGTATTATATAATAGAATAACAAGTTTTGAAATTAACGCACGCATTGCGTGCACATGAGACTAGTATTAAAATATTAAAAGATGTTCTCTTAATGAAGGAACGGCGCTACATGGTGCTCTCTCTTAGAGTGTTTTACCACAATTATATCCATATACAACAAAAAGAATATAACAAATGTATTGTATAAGATCTGATCACTTGACTTTAAGTTTACATACTAAAGTCTTAACCACTAAACCAAATGATATTTGGTGATATCATTTTAAATTAAAAATATCAATAATGAAAACTATAAGTACCCGGGCATAACCCGGCCTACAGACCAGTTAATTGATTATTATGTGGTCTTGTAAATAATTATCCTTAATTAGCGTAACGTATTCACGTTACCAGAGCGGCATAGCCTAGTTATACCAGTGTTTATATTGTATATTTTGGTGTATATTTTTTATGATTAGGACTAAGGAGAAACTTGGCAAGTTGGGGGAAAAGTAAAGTGGATCTCAACATACATAGCAGAATCAAAGAATAATATAAAGCGGTAAAAAAGATAGTGGCATTTGGTGGGCTGAATAGAGTATATCTTCACGAAAGTATTGTTCAGTCACAAAATTTATGCAGTAAGCTCGATCTCTCTTCGATTAGTACGGCCGAAAAAGGAACGAGGCGGAAAAATGACATAAGGGTGTCGTTCTGTAGGAACTTAAATGTGATATGAAGGAACTTAGATGCGATTAGCGGAATTGCAATAAACCATTTCTTAGAACCTAATTAAACCAGCATCATCACATGCATATACTAGTATGAATCATGAGATTAAGAAGTTATACCTTTGGTGCGTGATTCATCTAGCAGTTTGATTCCTTTATTATGGAGAACTTAGAATGTCAAGCATCGTTCCTCTAATGTTGGTCCACAAATATTGATCGAATTACTAATATATGCTAGTACGGAACCCGAAAGAAAAAACAAGTCATTCACTTGCTTTGAATTGGTAATGGCCGTTTGTGGGGAAATTTAAGAGGAGTTTTGATGTTCTTGCTCTATTCTATAATGTAACCACCATACACTAATTATATAGGGATATAATTAGGAGATGTTACTTAGGCAATTGATCAAAGGCAAACTCAATGTGTCTCGTAATTCTTTTGGCCGGCCACCGTGCTACATGCTTTTAATGGCCTTTGGTGTGCTTTCATCCAATCCTTACTTTAATGTGTGACTTCATAAGACTTAGATTATTATTATTAATAGTAGACCTAATCTTATTAGCCTAGAAATCATAATTAGCTTATAGCAAAACATTACGATCATCTAATATAATCGAATATGTAATCTCCATAAGTTGTCCTAATTACATTTAGATAATTATACTTGATCGAAAGACAATTCCTTCAGGTGCCTAAGATATCGAGCCTAGATAAGAATGTTTTGTGAAGTATTGTCATGATGTTCATGCAGCGAAAAGTCCTTATGGTTCACGTTGTGATCTTGACATACGGTCAATTGAAGCCTTGGTGTGGCTTCCTTTATAAGTAGCAAGCGTGTTGCACTGGATGGATTTATAGAGACGAGAGAGTGATGATGACAAATGTGTTTTTGCTTCATATCAATCTCCATGTGTAAGATTATTCAGTATTGGTGCAAAATCAGTTCGTTGACCTTGCAAATAAGTCAATGGACACCCAACAGTTTAATATTGAATGCCTTGGGAGACTAGTCCCCGGGGGTTACCTGTTTTAATTAGATAAAGCCTTGCTAACGTACTCTATTGCAATTTAACTAATGATCAAACTACAATATTAATTAACTTCAGATGAAAAGCAATAAATAAAGCAAAAATAGAGCAAACAATAATCAAAATTTTAATAAAGGCACAAAATCCCCATACATTCCACAAACTTAGAGATGAATTTAAAAGACACAAAGGATAAGTCAGAGTGTTTAACTAAAGAGGAGACCCGAAAGTTGTTACCTCTATTGCTCCTTGCTTCAATTGGAGTGAGAATTTGAGACTTTGCCTAAAGGTGCCAGAACATGCCTGCTAGATGGCTATGCTAAGGAATTAAGAAATGTTATAGTTTTGAAGGATTGTTTGTTGTCCTTTTCTTGATAATAGTTTCTCTATTTATAGAGAACCATAACATATAACCTCCAGGCGTGCTGGGGAGGGACAATGTTTGAATCATATTGGATTTAAACGTTAACTGTTTTCTGATGCTGGATAACCGTCACCCTATAATGCACGTTTTTCTTCATGTTTAACCATCTTCTGATTATCTTTTTGTGCTATTCGTTTACTGTCTTTGATTTTCATCTCTTGATAATCTTCCTTTGGAGTTTGTTGATTTTGACCTCCGTTGACTTCGCTTGATGGTCTTTATATTTATATTAGACACTTTTGTTAAAGCATAAATTAAATCTTTTGAGGTTTAATTCAATGCACCATAATATATGTTACTTGACATCCGAAAATGATATATAGTAACAAATTGTCCCCCTTATTTGTGGAGTGATGCACTCAGTACTACACAAATAATAAGCAGAAATGGACTTTTAGTGGTTACAACCAATATCATCCATTAGTGTTCGGAATGTGACTTCTTCCATGGTTCTAAGGTGATCAATAAGTGCTCTTTTTTTGGATGATTAAAAGTAGTTGGGAAGAATAACTTTTCATGTACTCATTCACCTATCTTTTTGGCTGTTGTGAAATCTATTAAGAAAGTCTCTTCAAAGCTCACGCTCTCAAGGTTAACTGGTGATAACCACCAAGGATTTACATTGTATGCCATTAGATCATACCAAATTCGACATGCACATTTGTATTGTACAAAGACTCTTGATGATGATTCATCCACCATTCTGTAGACCTTAACCTTCTTTTTAGTTCCTTTGACAAAGAGCCATTTTAGATATCTCCAAGGGATGTTAGGCTTTCGTATTTCTTCTATGATGACTTTTCCCCATGATTTACAGACTAGAAGAGACATCATCTAATCAGTCCTTTCATGTTTTGGAAATATCAATTCTTGTAAGAGATCTAAATTAGACCCTATTTGAAAGGCCTTAGACTCTTTTCTATTCTTTGAGGTCTGTTGCATAACAGGATTGTCTCCAAAGTATTTTTGAATTGAGGAGGCCCAGTTTGCAGATTCATGCATAATAAACTCAATTCCTATCTCCAGATATGATATTCAATGCTTTGTGGTGATTCGAGCATTTTGATGGGTATGACATCTCTTTTGGAGCAGGTTAATAAAACATTGGAAGATATGTGTAGTCCATTTTGGTTTAAGTTTAAGATCTTTTGGAGATTACATATACAAAGACTTGGGTGCTTTAACTGTATGTAGGGGTGTGTAGTTTTGGACCGGGACTGGATCAAAAAATTTTGGTCCGGTTTTCGGTCCATGAAAACTTGGGATTCCGGGTTTCCGGTAGACCGGATTTTTTTTTATTAAATCAGGTTTGAAGGTTAAAAAAAGTTTAAAACTTAGAAAAGTTATAAAGTTAAAACCTAATTTTTATTGCCTTTAATATTATTGCTTTTAGTATTATTAATTTTTAATATATCGAATTTATTAATATGTTTAAGGAAAAATTATTTTTAATAAGTCAATCTTTGGTTGATCTTCTCAAAATAAGTCAATCTTTTGATTATCTTAGAATAAATTAATTTTGTTTCTACTTCTGCTGTAAACAAGTTAATGACGTTTAAATTATGATACGTGTCACATTTTAACAGGATGACATTGTGATTTAACTTATTTATAGCAAAAGTAGGTACAAGGTCAACTTATTCATAGTTAATCGAAATGTTGACTTACTTTAAGAAGAACGCACAAAAGTTAACTTATTAAAAATAATTTTTCCTATAAATAAGATTTTTTGAATAAAAAAATACAAATTTCGGCCCAACCGGTCCAAAACCAGACCGGACCGGATTTTTTTCCAAAAAACATTTGCATTCCGATCCGGTCCGATTTTGGACTGGTGCACACCCCTAACTATATAATAGTTAGTTCTTAACTGCTTAATTTCGTGGGAAACTAGAAACAATTTTTTAGGGAATTACAGTTAATAAATGGGCTTATGCTTAATTCAATATGGTGAATCAAAAACTTGTGCTAAAGAAAATTAATCATGTTTATTAAATACATTATCGACAAGACTACCATTTGAGGTAACATTGTTACACTTGTCCTATGACTTATCTTTTCGAAGATAGAATCACTAAGAACATCTTAATTAAACAGGAGTTGTGTCTAGAGACAACATTCTGAAATGTTCCCTACACAATATTTTTATCATCATCTTGTACTTTATGGCTTCTAACTCATACCATGCATTGTTCTTGGTAACTCCAAAATAATAGCCATCTTCAAGGGAGTACTTGAACCTTGCTTCAAAGAGATTTTTTTAGTGACTGCCATCCCAAGCATATCTCCTATCAATCAGCGCAGTGAACATCCAGGAAGGAAAATGTCTTTCTTGGATAAGCATCTTCCATAATTCATACAAACATTTAAAGTGGATTACTTTCCTTTGATTTTCATTTTGACCCTCTTTCATCCTAACCACTTTGAGGGAGGACTTGGTACCAGAAAGATCTAGAGTTTTTGCATACATCCAATTCATTCTTTGAGGTCTTGGGAAGTTGAAGATAGTAGAGATATCCTTTCTCCACTTTTTGCAAATCGTTAGTAGTTTGTCTTCCAACTTTGGCCAAATGTACATGGATAAGAGATCCATGTTAGAACCAACCTTCATAGTCCTTGATTCAACTACTTCAGGGTCTTTTAGTTTCACGACAGGTTCATCTCCAAAAACCCATGCCATCTTCTCTATCAATATGGCTCTTTCCTTTATAATAAAAGATCCCTTGTCTTGTTTTATGCCATTAAAGGCATAGCGATGATTAAAGCACTCATCATCAAATTCAACCACCAAATTTGCATATGCTTCATTATTCATCTTGACTTTTTGAAATGAAAATGTTATGATAACATGTTGTAGCTATGCCTTTTTAAATAACCAAGTGTTTTGTCCAATAACTATTTTTGCAATATCTTCTAGGATTAGATACTGGTTAAGTGTATTAGACTTTTAAAGAAATTTTGACTTTTCTTTGATTATTATTTGTTTTAAGATTATATAGAATAAATCAATTTGTTGATAAATCTTTATATACCATCTTTTACGCATTTGTGTCTAAGATTAATTCTTTGAGTCTATTGTTCATTCTATGAACAATGTTATTTAAGTTCGCAACTTTTATATAATCTGGAGATGCATTGGAAAAAAGATCCCAAAATAACAATTATTTCATAATGAAATAATTTCATCTAGTTATGAACATCTTTAAGGAGATGTTCACTAACTAAGTTAACAGACACATAGTTTCCTAGATAGATTCTAAACTATGCATTATCATCAAAATTACTAGGAAATTTAATCATTGCTTGATATGTCAAGTGTGGAGATAGGTGAAACCGATGATGATTTCAAGCTCCTCGTTTTCATCAACGTCAAGATCGTCATCACTTAAGTAGTCTTCATCAGGAAATGGAGGAATTCTTCCCTCCAACAAAGTCTCATGCCAAAGTAAGCATGTACATTTGCATTATATGAATTTTTTGAAATTCTTATTTTTTTTCCAGTTGGATCACTCTGTATTTTCTGCTAAACACGCCCAAATTGCCTTCACAAAATATGGACTTGTGGTACTTCGATTTGGGTTCAGGGAGAAAATATTTTTTAACAATGTATTCTCCCCATGCTTTGTAGACACTCATCATCTTCAATAGCTCATCTTTGTCCATTTTGGCCAAATTTTTACTACCAAGAAATCCATATTGCTTCCAATGATTATAGCGTTGGACTTTGCTCCTTAGGATTTCCAGATTGGATCTTTGGATCCTTTCCAAAGAGTTTTGTAACCTTGGATTACCATTTCTTCATTTCCTCATTTTTGAATCCCTCCCAATCTTCTTGTATTATGTCCATGTTGAACCGATGTCTCCAGCATTCCCCAGGAAAAAGCAAGAGAGATACTTGTTGGTTAGCCATGTTTAAGAATTCTTGGGCTTTGATGATGAAACAGAGATGTTGGGGGCAAAAACATCAGAGTTAGAAGGATGTATTTATAATACAACCACTATAACTATTTCGATCTTTTACGATATGTGAGGAGTAGGCAGTTAGATATCCAAACAACATGATACCTAATTTTGTAACCACCCTTAACCACTTTAAGTTAAGTCATTAGTGAGTAAAATGGGCTTTTCCATTGTCCCCTCAATGTGTCACTTTATTTTTTGGGATTTGCCATTAATGATGCGTATAGTTTGGAGGTGATCATTACTTTCGATGTAATTTTTTATCCTTTTACTTTAATAAATTTAGCATCCCAAGAGGCACTCCATCTTGCTTCAATTTAATTTAGGCAGTTGAGTACATTATTTGAGTTGACATTTATTTTTTAAAATAAAATACTAATTTTGAACAATTTTGATGAACAAAATGAACAATGTAAAAATGGAGGAAATAATAATTCGAACAAAAGATAGATTTCATTAATAATAAACTTTACAACCTAGAGTTGGAATTTTTACATTAGAATAAAAATTACAACTTGGTGCTTATAATTTCTAAATTCTAAACTTATAGGCCTAATATTCTAGCATGTCCTTTGGAGATGGAGGCTTGCCAACATTGAAATCCTCTTAGGAGGCTGAAGCATGACCCTCCTCTTCATCTTCCCCAGAAAGGGGAAGAACACTCTCCCCAATGGAGGTTTCCTCAGGAAAGTCTGAGTGCCTCTTCCTCTTGGTAAGGGGGTTCGTTGTCGTCGTCTTCATCATCATCATCACCATCATCATCAGACTTAGGGTCTAATGTTGGGGAATCAACATTCTCCTCTTCTTCTTCCTCTCTTTCCTCCTGTAGTTTTGGAGGAGGAAGAACAGGCTAGTCAACCTCTTATTGGTTGACCTCTTCCCCAGGAGGCCCATTGATTCCGGACTCTGCTGAATATTATGGGGCGTCCATTTTTGAAGAAGAGAATTTTGTAGAGGGTTTTGGTAGATGAAAATAAGTTTGATGTTTGATCAAGAGATGAGTAATGTGTCATTTTTATTACATTTATCACTATTTCTAAAGAGATTTTATACCATCTCCTGGAAAATGAAAAGTCATGCATCCTTTGGAATGAGCTTTTTTAACATGGCTTCATGACCTTGCGTTTTAATTTGGATTAAAACCTAGCTTTAACACGACCCAATGAAATATGACCCAAAATGAAGTATAATGCACGTTATGCAGTGTTTTCTTCTTTTATTGCTTTATTTTAGTTTTCTTCCTCATCAATACCTTTTTCAAGGATTTTAGGAAATTTTAAGATTTTTCAGACAATTTTAATATCTTTCTTTACGAATTCACAACCATAACCAAACTTCAACCCACCATTTCTAATGAAAAAATTCGTGAAAATGAGATTCGTGAAGCACTTTCTAAAAAGCGTGATGTCATGCAATCTGAAGCAGATCGTCAATTATGTAAACGCCATTAGAGTGAATCTTGCGACTAGTAAATCTCATCTTTTCTAGTATGTAAAAAGAAGCACTAACCCTAACACTCCTTTAGAGGATAGAATTGCCACTATTGGTCCCTACTTTCCTTTCAAGATTCTAAAACCAAAGTGTCAAATAGTCTTAGAGCAACAATGTTATTCATTCTTGGACCATATTATCTTATCCCAACTCTCGCTGTTTCTCTAGTGACCCATCAAAGAACAAGGTCCATGGAAGGACATCTTCATCAATGAAACCTGAGTCACAACAAGGATCAGTTGCCAAGAAATCAGCTAAAGCTTGACCTTTTACCGTCTTTTGTGGCACATATACTAGGTCAAACTGTAGTAATTGTAAACTTAATTTGCTTAGCTTTTCTTTTATAAATGGTTGAGATATCATATATTTTATGACATCTGTTGGAGATACTACTTCTATTGTAAAGGCCATGAAATAATGTATGAGTTTAACTTATGAATCATACAAACAAAAACACCAGTTTTCTGTCATAGTATACCTTTTTTCTGTATCATGCAGGATTCTACTCAGGTAGAATGTGGCTTGCTCATGTCCTTTTCCATCTTCTTGAGTGAGGAGACTACCAATGGAGTCTTCACAGGAAGATAGATACAATATTAATGATTTTCCAATTTGCCTTGAAGGATCAATGCAGGAGGACTTGCCAAATCATGCTTGATTTGGCCAAAGGCCTTTTGATGCTCTTCTTCCCGTTTGAATTATGATTCATGTTTAATAGAGGTGAAAACTTTTTAGTTTTTCCAGCTAAGCCATGAATCTTCTGAAATAATTGACTAGTCCATAGAATCTTTGTAATTCCTTTTCATTAGAAAAAGTGGCTTGGCTGCCAATACTGCTTTTGCCTTATCCTGGTCAATTTTTACCCCGTTCTTGTGAATGAGGAATCCTAAAAAGTTACTAGCTTTAACTCCAAATGCACATTTGAGTGGATTCATTTTTAGGTCATATTCTCTCATTCTGTGAATGACTTAACCAAATGCTCTTTATGTACTAAAAAGTCATTTGACTTTACAAGTGTGTCATCCACATAAACTTCCATGATTTTACCAATCATGTCCTTAAAGATTGCTTCCATTGCTCGTTGGTATGTGGTTCCATCATTTTTTAATCCAAATGGCATGGCCACATATTCAAACAAGCCCAATGACTTTGGACATCTGAACACTATTTTGTTACAATCTTCATATGCAATCCTTAATTGGTGATATCCTGCATAACCATACATGAAAGATATGTATTCATATCTTGATGCTACATCTATTAGGAGATCAGCTACCTACATGGGGTATTGATCTTTAGGTGTAGCTTTGTTTAGATTCCTAGAGTCAATAATAGATTCGTATCTTGCCATTTTTTTTAACCACTGGAACTATATTGGAAATCCAGTCAGCATATTGGCAAGGCCTTATGAACTTTGCCTTGAGGAGTTTATCTATCTCCTCTTGTATAGGCTTTGTTAGTTCAGGCACCAGTCTTCCAAGGCTTTGTGCCACAGGCTTAAGTCCGTCCTTGATAGGTAGTTTATGCTCTACTATTCGCCTATCAATGCCAGACATTTCATGATGTTCCCATGCAAAAGAATCTTTAAACTCGTTTAGAATTTCTATTATATCTTGTTTTTCTTGGTTATTGAGGAGGTTGCTTATATAAGTAACACGCGGATATTCATTGTCCCCTAAATTTACTTCCTCTGCTGGATATTGAACCTCCTTTTTAATATCCTCACTTTTTGCCCATACTTTTTATCCTCCTTTTCAAAAAGGATTCAGTTTCATATAAAGTTGAGCAACATACATTAGAATTTTATAAGAAAATTCTCTTGGTATTTTCTAAAAACTAAATCTTTCATTACTTGATCAATAATAAGGGTAAACCCCTTACAACATTCTTCTTGGTTTATAAATATAATAAACTTTTATAAGAAAAATACATCCTCTATAAACAAATAAGAGCTAAGGGTTGATCATAATATGGCGCCTATTGAACATATTCATATTATGTCTTCAACTTATGGGACGTCCGCTTCTTCTTCAACGAGGATTGCACCTGGGTATTCCATCTCTTGGTGAGTTTGTGACTCAAGTTGTAGAGCAACCTCAATTTTGATAGTAGGAACTAACTTTAGAGAATTCTTAATAAAAATAGAATTAGGAGATGTAATTAGATAAACTTCCTCATCTGCTTGAACCATTTCATAAGTGTCACCATTCCACAAAATTAAGGCTCGGTGAAGTGATGATGGAATAGCATAGTTATAGTGTAACCAATCTCTTCCTAAAATTGCATTATAATTAGTGTCACTTTCGGCTATGAAGAAACTACTATAGATAGTTTTAGTTCCTAGTATAATTTTTAGGATAGCCATTCCTTCCACTTTTCTGACAAACCAGATAAACTAGTTATGTTAATTTGTATATTATGCAAATCCTTTCTAGTCTTTCCTAGCTTTCTAAACACAGAGAGCGGCATAATATTAACAGTAACTCCGGTGTCCACCAATACTTGCCTAAACGAACTCCCTCAAAATCAACATTTAGATAAAGCTTCAGTTTGCTTATTGTCAATATCATCTGACCTAAAGATTTTTTAAAGATGTCCTATTAGGCACTTTCTTGTGAGGTGCATTTAAATAAGATGATAAACTCCGGGAAGAAGAAACTTTAAATTTACTTGCCATCTCTTCTTTGTCAACTTCATCTGCCCATGATATGGTGTTGGTCTGGAATTCTGAATAAACTCTATTGGAAGCATAACCACATTACACTGCATATTTTGGCTCTCTACCATTTCTGCTTGAGGATCATTCATCAGCTGGTCTCCCTCCAACATCAAGCTAAGTCACTATCTGACACGAGTAAGTCTAACTCTTCAAACCCAAACTCTGAGCCATAATCCTCATTAAAGCCATTTTCTAGTATTTCTTTCATAAGAGAATCACCTCCTTGAGGCTACTGGTCATCATTATTTGTAGATGATTCACCACATTGTTCCTCCTCCAGAGGTAATAATTTAGTGATGCCAGCTTGTAGTGCATCTTCATCAATTCTTACATTTGCGATAAGGAACTCCTGCATATTTTGATTGCTAATTTGAGCTCTTGCTGCAACAACTTTTGCACTTAGTTTTCTCATATTTGATGTCCTACTCTTGGGTAAATTTTGGACATCTTGTAGCGCCAATGGCCTAATTGTTGGTTTGATTTTTATCTCCCCTTGATCCTTGTGGGATTTCGTCCTTCTTTTAAGAATTTCGGAATTGGAGTATGACTTGGCTCCCTTTCTTTTCTTTTTGAGGAAGGGCCTAAACTAGGGTTGTCATATTTTCTTGGTTCTTGACTTATGGACCTTTTCTGGAATGGAAGCTGATAAGCAGATGCATAAGTGGGATTATTCGGAATGATCTGAGTTCTAACCATTTAAAGGGTTAGCCTGTCTGCACATTGTGAGCACATTCCATTTCTCAGAGCCTTCAACCCTTCAAGTGCCCTAATCTGCAATGAGAATTTTTGTGTTGCTTCCTTATAGTTTTTAGCTCTTTTCTCATGTATTACTGGGTTTGGTGTTGGATTGGACTTAGCAGGCGCCTTAGTTTTGGCTACGTTGGCCTTATGTTCCTCCAGCTTCATGACATGTTGTTGCATGTTTGTGACAACCAATCTTTTGAGATTCAATTGCCTAGTCAGGAACCATGTTCCTGACTACTTGGCATTGGTTTGTTGTATGTGACCTATTTATGTGCCATATACACATATCTTTCATCCCTTCTTCATTGGTTATTTTTGGCATAACCAAGATTCCTTCATCGAGCAATCTGTTCAAGCGCTAATTACCTATTCTAGTAGCCTGTGATGCCTGCAAGGTAACGATAAACACAATATTAGTTTCTATCATACCACAGAAAAGTTCAAATGGTACATCCATTCCAACTACATTCACATCTTCATTATCAGGAAATATGATATTTTTCTTATTAATTTCAATCTGGATTTTATTTCTAAAAATAATGCACTCAGAAGTATGATGAGTTGCTGCATCATGCCATTTACAGTATTTTTTACCTTTAACTTCTTCAACAGTTTTACTCTATGTCTCCTTAACAATTTTATCTTTTTGTTAGACTACAACCAGTCGAAGATAACATTATCTTTTTTGGTATCAAAAGTATATGTCCTCTTTTGTCCAGATTTCATATCCTTTGGAACCGAAAACTCTTTCTTCTCTAAAGGAGAACACTTGTAAGGTACTCCATAATTGATTTCTGCCACGTTCACTTCTTGTGCAGTTTCAAAGTGGAAATGCTCCTCATTCTGAGCAAAGAAACTCTGGCCCCTTGTTGCAATCTCATACCTTACAGCTAATTCCGCTAATTCAATGAAATCACCAAAGGCATGACCATCAAACCTTTTCTGAAACTGAATCCACATTCCTTCTTAAGCCATTTGTACAACTTCCCTTTCAGGAATGCTACACATGACACCTAATATTAGCCATCTTGAATCTAGATAGGTAGTCTTACACAGACTCTCCTAACTTCAGTTGGATTCTGGCCATATCACTTAGGGTCACTCCTAGTTTAGTGCGTGCAAAATTATTTGTAAATTGCACTTGCATGTTCTGCCAGGAATGAATAGAATTGGGTGGTAAATTGGTGTACCACCAAAAAACAATCTCAGTAAGAGACATGGAAAACATTCTAAGTTTTAAGAAATCATTGTCAGCTGCTTCTCTATACAAACAATTGAGCCTGACTAAATGTTCTTTAGCAGATGCTCTATTATTTCTAGAGAACAAAGTAAAGTCAGGTATCTTAAAAGTCTTAGGAAATGGATTACCTCTATCAATCCATTCAAGGTAAGGTTTTTAACCTATATGCGTCTGATTTCTCCTAGAGGTATCACCCACCAATCTTTGAACTAGTGCTTCAACCCGCGCTTCCAATGGATCCTGCCAACCTAGATATCCCATATTCTCAAATCCCATGTTTCTTGCATGATCATATACAGGATTAGGATTAGGATTAGGGTTGAAAGGTTGATTTTGATAACCTCCATAGGAATTTCCTAGATTGTGCATGAAGGTATGTTTTGCTGCTCCTTGTGCCATTTGTCGCGAAGGTGTGTTTCCATTTGTGTGTACCCCTTGATGATAAGCACCAGTTGCGTGCTTGAGAAAATGGAGCTTGGGGCTAAACAAAATCCTGGAACATTCCCATAATAAGGAGTACTAGCCATAGTTGGTTGGCTAGGAGGTATATAGACATATGGTATACTATTGTCATTTGCAATAAAAGTACCTTGTATGTGTCCTCCTTGTCATGATCCATTATGTTTTCACCAACTTGTCCACCACCCATAGAAAATGAAGGTTGATGATGTAACACCCCCAAATTTCTCCACTTTTAAAATTATACTTTCGTAAAATACTTGGAGAAACTTAATGGTATTACCACTAAATATAAATATGTTTTGGCAATACTATAACTTGATACACAAAATATGCAGCGGAAACTTCTAACTTTATTTATAAAAATAATATTATTATCCAAAAACCACAATACTAATATGAAAAGTCTAAAGACTACGAAAATACCGATCTAGTTCTACTGATCCCAAAAGGTTCCTCCCATGCATCATGAATCATCAATGGACCCGAAAACTACTCCCTTAAGGAAAGTACGACAAAGCCAAAACAAATAGGAAATACGAGTCAGTTGAAATACTAAGTATAATTACGTGCAAGACTTGTAAACTTGTAAATATTAATCCACATACTTTCATAAACATGCTTTATTTCGCAATTCTAGTGATAACAAAAGATAAGATAAATCCATTATTAAATTCACGTTACCACCAAAGGATGTATCTCCTTTAATAATTCCATTAAAAGTGGAAAATGATAATATAAGAACTTAACTTAAACCCCTTTTCTTGATCCGCGGGTCCTAAGTGTGCACACTCCCCAAGTTAGTATCCCTTTATGAATACAAAGACATTGGAGTAACCTTGATGCCAACTATTGGACTTGGAAGAACCCTTCTTGAACAAAGCCAAGGGGTAATTGTAATAAGAATAACATAGGGGTAAACCTTTCCTTTAATTCAAATAAAGAATTATGATGAAAACACTTAATTATAGGGAATTAAAAAGGATAATTTTAAACTTTTAAAACTAAAACTCATGCTAATATTTTTGAGTTACTCAAAGCCACTGATTTGCAAAAGTGGATTCCTTCATATCTCTATTATATAAGGGAAGGGGGGAGCAATGATGTCCTCTTTTGAAACGCCTATTTTGCCCCCCTTCTCTTTCTAAATTACAAAAGGAATGTCAAAATCAAAATACCAAAAATAAATTTACAACACTTTACCCATACAATTGAGAAAATCATGTTATAAAAATCACGCAAATCACTCAAATAATCAGGAAACTTTATTAAAACTTAAAATTAATATACAAACTAAAACTAATAACCTAGAACGTCAATACATACAAAAACATTTACAAAAATTTACTAACAAATCACTATTCTCAAGAACCATTCACAATTAATGGTGGGTCATGATAAAAAAATAGAGGTGTATTTGTAGCGAAATCAGAATTTAGAAATTAGACAAGAAAAAAAATTATTTACTTTTTTATAGTGTTTTTTATATATAATGAAACTTTTACATATATTTGGACGTATTTTTTTCTATTATATAATAGCGATAAATTATCAAGGTAAAAATGTTTATATAAATTTCATTCAAGAATTTTAAAGTACAACATATCTCTATTATATAAGGGAAGGGGGGAGCTATGGTGTCCCCGAATGAAGAGACTATCTTACCCCCTTCCCATTCTAAATTACAAATTCACTTACAAATCAAAGGAGGCTTCAAAAAAAAATATCAAAAATATAATTATAATAATCACTCACAAGTCAACTAAAATCATAAAATTGCATAATTTACGTTATGCAAATCACTAAAATGAGGAAAGTTTACAAAAACTTAAAAATTCACTTACAAACTACAACCTATGAAAAAATTGACTTGAAATCAAAGTGTCTACTTTCTTACAATTTATGAAGTACTGTACTTAATTCAAAAATCAACTAAAAAATTATAATATTAGAAATCATAAACAAATTCAAAAAAATTTCTATTTTATTCATAGAATTTAACTTTGAAAAGTAAAAAAAAAAAAAAACAAAAAGAATGGTGAGAGACTTAAGTGACAGAAACTAAACCAATCAAATTTTGCAACTAAAACCATTTATATTTCGTATGTCTAATGTTCAAATTTTGACTCTTATGCCGAAGAAAATTGAGTTTATGTTCGAAAAAAATTCAAGCACGCATCGCGTGCAAAAAATTCTAGTATATAAAAAATGGATGCTTATACATGCAAACTAAATTTTTTTTTCTAAAACAAACAATATTTGGTTGGTTTAGCATATCTACGAGTCAACAAAGCAAGAGAAAATACAAGCTTTTATCTAGCCTAAATGATAAGAAGGTTTGATTAAACCAATTGCATATACCAATTCATATAATTTATACTAAAACACACATAACTAATGTATACATAATAATTAAAGATCAAGCCACGTAACCGTACCTTGATAATTCACGAAACAAGAAAATCAACTAGTAAGGGAATGTTCACGAATGAAATCCTCCTATTAATTATAAACTAGTTCTAATCAAAACGATGAACAATATATGAACTCTAAAAGAAAATTATGCTAAACTAACTAATTATAAACATGATTCATGCTCAAACAATTAAAACATGTTTTTATAAAACTCAAAAAGATCAAAAACTAGGAATTAAAACAACTTGAAAAAGAGTACTTACAAAACCTCCCGCTAAAACTCCTTGGTGAAAAATTAAAACTACTTAAAGAGACCACTCACTATAGGGAAAACTTTATAAGTAACTCTCAAGATTTTTGGTGAAGAGAAAGTGAAGGATTAGAGGGGTATTTATAGTGTAAACTAGGATAGAAAAGAGGTAAAACTTTCCCAAATCATTAAAATTAGGGCAAAATAATTTTAAAATTTTTGCAAAATGCTACAAAGTTTTTTTTTAATAAAAACTCTTCCCTTTATTTATAAAAATTCTTTCCTAAAATCAATATTGTTTGATTTTAAAGAGATTGTTAAATCTTCCCAAATCAATTAAAATCTTATACTTTCTAACTCAATATAAATCTCATAAAAATCTGATTTTATAAGATTTAACAAAGTATTTTAAATACTTAAAGTTTTCGGTTTTATTTAAAAGAAACCGATTTTTCAAAACAACACTTATAAAAAAAATCAAAAAAATTACATACTAAAATGTATAATCTGATTTTATTACCCAAAAATGAATTTTGGAGTTTATAAAATTATTTATCAAATATTTGCTTAAATAACTAATCAAATAAATAATGATAATGACAAGAGCAACTATTGTTAAAAAATTACTAAAATAACCTTTAAAATTAAAACTATATTTCCCTCCAAATGATTCCCTCCAATGTGATTTTAAAATAGTTTAAAATGAGTTTTAAAGCTAAAATTAGAATTGTTTTAAATAATCTCAATAAATGCCAAAAAATACGGGGTATTACAGTCTACCCCCCTTAAAAGAAGTTTCGTCCCGAAACTTAGAAAAATTTTCATTTCAAAAAAAAAAATTGTTTTCATGCTATAATTATGAATACACATGTAAGATACAATATGACGACTCTATATGCTCTAAAAATGTAAAAGCGCGCGAAACTCTATCGCATTCTACCCCCCTTAAAAAGGGAATTACACCCCCATAACTCTACTAACCTCGATGAATAACTCATTATACTTTCTACGCATTTCGTCCTCAGTCTCCCAAGTCGCTTCATCTGTTTTGTGATTGGACCAAAGAACTTTCAATATCTTTACATCCTCGTTTCTAGTACTACAAACTTTGCTATATAGGATCTTAATCGATCTTTCCTCATAGGTTAAGGTCTCATCCAATTCGATAGATTCAGGCTGCAACACATGAGAAGAATCTGTAATATACTTCCTCAATTGTGACACATGAAAGACATAATGTACCTTGCTTAACTCATTAGGTAACTCTAAACGATAAGCCGATTGTGACACATGAAAGAAACCGATTTTTCAAAACAACACTTATAAAAAAAATCAAAAAATTACATACTAAAATGTATAATATGATTTTATTACCCAAAAATGAATTTTGGAGTTTATAAAATTATTTATCAAATATTTGTTTAAATAAATAATTAAATGAATAATGATAATGACAAGAGCAACTATTGTTAAAAATTACTAAAATAATCTTTAAAATTCAAACTATATTTCCCTCCAAATGATTCCCTCCAATGTGATTTTAAAATAGTTTAAAATGAGTTTTGAAGATAAAATTTAGAATTATTTTAAATAATCTCAATAAATGCCTAAAAATACGGGGTATTATAGATGATGTCCAGATGCCTGGTGCCAGCCTGGCTCTACTCCCCACTCCCATTCCATCACTTCTTCTAAGATTTCTATGATTACCCTCTCCATGACTCATGGATATTTCCCTTATTTGATGCACATGAGAGGAAGTTTGTGGATCGCTTGGGATAATTTGACCCCTAGTTTTAGGATGGGAGAAATGTACCCTTGGAGGGTAACCTATTGGAGGAACGTCTGGCGCTATGTCACAACTTCCCCTTGCTCTATCTAAAGGAACCTCTTCTAAGGCCTTAATTAACTAGTTTTGTCATTGAACTAATAGTGTTTTCCGACTAGTAAATCTAGGCGAGAAAATTTTTCAGTGGCAAGAGATTTAGAGATTGTCGTGAAAGTTGCACTGATAGTATCATTGATATCTACAAGGATCCTATCAATTTGCCTAGAGTTAACATCTCCGTTCTCTTCACTTATCCTTTGGAGGATATCTGTAAAGACTCTGGCATACTCATGGGCTAGAGTTATGTATTTAGAGTCAAATTGTTGTCTCTGACTCTCCCTGGCTTCTAATAGTAAATTCCTTTCTACCTCCGTGAACTTTCCATACGTTTGGTATATAAGTCCACACCCAATACTACTTAGAGATGAGTCGTCCGTTGGTGGAGTCTCTCTAACTGACTCCTCATGACCATCACCATTGTTACCATGCACCCTTGACTTTGGAGGGGCAGAAGAACTAGTTTCCGTGTTGTGGAAATTTGATTCACCCTGAGCAACTTCTTTATTCTTCTTAGAACGTATTTTCGACATTTTAGTAAAAACAAAAATAACCGTGTTTTATAATTAGTTTTCAAAAGTGTGAAGAATAAATTTCACAATTTGATTGTAAATCTTCTTCTCACATTGTGGTTGCCAAAAAGTTTGTTGGTGCAAAATCAGTTCGTTGACCTTACAAACAAGTCAATGGACACCTAATAGTTTGATATTGAATGCCGTGGGAGACTTAGTCCCTAGAAGTTACTAGTTTTAATTAGATAAAACCTTGCGAACGTACTATGTTGCAATTTAATTAATGATCAAACTACAACATAAATTAACTTCAGGCGAAAAACAATAGATAGAGTAAATAGTAATCAAACTTTTAATTAAAGCACAAAATCCTCATACATGCCACAAACTTAGAGATGAATTTTACAACACACAATGGATAAGCCAGGCTGGACAACTAAAGAGAAAACACGAAAGTTGTTACCTCCATGGTTCCTTGCTTCAATTGGAGTGAGAGTTTGAGACTTTGCCTAATGGCGCTAGAACATGCCCAGATGAGTAAGCTAAATCTAAAGAACTAAACTAAAACCCCAGAAGAGGGTTGAGATATGCTAGCGCTATGCTAAGGAATTAAGAAATGCTATAGTTTTGACGGATTGTTTGTTGTCCTTTTCTTGATAATAGATGCTCTATTATAGAGAATCATAATGTCTAACTTTCATGCATGTTGAGGAGGGAAAATGTTTGAATCATATTTGATTCAAACCTTAACTGTTTTCTGGCGCTAAATAACCGTTACCCTATAGTGCACGTTTTTCTTCATGTTGAACCATCTTCTGATTATCTTTTGGTTGCTATTCTTTTATTGCCTTTAACTTTCATCTTTTGATAATCTTGATAATTTACCTTTGGAGTTTGTTGATTTTGACCTCCGTTGACTTCACTTGATTGACTTTATATTTATATTGGACCCTTATGTTAAAGTATAAATTAAACCTTCCGAGGTTTGATTCATCAATGCACCATAATAAATGTTACTTGACATCCGAAAATGGTAGTAACATTCGACATTATTGCAGACATGGGGGTTGGATGACTGTATGCAAGGATCTCAAGGGAAGTTGTAGAGTATGGAGTGTCGAGTGCCCACTCTAGTCGAAGTAATTAGTTTTTAGGATGCTGACAAATTTTTTTTCATATTAATCACCCATTGCCTAAGTCCTAACTATACTCATTCCACCCCAATTTTTTCAAAGTGACCATTAGTATTCAGACGCTTTACAAATGACATAAAATCATATATAAAAGCAATTAGATACTCTAGAAATAGCAATAGAGTTCCAACTAAAATCAACATTATGGTGTGTTCTCTCAAATCTTAGACTAAAGAGTGAACACATAATAATGGAGAAAGCTAATTAGTGCTAGGTTGCAACATCAATCTAAAGGGGTTTTTTTTAAAAAAATTATCTGGGTTAATAGGCACCCAGTTTTTAAACAACTCGGCTCGCGACTCAACCAAGTCCAGGTCTTTTTTTCCTCTGGTCGAGTACCCAACCCACTAAAAAAGAAAAAAAAAACAAATTTGTTACCCAATTTCTTTTTGCAGGCCGTCGGATCAGATTTTGTGGGTCAGGTTTCTTCAACACCTCTATTGCAAAACACTCACCTTATACTCGTACCTAAATTTATGAGCTTATATCAAAAGTGTAATGTATTTTGAGACGTTAAAATCATATAGAAACAAGCATAATTACGTAAGATGTTGGATGTATTAGTGATAATCAACATGAGCCCAAAAGCCCAAAATGAAAAAAAGCCTAAGTTTAGCCAAACTTTTAGCTTGATTTTGGACATTTCTTTTTAGTTGTGGTCATAAATTTTAAATTCAAAACCTACATATTAGTATAATTTAGCCCAGGCTCGAAAAAGCTCAAAGCAGATTGGTCCGGTTCCCAATGTGTGGACATTAACTCATGGTCTAAAAATTAGGTCCAACAAGTGATTCAAAACATGCCACCTTTATGACCAATAGCTTGAATATACCTAGTTTTCGTTGTGATTTTTAAAATATTCTTTTAATATACATTCTTTAATAAGATATGATAATATAAATTATATATATTAGTAGCTAAATCATATCAATATAAGTATAAATAGTCAAAATATTACAACTAAAATCGAGAAAGTAAAATTTAACTAACATAACATGCACGATTCACACACTACTTAAGTCTAACCTCATTTTTAGTGATTTTGACTAATTACTATTCCCAACTCACAAGCTATCACTATTATAACACACAAAAAGGGGCAAGGAGGTCTAATCAAATATGAGCATCAAAGAATTGACTCACTATAATCCAATTAGAAGTGTTAAAAATGCTAGATGATCATGAACCCAAACAAAATCTCAACAAAATCTGAAGTTTCTTAAACTAATTAGAGGAGAAGAAGAAGACAACCAGACAAGGGAGTCTTATAAGTGAAAAGCCCGCCCCTCAAAACGTGATAATGATATAGAGACAATTGAGTGGCCACGCTCCGCGGTTCTTTCCCACTCTTTAGCCTATTTATAGTTGCTCTTAATTTTTCTGAAAACTCTCCAATTTCAAATCACATCCCTTCGATTCTTTTTCATTATCTTTTACTCTCTTATCTTCTTCAACCTTGAAACTCTTCGAATTCCACCTAAATAGGTAAGATTTTTATGGGTATTTGATTTTTCTATCAATAAAGTTAGTATCTTTCATGATGATTCCGTCTTTCTGTTTCTGGGTTCGTCTGAATTGGGTTTTATGTGATGTTTTGAGGGTTCTTTTTGCCTTTTTTCGTGTATGTTGTTTGCGTCTTTGTTGAATTGGGAAATTTTCGTTGTTTTTCTGCATCAATTTCGTTACTCATGTCGTAAATTTATCTATTAAAGACTTAGAGTTTGTGTTTTTGACGAAGGGAAGCTGTATGTTGATTTTGATTGTTGTGGGTGTAGTTGGTTAGATCTGAAGCCCCATAATTTTAATTAATGTTTTAGCAAAAAGGTTAATAAAATTGGGAATAGAATAACTGGTAAAATTGCTTTTATCAATGCTTCTGAAAAAAAAAATTGCTTCTATCAATTATATGAGTATTAGTATAGCAAATTGACAATTGTTTAATCTTTACAGTCTTGTTCAATTGGGAAGTTAGTCAGCTATGGTTGGCTTAATTCTTTATAAATTGATTCATTTGTTTTGTTGCTGTTTTCGTGTCAAAAATTATATCTTTTCTTTTACCTCCTTTACATGTATTTGCTTCATCCATTTGCTTCTGTCATTCTGTGTCTTCCATTGTATTTAAAACTTAATAATGTATTTTTAAGTATATCAATCGGCTATCAGGATTGTGGTATACTTCTATATGTCTGATGTTGGGCCTTTGGGTGATTGTAATTGAGGTCTGAAACATGCTCTTTTGTTGATTTAAGCTTTAAGCAGAATGGGGAGTAATGATGGAGTTGACTATGGTGCTTACACCTATGACAAGCTTGAGAGGGAGCCGTACTGGCCGTCCGAAAAGTTGAGGATTTCAGTCACTGGAGCTGGTGGTTTCATTGGGTCCCACATTGCTCGACGGCTGAAACGTGAAGGGCACTATGTCATTGCTTCTGATTGGAAGAAGAATGAGCACATGACTGAGGACATGTTTTGTAATGAATTCCATCTTGTTGATCTTAGGGTGATGGACAATTGCTTGAAGGTCACGAAAGACGTAGATCATGTGTTTAACCTTGCTGCTGATATGGGTGGCATGGGTTTCATCCAGTCAAATCACTCTGTTATTATGTATAACAATACAATGATCAGTTTCAACATGATTGAGGCAGGCAGGATCAACAATGTTAAAAGGTTTGATTCTTTTCATGTTCCAACCACCACTCATCGTGGGTCCTGTCATTAGCTGTTGAGTGTTTTATGTGTCTATGGGAATCTTGGTTTATGTTGTTTCAGTGGAAATTCATTGTCAACTGTTTCATTATATAGATACAGAAATAGACCGTTGAATTTTGTTCATGGTTGTACTTTTTGAAATTTTGGTGCAGGTTCTTCTATGCTTCAAGTGCGTGCATCTACCCTGAGTTCAAGCAGTTAGAAACTGACAATGTTAGTCTTAAGGAGGCTGATGCTTGGCCTGCAGAGGTAAGATTCTTGGAACATTTGACGATACCAACTTTTGATTGATCAAACTTGGGGTATCACCATATCAGTGTTGGAGTATGCAAGTAATTCTTCACTTTTTGCTTTTGTGCCAGCCACAAGACGCATATGGCTTGGAAAAACTTGCCACTGAGGAGCTGTGCAAGCATTACACCAAAGATTTTGGAATTGAATGCCGAATTGGAAGGTTCCACAACATTTATGGTCCTTTTGGCACTTGGAAAGGTATATGATTGCTTCTTGCTGGTTAGAACACTTTACTTTTAACTAGATACACCATGGATGATTGGACGTGCTAATTGCTTCTTCAGAGCCACGAACCTAGAATTCAGAACTAATTGCAATTTTTTATCATCAAAATTTTGTATATAATTAAAGAATATTATAGTTCTGTTCTTGATTGACTCTTACATGTATATTAATCAATGTTGCTCCACAATTTCATTTTCTTATTTCTAAATCATGTGTAGGTGGTAGGGAGAAGGCTCCAGCTGCATTTTGTAGGAAGACTCTTACCTCTACTGATAAATTCGAGATGTGGGGTGATGGTTTGCAGACTCGATCTTTCACTTTCATTGATGAATGTGTGGAAGGTGTACTTAGGTGAGTGTTTTTAAGTACTAACTGCGCACTTCTTGATAAAGCATGACAATTGTTAAAAATCTGTGAAATATGTGAATTGTTCTCAGTAGGAATATTAGTTGCACTGAATTTAGAGTGATGTGTAATGAGTTAACTTCTTACGGCGACTGCTTTTGCTACAGCCTTACTCTTAACAGATCTATTTGCTTTATTTGCAATATTTCTTAGTTTAATCTAACTTTGTGCTAATATTTTTTAGACTGACCAAGTCAGACTTCCGGGAGCCAGTGAATATTGGAAGTGATGAGATGGTTAGTATGAATGAGATGGCTGAGATTGTATCGAGTTTCGAGGATAAGAAGCTTCCAATCCATCATATTCCTGGCCCAGAGGGTGTCCGTGGTCGTAATTCGGATAACACACTGATTAAAGAGAAACTTGGCTGGGCCCCGACCATGAAGTTGAAGGTAATTTCTGGAATTTTTTGAAACCTTATCTATGTGATTGGTCCCTTTCTGATTCTATCCCTGGGTGCAACTTGGAAAAGCGTAAATCATGCCTCATCGTCTTATCCTAATACTCTTGTAGGATGGGCTAAGGATAACTTACTTCTGGATCAAGGAGCAAATCGAAAAAGAAAAGGCTAGAGGTGTGGACCTGTCAGTTTATGGGTCATCTAAGGTGGTGAGCACCCAAGCTCCAGTTCAGCTCGGCTCCCTACGCGCTGCTGATGGCAAAGAATGATGCATTTCTTTCTGGGCAGTAAAGCCATGATTGTTTTAGGTTATATGGGCATTGCTTTTGTTTTATAGATAGTCATATGCCTTTTCTCTATGCTATAGGATTGAATTTTTAGTCACTATCCTTATCAAAATGTTCATCTCGACAGAATATTGCCCTGCTCTGGCATATCAATGAAGTAACATCATATTATTTTTCATCATGAACTTGGTCGAATTGTTGATAAGACCAGTGTTATAAGTGTGGCGTGGTAGTTTTTCTTATCACCACTATACGTTTCTAATATTCAGGTTATTTTGGGCTCTGGCAATTGTCTAATCCAGCTGGTATGGTTGTAATTTTTGGATTTGGTATTGGATTTGTTTTTTTTTTTCCTCTTAACTTTTGTGCCTCGAGATCCTTATGCATAACATTGTGATGGCCATTGAAGCCTTAAGCTGTCATCTCGGTTAAGGTTTCGCATCCATTGAGGCGATTGAGCCTATGTTTTTTGGGTGCGTCTGTCTCTCTCTCACATATAATTGGCTGTGAGGGGGGGGGGGGGGGTATTTTTGCTACTATAAGGTACCAAGCCTTACACATCTCTGGTACTTTCTGCCGAGAGTAGAGTATGCCATGTTTGACCTGTTTTATCCAACTTTTTGGTTTGGTCCCTTTATTCATGTCATCATGCCATATCCCAGACCCCAAAAGGCAACATCCACTTGAGAAATACTACAAGATTGCAATCGTTGAATGAGCTGATTGAGGTCATAGTTGGAGGTTGTCGTTATCTGGTACAGAATATTCAGGTGCAACTTGTTGGAGATACGGATACCTTGTGATTACGTTTTGCCATTTTGAGATTAACTGATTGTATCCTTTTGCTTTATTTCAATATTATCTGTGGATGACCCTTTTCCTAAATCTTTTTGGATGGTTCAGGTACAACATTTGTAAAAGCTTAGTATAAGGAATCTAATAAAATTTGAGGATGCCTCAATCTTATAGTTTCAGAAAAAAATGATCAAATGAATATTACTTCATCCAGAATGAAATCATGAATGTGAGAGCCATGTCAATTTGAATTCAAACTCGAATATGGAATTAACTCGAAACCTGAGTTGACCCTATATTTGAGAAGACTCAGAGATTCAAATTAAACTTACACTCTTCTTGTAATTACCTGAAACTTAATTTATTTCAAGATGACCTTTTTCTAACTGAATTATTCAATCTAACATGTTTTCTACCCGACTTTAAATTTATATCTTTTCATGCAAGTTATTATCTAGTATAAGCATATAAATAAATTAACTTTCTGATAGGAAAATCAATCTAATCCAAAATGACATGCTTATATGATTATAAGTATCCATCAAACCATATAGTATAAATTTTATGAAAGTAAGTATATGTGAATGTGAAAGGTGTTTTAGGATAAATGCGACCTATTCGACCAGTTGAATGGAGCGAATGTGTTCTCAAAGATTTTACGTTAGTATATCATCAATTGAGGTTAGCTGATAAGGATGTACCTAGAGATGTAAATGGATCGGGTTCGGGGCGGGTGGAGCGTCACCCGCATCCATCACCCGCATCCACCCACTCCACCCGATCCATCCATCACCCGAATCCATCTCCACCCGAATCCATCCATCCATTTGTAACCGGGTTAAACGGATGGATCGGGTGATTAACGGGTGAAATCAATTAATATTAGGAGAAGAAAGAAAAATCACTAACAAGAACCACTAATCCATTTATATAATTCTACTTACCATGTAAAATCGTCTCCAAACTAACCTGAATCCACATTATTAACATTTATATACTTATATTATCATTTCGTAACTTTTGGGCTATAGATTAATAAAGTTGTAAAATTGAAAAAGTCCAAAATTAAAAAAATTATATATTTTTACTTTAAACGGGTGACGGATCGGGTGGTAAACGGATGATGGGTCGGGTGATGGATGAAAAAATACCACCCGAATCCGACCCGCATCCATCACCCGATTATCCGTCACCCGGCTATCATCCGTTTAAACCGGGTTTTTCACCCACTTAATAAACCGGGTGGAGCGGATGGTCGGGTGATCCACTGGATATTGCCATCTCTAGATGTACCTAAGACTGCCTTTAGAACGCGTTATGGTCACTATGAGTTCACTGTAATGCCATTTAGGTTAACCAATGCTCCTGCTATATTTATGGATTTAATGAATAGGATTGTTCATGAGTTTCTAGATAAGTTTGTGGTCGTTTTCATTGATGACATACTAATATATTCGAGGAATGAAGCTGAGCATGATGTGCACTTGAGGATCATTTTGGAGACATTGAGGAAAAATCAATTATATGCCATGTTCTCTAAGTGAGAGTTTCGTTTGGAGAAAGTAGCGTTTTTGGGTCACTATGTGTCTAAGGAAGGGGTCTCAGTAGATCCTGCTAAGATTCAAGTTGTGAGTGAGTGCCAACCCCAAAGAGCGTGTCAGATATCAGAAGTTTCTTGGGTCTAGCTGGCTATTATAGGAGATTTGTGAGAGATTTCTCGAAGATAGCGAGACCTATGACCAACTTGATGAAAAACGAGTCAAAATTTGAGTGGAGTGAAAAGTGTGAAGAAGTCTTTCGGATTTTGAAAGACCGTTTAACCTGCACCTGTTTTAAGCCTACCTAATGGGAATGAGGGATTTGAAGTATATAGTGATGCTTCGAAAAATGGTCTAGGATGTGTGTTACAACAGAATGGGAAGGTAATTGTGTATGCGTCGCGTCAATTGAAAACTTATGAGGCTAATTACCCGACCATGACCTAGAGTTAGCTGCCAAAGTGTTTAAAATTTGGAGACATTATCTCTATGGAGTGACTTGTAAGATAATCACAGACAATAAGAGATTGAAGTATATTTTCACCCAAAAAGACCTGAATGTGAGGCAAAAAAGATTGTTAGAGTTAATTAAAAATTATGACCTAGATATCCAATATCACGAGGGGAAAGCAAATGTGGTTGTTGATGCCCTAAGTAGGAAATCAAGTCATAGCTTGAGTACCCTGATAATCCTGAGGAGTTGTTTCGAGATATGCAAAGGCTGAGCCTAGAACTCTTAAATCATGGGGGAAAGGGGGGCAAGACTTAGTACTCTTTCATTGGATTTGTCAGTTTTCGATGAGATCAAAGAGGGTCAAGTTGGGGATGAACACCTAGATAAGATCAAGGAGACAATGAAGTAAGGTAAGGAAGCTGACTTTAAGATTCATGATGACGGGAGTCTAAGGTTTAAAGGGAGGTGGTGTGTACCACAGAAGTGTAATGATCTTAAGAGACGCCTTATGGATGAGGGACATAATACTCCATAGTCTGTGCACCCTGGGGGTGATAAACTGTATAAAGACCTTAAGGTTATCTATTGGTGGCCAAATATGAAGCGAGAGATAGCTGAGTATGTGTCTAAGTGCCTAACCTGTCAGAAGGTGAAGATAGATCATAAGAGATCCATGGGGAAGGTTCAATCTTTGGAGGTTCCTGGATGGAAGTGGGATTCTATTTCTATGGACTTTGTGACTGCCTTACCTAAAACGAGAAGTTGAAATGACACTATTTGGGTTATTGTGGATGGATTGACCAAATCCGCTGTGTTCATACCTATTAAGGAGACATGGAAAAAGAAGCAACTTGCATAGACTTACATTAGGCATGTGGTGAGACTACATGGAGTTCCAAAGGATATCATTTCTGACCGTGACTCTAGGTTTCTTTCGAATTTTCGAAAAAGGTCCAATTAAATCTTGGGACAACATTGAAAAGGAGTACAACCTTTCACCCTGCGACTGATGGTCAGACTGAGAGGACTAACCATACCATGTAGGACATGTTGAGAGCATGTGCAATTGACTTTCAAGGTAGTTGGGAGGACCAATTAGATCTGATTGAGTTTTCCTACAACAATGATTACCATGCGAGCATTAAGATGACACCTTTTGCGGCGTTATATGGACGAAAATGTAGGAGTCCCGTTTGCTGGAATGACTTTAGTAAAAATATAGTCTTGGGGACATAATTCATTGAGGAGATCGTGAAAAATGTCAGATTAATTCAAGCTAGAATTCAAGCTGCGCAAGATAGGCAGAAGAGTTATGCTGACTTGAAAAAATGCGAGGATGAGTTTGTTATAGGTGATAAGGTGTTCTTTAAAGTATCACCCACTAAGGGCGTCAGATTTGGGAAAAGGGGTAAGCTAGGTGCTAAATATGTAGGCCCATATGAGATTTTAGAGCGAATTGGTAAAGTAGCCTATAGATTGGCGTTGCCAATGGAGTTCGAGAAGATGCATGACGTGTTCCATATTTTCCAACTTAAGCGCTATATCCCTGATGAGCGTCATGTCCTAGAGCCTGAACGAATTCAAATTGATAGTAGCCTCACATATGAGGAAATACCTGTCAAGATTCTCGACAGGAAAGTGCGTAGTACACGCAATAAGGACGTCCACATCGTGAAGGTACTTTGGTCTAACCACGAGTCTGAAGAGGCAACGTGGGAAGACGAATATGATATGAAAAAGAAGTATCCAGACTTATTCCTTGAGGTGAGTTACGAGGGCGTAACTCATTTTCTTTAAGGGGGGTAGAATACGATGAATTTCACGCTTTTTGTCTATTTTATGAGATTTTCATGCATATGTATGCCTATGTTGGGCAATTTGCACATGTTAGTGCAAAAAAAGTAGATTCTCCGCATAAGAAAATGTGTTCGTAAGTAACACAAGTGTTTTAAGTTAGAAAAAGTGTGCACAAGTGGCACAATTCTTTTTAAACTTTTAAAAAGATGAGTTCAAACTTTTAAAAGTATGTGAGTTTTCGTGTCAAGTTTTGGGACGAAACTCTTTTTAAGGGGGGTAGAATTGTAATCCCCCATAATTTTAAAGGATTTTATAAATATATTTTAGTATTTATATATTTGTATTTAAACATAATTTAGTTTTAAATAATTTGACTATTTAAAAAGGTTGACTATTTTAAAAGTCAAATGAAATTATTTTAAGGATTTTAGAAAGTTAAATATATTTTATTTAAGCATGCTTTAATAAATATTTTAAATACTAATTTATTTTGGAAAAGAAGTCTAAGTGGACTTGAGGGATTTAAATTCTAAGTATATTAGGAAAGAGGAGTCATATTGATGTTAGGAGTTCTAATTTGTTTATCCTATTCATCATCAATTTTAATTGAGCCCAATCTCCTTTTCCTAAGCCCAAAAGGAAGCCTCCTTATAAATATCCTAATACCCGATTAATTTACCCTACACAAGAATTATTTTCTCTCTCCTCTTCCTCAAATCACACGGCCAACCATTCTTTCTCTATCCTCTTTCACGGCTTTCTCTTCTTCTATCTTTCAAATTCTTTCTTTCTTTCTTCTTCTTCAAGTAACATTTCTTTTTCAACAAGAAACGTCACAAAGCCTTCAAAACCACCAAGGTTCGTGCGCTGCTGCCGCGGTCTTCTGTTTTCGACGCTTTCTTTGTTTTTTTCTTGTTGGTTAATTTCTTTTCTTCTTCCTCAAGATTCTATTAAAGACTATGTTTTTATGCTTTATTTTAATGTTAATCATGATTATTGGTTTTAATTTACTATTTTAATAAATAATTTTGATTCATATATATTATATATTATAATAATAAAAATTCAGATTTGTTTATTATTGTTAGATTGAAGTTTTAATCATTAAAGCATGGATTTTTAGGGTGTTAATTACTAGAAAACCATAGTAGCATGTTGTATACTATGAGATTGGTTTAGATTATGAATTTAATCATGTTTACATATGTTTAAAGAGGGTTTTATGATTTTAAAAGTTGTTGGAATTTCAGAAAGGATTTTATTGATGGAGTTTTAAGAATTTTAATTACTAGTATGGTAGTACTATGCTAGGAATTAAAAGTAATTGAAGTTTTGATAGTAAAATCAACTTTTGAATATATTTAAAGGGGATTTTAAATATTCTAAAGTTGCTGTATTTTTATTTAAGAGTATTGATTTTAGTTTACATTGATTTCTAGGCGGAGAATATTCTGTAGGAGACTTTTATGTAATTAAAAGTGGCATGCCGACTAGTTTACACAAGGTACGTACATACCTATGTGCTATGTGATTAGTATCATGATTTTAGGAGAAAAAAGTTGTAGTATCATGTATAGGAACTTATTAAGTTCATATGTGATTTCTAGTATGATTAATTTTTACATGTTTTATGCCTGTGTGCAAGCATGTAGTTTTGAAATTTATTATGAGTAAAGATTGTCATGTATGTATGAAATTATTGATGCAAGCATGTGGAAGGGAATTTTGTTTATTAATTCACATGGGGGAACTAATATATGTAATAGAGATTGAATCATGTTATTCATGTGTTGCCTTACAAGTATTATCTCTATCATATAAGGGAAGGGGGGGGGGGAGCAATGGTGTCCTCTTTTGAAATGCCTATTTTGCCCCCATTCCCTTTCTAAATTATAAAAGGAATGTCAAATCAAAATCGACACTCAAAGAAAACTACCGAAAATTAATTTACAACACTCACTCACAAATCACTTAAAAGAAGAAACTTTACAAACCACTCATACAAGCAGATCACTCAAATATTCGGAAAACTTTATTAAAACTTAAAATTAACATACAAACTAAAACTAATAACCTAGAACGTCAATATATCCAAAATATTTACAAAAATTTACTTACAAATCACTATTCTCAAGACCATTCACAATTAATGGTGGGTCATGATAAAAATAGAGGTGTATTTATAATGAAATCAGAATTTAGAAGTTAGACAAGGAAAAAAATTATTTACTTTTTTATAGTGTTTAGAATTTAGAAGTTAGTACTGCACTTAATTCAAATATCAACTAAAAAATTATAATATTAGAAATCATAAATAAAATTTCTATTTTGTTCATAGAATTTAACTTTGAAAAGTAAAAAAAAAAAAAGACAAAAATAATGGTGAGAGACTTAAGTGACAGAAACTAAACCAATAAAATTTGGCAACTAAAAACAATTAAACTTCATATGTTTAATGTTCAAATTTTGACTCTTATGCCGAAGAAAATCGAGTTTCTGTTTTGAAAGAAATTCATCAAGCACGCATCGCGTGCAAATTTTTTTTAGTTTTCACTATCTTATGAGGACTGTGGGCCTTATTTGGTAAGTTGATAAGTTATGCCTTTTTGAAGGCAAGATTATTGTTGGCTAGGTTCAACAAAATAAGAAACGTGCAGATTAAAAGAAAGTAGTCATGGGTTATAAGTTGTGATCACTTATGTAATCCTAAGATAAAAGAAGTAAGTTGTGAATGATTGATGTGTATTTCTGTGATTGCTTGTATGTGTGTCATAACAAGTGATAACATGTAAATAACGTAAAGTGTAACGAGGGTAGTTATAGACTTTAGATTGGTGCACGTCTAGAGTTGGACATTAGGAGTTGGGGTTCATGGTGAGCGTGCCATGGCTTTCCTGGGGATGGATTGATCACCATTCCTATTTTTCAAAAAGGTTCATCGATATCGTAGGTCATTCTGGAATGCGAAGTCGCTCCCGTATTTCGTCTTCTTAGTGAAGGCATTAGTAGATAAGACAGCTCGGGTCCAAGTAACTTTTCCATTAAAGGAATAGAATGATGTTTAGAGTTTAGTTCAGTAAAAGTTGTCGGCAGAATGTTATATGATTATATTATTATTTATTTCTGTATGTTATTTCTTTAGTACCATGTTAGGAATGCTTATGTTTTAGTATGTAGTACTCAGCTTTGATAATTACGTGCTTTGTTTGTGTTTGTGATCATGACTTTGTCTTATTGATCCTGTGATGACCCATTTTGGTGAGCAGATTCAGTAAAGCATTGATATTACAGGTTTGCAAATGTGCATCATTGGGAATTTGGAATGGAGAGAATGTGTAACTAGTATATTTTACTTTTCTGAATTAATAAGAACATAATTTATTGAGTTTGTTTGAGTAGACTCATTTAGATTGTTTGATTTCTAAATACTTATTTATTTATTTATAATAAAAGTTTAAAGTTTGGTTATATGTTTTTCGCTGCAAAATTCTGAATAAGCCGATACGTTATCACACAGACGATAAATACTTGGGTGATTCTCTACTTTTATAATATATAGGTATTTCTGAAAAGAGAGAATTATCGGGGTGTTACATTCTCCTTCCTCAGTTTTTGAAATAACTGTAATATTTTTATCTGCGAGATTTTTGCCTTCTATGGCCGTTTTGCTGGAGTTACCTAGGTTTTGCTTAGAGTTCTGGAAAGCTTGGAGGACTAGGGGGTGTTTTAGGATAGACGAAGGATGTTCAGAGATGGGAAGGAGCCAATCTTGAACTTCCTGTGTTCTATCAATGGAGGAGGTTTCACTATCCACATTCTGAACTGCGTCATACCAGGTTTCTATTGGTTTTTGTGTGGTGCATATGGTTTTCTCAGGAGGAGCCAATCTCGGGAATTCTCCTTATCTTTTGTCTTTTTTGGCATTTCTGTAAGAAATTCACGGGTTAAGAAGTCAGGGATAGAATTCTCTTCATTCTCCTTTTATAAGCTCAATCTCAAATTCAAAAATGCTTAAGATAGACTGCCATCTAGCAAAAATATGTTTTGCAGCAATGTTTTGGACATCCTTTTTTAAAACAACTTTAGAAACTTGACAATCAACTTGTAAAAGGAATTTTTTATTTAGTAAATCAGATTGGAATTTGGTAATACAAAGAACAATTGACAATATTTCTTGTTTTATAGTAGAGTATTTTTTCTAGGTATTATTCCAGTGCCCTGAGGTGAACCTAATAATGTATTCTTTTCCATTATCGACTTGTTTTAATATACCTCCGTAAGCTTTGTCACTGTCATTTGTTTCAATAATTTTAGGCAGGTTAGGGTTAGCTAAAGAAAGGCATGGAATTTCTAAAACACGGGTTTTTATTATTTTAACAGCCTGGGTATGGATATCAGACGAAGGCGATCGGTTTTTCTTTAGTCTATCATGGGGGGGGGATTAACAATTCTACAAAGATTTGGATACAATATATATATATATATATATATAATATATAATATATATATATATATATATATATATATATATATATATAATATAAGGGAAGGGGGAGCAATGGTGTCCTTTTTTGAAACGCCTATTTTACCCCCTTCTCTTTCTAAATTACAAAAGGAATGTCAAAATCAAAATACCGAATATAAATTTACAACACTCACTCACAAATCACTTAAAAGAAGAAACTTTACAAATCACCCATACAATTGAGAAAATCACGTTATAAAAATCACGCAAATCACTCAAATAATCAGGAAACTTTATTAAAACTTAAAATTAATATACAAACTAAAACTAATAACCTAGAATGTCAATACATACAAAAACATTTACAAAAATTTACTTACAAATCACTATTCTCAAGAACCATTCACAATTAATGGTGGGTCGTGATAAAAAATAGAGGTGTATTTGTACTGAAATCAGAATTTAGAAATTAGACAAGGAAAAAAATTATTTACTTTTTTATAGTGTTTCCTATATATATAATGAAACTTTTACATATATTTGGACGTATTTTTTTCTATTATATAATAACGATAAATTATGAAGGTAAAAAGGTTTATATAAAATATCATTCAAGAATTAAAGTAAACATATCTCTATTATATAAGGCAAGGGGGGAGCTATGGTGTCCGCGAATGAAGAAACTATCTTACCCCCTTCCCATTCTAAATTACAAATTCACTTACAAATCAAAGGGGGCTTCAAACAAAAATATCAAAAATACAATTATAATAATCACTCACAAGTCAACTAAAATCATAAAATTGCATAATTTACGTTATGCAAATCACTAAAATGAGAAAATTTTACAAAAACTTAAAATTCACTTACAAACTACAACCTATGAAAAAATTGACTTGAAATCAAAGTGTCTACTTTCTTTACAATTTATGAAGTACTGTACTTAATTCAAAAATCAACTAAAAAATTAGAATATTAGAAATCATAAATAAATTCAAAAAAAATTCTATTTTATTCAAAGAATTTAACTTTGAAAAGTAAAAAAAAAAAACAAAAAGAATGGTGAGAGACTTAAGTGACAGAAACTAAACCAATCAAAATTTGCAACTAAAAACAATTATACTTCGTATGTCTAATATTCAAATTTTGACTCTTATGCCGAAGAAAATTGAGTTTCTGTTCGAAAAAAATTCAAGCACGCATCGCGTGCAAAAAATTCTAGTATATATATATATATAGGGGCAAGATCACATGAGAATGCTCCTTACATGAGAAATGAGAATGAATCGATCTCAACCACACAATTGGGTTAGAGTTACAACACTTGTTCATTAGAGTTATACCCACCTAAAAAAATTTGGAGCCAAAAAAAAAGTTTGAATTTTGAATTTTTGTTTCTAATATACTTTTTTTTGGAGTTACATCACTTTTTTTGCAATCTCATATGAAGTATGCATTCTCATATAAGCTCACTTCTATATACAGGCCCGTCCCTGAGCCTGGGCAGGAGGGGCCCCCGCCCAGGGCCCAGGGAGAAAAGGACCAAGTTACTGTTTTTGCAATCTTATATTATAGATAAATAAATTTGTGTTGCATAATATTTAATTACTGTTAGTGATAGCTCAATGGTATGTTCTCATTATGTTGTATTTTATCCGTCTCAAGTTCGAGCCCCTCACACTAAAGTTTTTGTCTCAATTTTTCTTTTTAACTTTTCTTTTGTTCTTTTTTTTTTTTTTTTTAATCTTTTAGCTATCTATTTCTTCTTTTGTAACCTCAATTGCCTTGTTTTAAATATTTTGGTTTTCTTTTATTTCTAATAATGGTTTTAAATAGCTATTTAATCTTTAGTGTGTTTTTTTTTTTGCCTTCTCATATAGAGTAACTACTGTTATTTCACCCCTTTCGATTTTATATAGTCGTTTAATTTTTATGTTTATATTGTTCTTTTGCTCTACTTCGACTATGAAGTTACTAATATATAAGAACAAATGTTAATATGAAATGTTATTAAATTTATCTCATTGTAAATTATATATTTATATTCCAGAATGTTCTATTTTATAAAGATTGTACAAATTAATGAAATAGGATAGTCAAATATATTAGATGTTAATAAAAAAACGCAAATGTCAAAGTGGAATTGTTAAAAACTGAGGAGTTTTATTATTTCTTTTTTTCACAATTCAAACCCTGAAAAATATTAAAGAAGTAATAAACGCTTACTAATTTCGTAACCCAAAACCTAGACTCAAACTGACAACTCAATGTAGAGGATGACGTGATAAATTTAAGAAGCACTATATGACAAAGCCCAAAGCCCAAAGCCCATGGCCCATGGCCCATGGCCCTGGCCCGGACCGGGCGGGCGCGCGCGTGTGGTGGCTCCACTCACCACATGCCCACTAAAAGTCCTTTTGTCACACAACTCAATGGGTATAGAAAGTGTAATGTATATAAACCCCTTACACTTCCTATTATTCTATAAATGTGGGACTCTTCACATTCTCTTTTGAAGCAACTCTTGAGTTTCCTTTAAAAGCATTTATTATAAACTCCAACAATCCCCCACATGATTCAAAAGAAGAAAACAGGAAAAAACAGGGCTGAAAACAGATGATCTGGGCAATAGATACTGAGTTTTGAAGTATCAATGTCTTATGGACTTGAATTGACACTCAGTGCATACAAATATGTCTTACTGTCATAAGAGGTAGATTTCTCTTTGAACCTTTCATGATGTTAGCAAATCATAGTTGCGCACTCAACCTTTTTCAAATCAAGATACGTTCTCGCAAATATAATATAGATGCCCCACAATTAGCCTGGATTCTCGTGAATGCTCTAGAGAGCCTAAGCCTTTGGACTCTCATAGGGGATTGGGCGTAACCCCCACATTCACATAGGTAAGTTCATCTAGTTTGTACTGTCACAAACCACCTCAAATAAGGCTATGAACTTATTAAGAGCTTATGCTCAACCTTACACATATAACAATAAATTAAAACAAAATACTACACCACTTTTATTAATAGGAATGGTAGTAGTACACAATAACTTGAGTTGTTTTGTGATTTCGTTTGACCCTTTGAACTTAGGAATTCCTAACAAGGGTATCCATCACAATTCACTCACCAATAGGCTTTAAACCCATTCCTTGTGCTGACTCCAGCACCATTTTTCTACAAAGGCCTTTGGTGAGAGGATCAGCAATATTCCTCTCTGATTTTACATACTAGAGTGACAACACATTTTCTCTAATTAGATTTCTAACTATGGCATGCCTTAAGCGAATATGCCTTCTCTTTCCATTATAGGCTTGATTATTCGCTACCCCAATTGCTGCTTGCGAGTCACACCGCATAGAAACTGATGGAGCTGGCTTCCCCCACAATGGAATATCAGCAAGCAAACTCCTTATCCATTCAGCTTCTTGACCTGCCAATTCTAACGCAATAAACTCAGATTCCATTGTAGATTTGGCAATACATGTTTGTTTTGATGATTTCCATGATATAGCTCCTCCAGCAAGAGTGAAAACATAACCACTAGTAGATTGTATCTCATCATTATCCGACACCCAATTAGCATCACAAAATCCTTCAAGAACGCAAGGTGTCCTTTGATAATGTAGACCCCAATTGGTAGTGCCTTTTAGATACTTCAACAATCTAATCAAGGCAACCCAGTGCTCCCGATTAGGATTGTGAGTATACCTGCTCAATCTACTAACAGCATAAGCTATATCAGGTCTAGTATAATTCATCAAGAACATTACACTTCCAATTATTTTTGCATATTGTTCTTGTGATATACTATCACCTTTATTCTTTTTCAAATGAGTACTAGAATCATATGGGGTTTTCACAGGAACACAATCAAATTGATCAACTTCTTTAATATTTTCTCAATATAATGAGATTGATTTAAAGATATCCCATATGAAGTTCTAGTAATCTTTATTCCAAGAATAACATCAGCCTCTCCTAAATCCTTCATCTCAAAGCACGAATTTAGGAAGCACTTAGTTGTATTTACTACGTCTAATTTGGTCCCAAAGATCAACATATCATCCACATATAGACATATGAAAACACAACCAAGTTCATCAATTTTGGAATAAACACAAGCATCAGAATCATTTACCAAAAAACCATTTGAAGTAATAGTTTGATGGAATTTATCATACCATTGTTTTGTGCTTGTTTTAAACCATACAAAGATCTAATAAGCTTGCATACCTTGTCCTCTTGACCAGGAACCTCACATCCTTCAGGTTGCTTCATATAGATCTCCTCATTTAACTCACCATTCAAAAATGCAGTTTTCACATCCATTTGATGCACAATTAAATCATGAATAGATGCAAGTGCAATTAAAGCTCTAATGGTGGCTACCTTGGTCACAGGAGAATAAGTATCAAAGAAGTCTAACACTTGTTTTTGGCGATGCCCTCCAACTATAAGTCTAGCCTTATACTTATCTAAAGACCCATCAGGCTTGCATTTCTTTGTAAAAATCCACCTACTGCTTAAGGCCTTACAACCTCTAGGAAGGTCTGTCAAAACCCAAGTGTTATTACTCATAATAGACTCTATTTCACTGTTAATAGCCTCTAACCAAAAACTTGAGTCTACCGATCTCATGGCCTCAGCATAGGTTCTCGGGTTCTCTTCTAACACAAAAGCATTGATATCTCATCTAAGCACTCTTTTTCAGCTAGAAAGGTAGTAATAAAATCAGGTCCGGAACTAGACTCAGTTCTAGCTCTCTTACTCCTTCTAGGTTCTAAGGTCTCACTAGATGATGATGCAATGTCACGATGCAAAACAGAAGAAGATCAGCAGGACAAGCATGATTGCAAACTAACTTTATAGGAAATATATGCTCAAAAAATTCAACATCTCTTGACTCTCTAATAGGACCAAAACCAGATGCATCCTTAAGAATGAGTCTATATGCAGCACTGTTAGACGCATAACCAATAAAAATACCATCTACAGTCTTAGGTCCAATTTTACTCCTTTGAAAGTCAGGAAGTCCTATCTTTCCCAAACACCCCACATTTGAGGTATCCCAATTCGGCTTGAAGCCTTTCCACAATTCATAGGGAGTCTTATCTAACTTCTTATGGGGAACTCGAAGCTATTAAGAGGACATAACAAGCAGAAAGGATAGCTTCACCCCACATATTAGTAGGCATACCTGAACTAATAAGCATATCATTCATCATATCTTTAAGAGTTCTATTTTTCTGCTCAGCTATTCCATTCTGTTATGGGGTATAAGGGGCTGTAACCTCATGAATAATCCCATTGAACTCACAAAATTTCTTAAGGGAAGTACCATCATATTCTCCACCCCTATCTGATCTCACCCTTTTAATCTTAAGGTCCAATTGGTTCTCTACTTCGGCTTTATAAATAAAAATTTTTCTTATGCCTCATCCTTAGATTTCAATAAATAAACCTTAGTATAACGAGAAAAGTCATCAACAAAAGTAATATAGTATTTCTTTCCTCCCCTACTCATGGAATTCTTAAAGTCACCTAAGTCACTATGGACTAACTCTAATAAAGTAGAGGAACGGGACACATTTTTGTTGAATGCTTTCTTAGGGTGCTTAGCTTCTACACACACTTCACATTTATCAAAAGAAGTATTGCTAAAGTCAGAAATAAGACTAAGATGTTTTAGCCTTTTAATAAGGCAACATTCACATGACCTAGTCTAGAATGCCATAAAGAAACAACTCAGCAATATAAACAGAAGCAGTAGAGTTTTTATTATCAATAACAACATCCAAAACAAAAAGTCCAGCATTACAAAAGCCTTTACCCACAAAAATACCATTTCTGGTTAATACAAGTTTATCAGATTCAAAAGATAACTTAATCCCAGCTTTGTTTAAAAGTGAACCAGAAATGAGATTTCTGCGGATATCAGGAGCATGCAGGACATTCTGCAAAGCAATGGTTTTCCCGGATGTTAATTTCAGGAAAACCTTTCCTTTGCCTAAAACACTCACAGTGCTTGAGTTTCCCATGAAGATGCACTCTTATTCTGGAACTTTCTGGTATTCCTGGAACGCTTCTTTGTTGGCACAAATATGACGGGTTGCACCAGTATCCACGATCCATTCTGAAACATTGCTTACCAGATTTACCTCGGACACCACAGCAACAATGACATCATCATCTTCAGCAAGGTTGCTTGAGGTTTGCCATCTTTGGATTTGACTGGGGTTTCCTTCCTTTGACGGCACTCCTTGGCAGCATGCCCATACTTACCACACACAAACAGTTACCCTTAAATTTCCTTTTCCCTTGAAGTTGTTTTATTCTGCCTGGTACCATGAAACTGATTTTGACCTTTGCCTTTTGGTCCTTTACCTGCAGCAGTCTTATTTCCACAAGATTAGCAGAACTAGAAGAATGATCAACTGATTTTCCCTTTATTTGGATACGGTTCTGCTCCTCAATTTTTATATGGGACACTAACTCTTGAAGGGTAAAATCTTTCTGCCTATGTTTTAAGGAATGAACAAAATTCTCCCAAGAAGCAGGCAATTTTTCTAGAAGGCAATTGGCTTGGAAAAGGTCAGGAATAGCCATACCCTCGGCAACAATATCAGCACATAAATGTTCATACTCATGAACTTGATCAAGGACAGGTTTCTCATCATTCATAGAAAATTTCAACCAACGACTACACGCATATTTTTTAGTCCCAAAATCATCAGTCCCATACTTCGCATTCAAACCATCCCAAATCTCCTTAGCATTTTTAGACTTACTATAAATCAGATAAAGGGAAGCAGTCATATAATGCAATAACATCCCACGACAGGTCTTATTATCTTTTACGAAATCCCTAACAGAATTTTCAGGAGCAACATCAACAACAAACAATAATCAACACCAATCTGACCCAAGAAAAATTCCATTTTATCAGACCACATCCTATAGTTTTTCCCATCAAAAGGTTCTAACTTTGACATATCAGGGACAAAGGGATTGGTTATAGGGACAACATTTAAAATACGGGTACCTTCATCAGGAATATTAGCAGCCATAGTTCCGAAAAGCAGTAAAAATATTTCGATAAATTCAACTTTAGAGTGTAGGAACTAAAACCGCTAACAATATAAATTTAACTTATCTGGAAAACCGTGGTGTTAAGAATTCACTGCCCTAAAGTTGAATTTGCCCCGCTACAACACACGGCCTCTTAGCAATCAACCTCCAGGGGTACACGGTCTGTGCGTTTCCAGTGTAGATGGAAAAACAGATTGAGAACGATCTTGAATATTGCCCAGAAAGATATTTTTGAGAGAGGAAGAAGAAGGTGTTTTCGATTTTCTCTGTGTTAATGAGAACAGTAACCTCTGTATTTATAGAAGAATAATAGGGTTAAAAACGTGGTTACCAGCCGACACTTAGTGGGAGGAGATAATGACACGTAATTAGGAAATAACGGCCCATTAAGGGAGGAAATAATGGCCCATGGCCCGGACCGGGCGGGCGCGCGCGTGTGGTGACTCCACTCACCACATGCCCACTAAAAGTCCTTTTGTCACACAACTCAATGGGTATAGAAAGTGTAATGTATATAAACCCCTTACACTTCCTATTCTTCTATCAATGTGGGACTCTTCACATTCTCTTTTGAAGCAACTCTTGAGTTTCCTTTAAAAGCATTTATTATAAACTCCAACACAAGAAGCTTATATCTCCTTTTTCACATGGTTGTACAAATAAATTCCAGGCCATTTTCACTTGCTCTCCAGTACAATGAGGGCCCCATATCCTGCATCAACAAAATCCTCAACATCAATAAATGCTACGTAGTCTACATGGCCATTAGGCTATGCCAAGTTGAGCAATGATATTCCCATATCCGATCCGGTATGGGCCAATATCATTGCATTTATGTTTTTATGACAAAATTATAATTTTTTTTTTAATTCATATATATATTTTTGGGACTTGTTAGTTGAAATCTTATATCATATCTTAACACTATCGTATCATACCAGTTAGCTATTAAATTATATCTGGACTACATCTAATCATATTAAGTAAATGGTACGGGAAAAATTGTTTCATACCGGGTATGGGAGTATACTTTCTCATCATGCCAAGTTACATTTGTAACGTATGCTTACCCAAAAATCACGTTTGAATGTCCAATGGAAATTTTCATTCACTGGGATTTGATGAAACCCTAGGTCTCTAATTCTAGGAAAGTCTTTCCTACAATGAACTCCAAGAATATCCTTACTTAATCCATTCTCTATCTTCACCCAATAACGTGTTGGCCATAATCGCGTACATGTTACATATGGATTGTTTCTCACTTCTAGAGTCAATATTATGGCTAGTAAAAGTTTCAACATGTTGTTATGTTTATGGCTTAAATTCTTATGGACGGCACGGGATAAATTAAGGTGGAGTACCTTTCTCTGATGTTCTTATTGAAACAATAGATTATATGAAATCCATCAGATACTTTGGCATAAATGATAAAAAAAATTAAATTCATCATGTAATAACTTCCAAGACATGTACGAAAATGCAAAAGCTAGTATTTATATTGTTTTAAGGGAAGTGATTGTTTATTCCATAGTAAGTTTAGTGTAAGTAAATCGAGTATTTACTTCATAACAATGCACGTAAGACCATGTCCTTTTGTGCCGTAAAGGATCACTTTGATAAGTTTAAAGGGGTGGTTATAAAAGTTAAAAGGCTCACTTGTATCTTAAAGAGGTCACTTATATCATAAGTGATCCTTTTAACATAACAATGCAAGCTAGTAGTTACCTTCATCTTACCACAAACTATGGTTAGACAGTCTTATATGAAGACATTTAGTTTATCTCCTGGAAATGTTTTTTTTAAAAAAAAAAAAAAATCTTCATAACATGATGTTGAACGATAATGAACAGTAGTCACCTAAAATATTTTTTTTCAAAAATTTCAATTTATTGTGATATCCAGTGGATATATTTATTATAAGGGATTCAATATATATCTTTTTAGTTTTTTTTTAGCATTTTTACACGATTCACATACTTTTTTTTTTAGGAAAGTTCACGCCCTATTGAATATTAGTAATGTATCTTTCAAAAACACTTGAAGTAATAGATTAGATAGTAAACACTTTAATCAGATATACATATGGTATAAGTAGATATTGCCATATTTTACGATATATAGTTTATGTGAGTCCGGATCCTCTAGAGTTTATGTAATGGTGTCTTGTTGTGTAAATACTAATTTAATTTACTCCAATCTGCTGGCCACTATGCTTTTATTGCTGATCTGTATCATATAAGCTAAGAAGTGAGCTACAGTATCCCTATAATATACTGTTATGACCTTACTTATTAAAAAAAAAATTGATTATAAAGTATTCAATTCCTTCTTGATTACAATTATGTGTATAACTAATAAGGAAACTTAAGATTGCCCAATTTATAATAAGATGTAATGTATACATAAAACCTTTATTTTCTATAAAAAAAATGCTTAAAAGAGATATTTTTTATTGAAAATTAGACCGATATAACTTAAGCAATTAAAAACTAAGAACTTACAAAATTTCTTTCTAACTTACTAAATTTCTTTCTATTGAAACTTCCAATTAGGGTAATAATGAGTCTGACAAGCTTGCGAACAGTTCGGGCTCGGCTCAGTCAAAGCTCGACTCGAGACTTAAACGAGCCGAGCTGAGTTAAGCAAAGCTCGTGAACAACTCAATTATGATTTTATACTAAAAAAATATTTTATATAAAGAAATTATTTTATATTAAAAAATTATTATATATATTAAAAATATATTAAGTGTCCATAATCGAACCCGAGTTCGAGTCGAGCTCAAGCCTAGTCAAGCTCACTAGCCGAGCTCGAGCAGCAAAACCTAATCACGAGCTCGAGCCGAGCTGAGCCCATGAAAAGTTAAACGAGTTCGAGCCGAGCCCAATGCATGCTATTCGGGCTCAGCTCGTTCGATAAGCACCCCTACTTCTAATTGCAATTACAATTTCAAAGAACATACATTAACAATCTATAAACATACCAAGAAAAATAAGAGCCTCATTTTCATTTTTTTTTGCCCTTTATAATTGCCTTATGTGTCTACTAGGATAATTTATCATTTTATTTATTTAAAGGTTCTTATTAGCCATTTGTGTCATTTGGGATAATTCATCTCATCATTTTATTTTTATGTAGCAATATTTCATGATTATTAGGCATATTATTTAAAAATATGTTCGTAATTCAAATATATTAAGAATAGGCTTATACCATTCAATTTCTCTATGTACTTTTACGCGGGAAATTACACATATATTAAAGAGATTAGCATTTACTCCCTCTGTTTTTTTATCGTTCTCACTTAGAATCTTGACACTATTCATACTTAGAGAGAATGTTCTCAATTTATAAATAAAATTATAGTCATGTGGGATCTTGTTTGATTCGTCTTAATTAGTCCATTATTAATATTCAATCGTTATAATTTTTACTAATATATGATGAAAGATATTTAAGTTCAAAGATGTGCATTGGAATATGTGTAATTGGAAAGTGAGAAAGAAAAAACAGAGGGAGTATCATTCAATAATATCAACCCATAGCACATTTTGGTACATGTTCATTTATCACATTGAAAAAAAAGTTGTGAATGATCAAATCAAACTACAATAAAATAATAATAGTACCTCTAGTGATTTTTAATGTCATTATTGATGTTAATATGTCTTCACACACATCGCGTGTATTTAAGGCTAGTATTATCTGATTGATCAACATTTCCCTTGTTGCCTTCTGGTTGACAGAAACAAATTACTCTGTTAACTTCAGGGTTTTTTGTCAGAAAGGACCTAATAAAATACAAGTTTTGTGGGGAAGGACCTAATAAAATTTTTTTTGTCAAAAAGGACCTAATAAAATACTTCCGATTGTGAACAGGAATCATTTTATGAATTTTCGGCCAAATTTACCATTTATCGACGTTGACCCTTTTTTTTACCCCTAGTTGACTCTTCAATGTTTTGTTCCTATTTTAACTGACCCAAACATATTGAATTCTCACACTTTCCTCCCAACAGTGCAATCTCCATTGAAGGGAAGCATCAACCTATTCGATCTTATCCTACAACCTTCATCAAATTCAAGGTATGTTTTGCTCTTCAAAATTTTCTCTCTCAATGTTCAAGGGTTTTTGAAATTTAGGGCTCATATTATACGTTTTTCCCAAAATCGCAAATTAGGGTTCTTAATTTTACTGTAATTTCTCTTTTCCTCCTAATTTTACGGTAATAGAAACGAAACATTAAAGAGTCAACTAGGGGTAAAAAAAAGGATCAACGTCGGTAAATGGTAAATTTGGCCGGAAATTCATAAAGTGGTTCCTGTTCACAATCGAAAATATTTTATTAGGTCCTTTTTGACAAAAAAAATTTATTAGGTCGTTCCCCACAAAACTTATATTTTATTAGGTCCTTTATGACAAAAAACCCTTTAACTTTATTTAGAATCATATTCATAAAAGGACTACTTAAAAACTACACAACTAACCACAATTTCTTCTAAGGTTTAACCCACGACCCCCTAAACACATATATCTTTTTCTTGATATTATACAAGTAAATTCCATCATCAACTGCTTTCCAAAAACAATGACGCCCACCACAATAATTATCTACAAAATCTGCGATATCAATGAAAGCTGTAAAACTTATGAAGCCATGGTTAGGCCATGTCAAAGTACACTCGTAATATACCAATCCAAAGAGATAGGTTCTGAATGTCCAGTTGAAATTACCGTTCACTGGAATATGATAATGCCCTAAATCTTTATAATGTAACCCATGTTTGAAACAATGAGTATCAAGAGTATCTGCGCTTAATGCATTGTCTATTGTCACATGATAACGTACTCTTGGAGTGTAAGCCAACACAAGAGACTGCTCTATGGCTTTTAAAGTTAGCATTATGGTTATGAAAAACTTCAACATTTTTTGTGTTAATTTCCTTTTTTGTATGCTTTAATAGAAGTATAAGAGGGAAATCCAAACTTTGAGTTATTTATAGTGGTTCGAAAGTGAATAAGGATAAATGCAAATATTAGTAGTTTGTTACATACACCCTTAGTTAATGCTATTACCTTTTGCATTTATTTTATGTATGACAACAATAATAAACTAATATATATTGAATTTTGGTGGATACTTCCTTCAAAAAAAAATCTGGCGGATACTATGGTTATTAATAAAGTAAAAGTACAAAACTAACATTTAAAACCAATTTGGAAGATCTCTAATCACTTTTTTAGAGGTCGTTTGGTTCACTTCAAATTTTACTGGAATTTGGATTTCCTAAAAAGTACAAAATAGGATAGTTGTTTGATATGCGGGAAATAGGGAATTCATGGGAGATAGAATTTCCAAGGAAATGGAAATTCCTATGAAGTGTAGGAAATTAATCATCAACCTCCCTTGGTGATTAGAAATTGCCGTGTCAATTACAAATTCCTATGCTCAACCAAACACCAAAAGCCATTTCCTAAGAAATAGACAAGGGAATTTACTTCCCATGAAATAAGACTTCCCATGGGAATTAAGTTCCAATGGTAACCAAACGAGCTCTCATAACATTTAAAACCAATTGGGAAGATCTCTAATCACTTTCTTATAACATTAAGGGCTTGTTTGATTGCATGAATGAATTAGTATTTTCCTTAAAGTTTCATTTCCCAGAAAGTGGTAAAAGTTGTGGTTGATATTGGGAAGAAAAACTTCTTATGGGAAGTTCTAATAACCTAAGTGGAAATAGGTAAGTAACTTCTTTCATTTTGTGAGAAGTAGAACTTCCTATATTTTTGACAACCAAACAACTTTACCTTATCTTGCTTGCTTCCTAAAAAGTTCTACTTCACGTGAATTTTCTTATGTTACCAAACAATCCATAGATTTATACTCCCTTGGTTTTTTTAATAGTTATGCTTTACTTTTTCACGCTTGCGAATGTAAATGCTGGAATATTCATATCTTTAAATTTGCATTTGTAACAACTATAAAAAGTTGATATTCGATTCCAAAAGTACATATCGAGACGAATCAAATATGATCTCACATCACTATTTTTCCTTACCCATTAATCACATATGATAGTCAAAGATAAATTTATGTAACCATTGAAAAAAATGGAGGAAGTATTTCGTGTCATATACGAGTTATATATTTTTATTTGGATAATATTTTTTTTTTTGGAAATTACACGATTTTTTAGTTTTATAATTAGAATAATTGTAAGATGTAATCAACTTTTATAGTAATTGATTGAAATTATATATTATAGAAATATTGTATATGATTAGAAACATCAACTACTTTCCACATTATTTAAACGTTCATATTTACTATGATTATATATTAAATTTTGGAATATTCTATACGATTAGTGATATATCAAATATTTTACATACACTACACTATTTTGTTTCCTTATAAATAAGAGACATTTGAAGTAAAAAGAACACCAAATGTCAATTCTTAACAGAGAATATATATATATATATATATATATATACATATACATATATATATATATATATATAATATTATATATATATATACATACATATATAGAAGAGAGTTCATATGAGAATGCATACTTACATGAGAAATGAGAATGAATTTTACGCACTATAACTCTTATGAATAAGTGAGGTAACTCTAATGAAAAAGTGATATAACTCAAAAAAAAAAAAATTAGAAAAAAATTCAAAAAAAAAATAATTTTTTTGGGCTCAAAATTTTTAGGGGGATATAACTCTAATGAACAAGTATTGTAACTCTAATCAATCGTGTGGTTGAGATTCATTCTCATTTCTCATGTAATGAGCATTCTCATGTGATCTTGCCCTTATATATATACTATATATATATATATATATTATATATATATATATAATAATATATATTAATATAATAATATATATATATATATATATATATATATACATATACTATATAATATATATACATACATATATATATGATATATATACATACATAATATATATATATACATATATATATATATACATACATATATTATATATACATACATATATATATATACATACATATATATATACATACATACATATATATATACATACATATATATATATATATATATACATATATATATATATGTATATATATATATATATATATATAAATTGAGTTCATATGAGAATGCATACTTACACGAGAAATGAGAATGGATTTTACGTGTTACTACCTCCGTTTCTTTTTAATTGTTACACTTTGACATTTTACACTATTCACAAATTGCACTTTGACCCTCATTTGTGATTTATACGTGAATAAAAACATAGTCATGTAGGATCTTGTTAGATTCGTATTAGTATGTATTTTATTAATATGTAGTTTTTATATTTTTTACAAATACAAAATTAGAAATATAAAGGCTCAAAGTAGTGCATCGGCATGCGTGAAAAGTGTAAGTGTAACAATTAAAAAGAAACGGAGGTAGTATAACTCTTATGAATAAGTGATGTAACTCCAAAAAAAAGAATATTAGAGAAAAAAAAACTCGAATTTTTTTTTTGTTGGGCTCAAATTTTTTTAAGGAAGTATAACTCTAATGAACAAGTGTTGTAACTCTAATCCAATCGTGTGGTTGAGATTCATTCTCATTTCTCATGTAAGAAGCATTCTCATGTGATCTTGCCCCTATATATATATATAAGACTAGGATCATGTGAAAACACGTCTTAATCTGAAAACTGAAAACAAAAGATCTGGAGTGTTGATTTCTAATCGGATGGTTCTCGCATCTCGATCTACTACACTCCCCCGTGCATTCTCTCTCACCTAAGTAACCTTTGCATCTCTACTTCTCTCTTTACTCCTCTGCTATTCTACTGATGCATCCCAAAACAACAACTCCAGCAACACCACCACCACCACCACCACCAACAACAACAACAACGCAACACACACAACACAGGGAAGGGAAATTCCCTTTATTACTTTGCCGGACCACCACAAGGCGGCATGAACAACGCCAACACGCGGGGATCGGAAGTAGGTGTACCACGAAACACTTCAACGACAACAGGTGGATCGAGAGGAAAGAGAGACATGAGCTTAGATCAATTCCTAAAATAGCGAAAATAGTAGGTGAAATATGTGATATCTCGTTCGAATCTTTATCATCTTCTCTCTCTTTTGTGGACCTTTTTCAGAGCTTTGTCATCAATTCATCATCAAATTCATCATTTCCTCTAATTTTAGGGTTCTTCTTCTTGATCTTTTTTCCTATATTCTGATTTCTGAGTGTTCTTTCCCGATTTTTCTTTTTTGAGTTTTCATATTTCATCGTTTCGAATTATCTCTGTTTTGATTATTGATTGAGGTTAAATAATTTTAGATTTCTTCTTTTTCTAGTTTGAGAGTTATGTGGTTTGATGAGTAATTTAATTTTTTTGATAATTTTAGAACTGATATATAAGCAATTCAATAGTAGAAATGAGCTCAACAAAACAAAATTAAACATGCCTAGAAACAAAAGTTAACATATAAGATTAGTTAACCCTTGAAATATATATTAAATGTGGAAGTAGTTACTCTTATAGCATATAAAGTACCCTAAAAGTGCTAAAAGTTATCCTTGAAATATATATAAAATTACCCTAAAATTGCTAAAAGTTACCCTAAAAGTGGTAATAGTTACTCTTATAATAAATAAAGTTATGCTTGAAATATATAGAACTACCCTTAATATAATAAAGTTACCCCAAAACTGGCAAAAATTACCCTAAAAGTGTTAAAAGTTACCCTAAAGGGGTTAAAAGTTACCCTTGTTTTCAGTCTTCACATTAAGAGTTGTTTTCAGCTAATCTCACCCCTATATATATATATATATATATATATATATAATATATATATATATATATATATATGTATATGTATATATATATATATTATAGAGAGAGAGAGAGAGAGAGAGAGAGAGAGAGAGAGAGAGAGAGAGAGAGAGAGAGAGAGAGAGAGAGAGAGGGCAAGATCACATGAGAATGCTCCTTATATGAGAAATGAGATGAATCTCAACCACACGATTGGTTTAGAGTTACAACACTTATTCATTATAGTTATATCCCTCTAAAAAATTTTGAATTCAAAAAAAAATTTATTTTTTTGAATTTTTTTTCTTCAAATATTTTGTTTTGGAGTTACATCACTTTTTCATTAGAGTTACATAAGTTATTCATAAGAGTTATAGCGTGTAAAATTAATTCTCATTTCTCATATAAGTAGCATTCTCATATGAACTCACTTCTATATATATATATATATATATATATATATATATATATATATATATATATATATATATATATATATGGGCAAGATCACATGAGAATGCTCCTTACATGAGAAATGAGAATGAATTTCAACCATACGATTGGATTAGAGTTACGACACTTGTTTACTAGAATTTTTTGCACGCGATGCGTGCTTGAATTTTTTTCGAAACAGAAATTCGATTTTCTTCGGCATAAGAGTCAAATTTTGAACATTATACATACAAAGTTTAATTGTTTTTAGTTGCAAAATTTGATTGGTTTAGTTTATGTCACTTAAGTGTCTCACCATTCTTTTTGTTTTTTTTTTTACTTTTCAAAGTTAAATTCTATGAACAAAATAGAAATTTTATTGAATTTATTTATGATTTCTAATATTATAATTTTTTAGTTGATTTTTGAATTAAGTACAATACTTCATAAATTGTAAAGAAAGTGGACACTTTGATTTCAAGTCAATTTTATGATTTTAGTTGACTTGTGAGAGATTGTTATAATTATATTTTTGGTATTTTTGTTTAAAGCCCCTTTTGATTTGTAAGTGAATTTGTAATTTAGAATGGGAAGGGGGGCAAAATAGGCATTTCAAAAGAGGACACCATTGCTCCTCTCTTCCCTTATATAATAGAGATTAGAGTTATACCCCTAAAAAATTTTGAGCCCAAATTTTTTTTTTTTTTTTTTTGTAATATTCTTTTTTTGGACTTACATCACTTTTTCATTAGAGTTACATCACTTATTCATAAGAGTTATAGCGGTAAAATCCATTCTCATTTTTCGTGTAAGTATGCATTCTCATATGAACTCACTTCTATATATATATCTTTTGCTTTAGGAGGATAAATAGTTAGTTTTCTAATTCTGGTTAGATTAGATTTTGCAAGATTCTAATTTTACTTAGGATTTCAACGGGCTTAAAATTAACATTTATATACTCATCAAATTAGAGAGATAACAAGATTCATAAGTTTCTAGTCAGAGTTCTTAAGAGAGATCATGATTCAAAGAATTTATGAGTATCGGTATTTGCTAATATTCATTAGGGGTTGGTGAAATTTTGATAGTTTTCTACTTGTTAGGGAGAGATTTTCCAAATTTTTGTTTGTCATTGATCTTATTTTACGCTCCTTAAATTTGTTCATACTTCCTCCAGTATAAGAGAAATGAAACACTTATCATTTTAGTCAGGTACAATATAAATAAAACAGTACTTTATTCGACATGCAACTCTCTCTATATCTCTCTTCATCAAATGATAGATCAGACTTTTATTTCTCTCTCTCCCCTATATTTAGAATGTTATTTTCTTGCTGTAGCATCAGACCTTACAAGTTCTGCTTCATCATGTTACCCAGAATGGCAGAATCATGATGTTTGGTTTCTTTGAACTTATGTTTGAGTATTGGAGAACTACAAAAGGCAATGATATACATGCATAAACTCAATCAACCATTATACAAATAGTATATATTAGGCAGACTGTTCAAACGAGAGGCAACCATATTCACAAAGTCGCAGCGGCTAGGGAGACCATATATTAGTCAGTCACTCCGTTTGCTGCAGTCTTGCAGAAAATCCTGGATAATAGTTTCACGGTTCCAGATTTGGGGGTGGCAACAAGCCAACTAGTCTATTATACTACGCTAATTCACATGAAATACAAACTTAACCGCCGATACGAAGGGGAACATCACACATGCACAATACTATAAAGCCATAAAGCACCCTTGCCTCTACAAGATTCAATTGAGAGAATCATGGAACACAGGATTGGCTTGTAACTGTGCTGCAAAAGTCTGAAGGATTTGCTTGACGAGATCTCCGAGTTCATTTTTCTCCAAGTCCTTAGCTTGCAATTTGTTATTTATGTCAGAAAATGTTGCATCATACAGAAGAATAACTGCTTCATTGGCTTCTATAGGAGGTAATCCTAACTCATTCCCGTTTCCCTCGAGGTAACTCCTAATGATTTCTGTACAACCTTGCTCTTTCTGGGAATTACAGACTTGCTGGTATATCTTCTCGGTCACATCATCTAATTGGTTCTTGTCAGCCAAGAGCTGTAATGTCAACTCAACATTATCAATTACCAGGCATTTGGATGACGTAGAAAATGACAAACTTTCTCAGGGTGGAGAAACAAGCACATCATACTCGTTCCATCTAGATAAGCTTCCTACACCAAGGGCCATCCATTCTCAACATAGCTGACAATGCTATTGAGAAGCAACGTGCCACAACCGCTTATCCCCATGTGACACACAGAAGGCAGTCTAATAACATCAAATTGATGTTTTCAAATTTAATGAAGTGACAGGAGAAAAAACAGGGACAAATATTGCATAATAAATGTTTTCATCATTAATCATGCAAAATTATGTGTTTGTTACATTTATTGTTATTTTTTCATTCCTAAGTTCCCCTTACATGTTTGAGAAAAGGACACGGGTCAGTGTCATGCCTTGGTCATGATTGTTGGCCTTCTAGTTATGCGATTCACTATATAAATGCACTAATACAATTCTCTCTTATTGTCACCCTTCTTTTAATGATGAAGCTCACCATGTTACCAGCAAGGCCAATTGACCTTATCCCAATCAGGTGTCTCACAATGCCAGCTACAGTGCAAGGATAAGAGGCCACACAGCATAGAAGAAATTGGCTAAAAGGTATGGTGTTTGCCCGACACATCCACATATGGGCAACAAAGAAAAGTATACAAAAGCATGCAGGTTTTAGTGAAATCTTTGTTGAACAGTACCAAATCCTGTACAATGGGAGAAAGAAAACCACCTTTTTTAGCTTAGAACCATTTGTTATCTTGACATTTTGTACAACAGTGACATGCTTCAGAGCCAAGGCATCTGCCATATCCTGCAAAATAGGCTGGAGTAGTTGTGCAAATTGTGCTTGGCCTAATTTCTCCTCTCCTTCAGCTCCATGTTTCTTCAATATATCATATACCATCGGAAATTCTGTGCAACAATACAACCAATATAACCAGAAATTTTGAAGACCTTACAAGATCGTGGGATTACGAACACAGCAAAAATTGCAAAACGTGGAAATTTAGCCTGCGCTTACAAAATAACTTAGGAATAAAAAAAGAAAAGAAATTTGAGTTTAGATACTGCATAGTATGAGATAGAACCCTTTCGCTCTACTTAAGATGTTCTATTAAACATGGTTGAACTGAAAGCCACGTGAATATATTGCAACTCATATTTGGTAAACAGGTAATATCCTAGTAAACATGAAAAAATATTCAAGACAAAAATTAAGAGTGATCATGGAAAAGACAAGAAGTCAAAAGTGCAAAACCAGGTGAGACAGATACTGTACTACAAGCAGAAGCAAGGATCAAATACATGATGCCACTCAGTAAGTTAGAATACCATTGAAGAATTGTATGCAAATCTGTTAATAACTACTCTACTTCCTCTTTCCCGTTTTGTTTGCGCATTAGCCTTCAGCACACTTTTTAATGATTAAAAAGTATAGAGGAAGTTGGAGGATGGATACGGGATTCAACGTTAAAGTAAAAAGTAAAAAATTGCCATATAAAGAATGGAGCAAACATTCAGGGACTAATTTTTTTTTTCTTGAAATCCAATATTTTGAAAGCAACATCAAAGTAAGCAATATAACCAAAACTTGGAATATGAAAATTTTCTAAACTACTACATACAAAAGATGAAGCACACTACGTATTCATCATCTGTTCATCTAAAACAATGACATGCATATTTTTTAACCTCTAGGAGACCTGTAAGCTACAATTCAACAAACCTTTGCAATGATGAATATAGTTCTACAAGACGCGGTATATAACGTTACTTGCTTGGTAAAGACTTAAAGGTTGGTCAAGCTTCAAGCTTTAATTGATTAATCAACCGGAAGGAGAAAAGAAAGTCATTGCATTAAGATTAAACCATAGTAGTGACTTTATTTCAATCTCATAATAGGGCCAATTACAAACAATAACCAAAAATATTTAGTTAGGATTTATCCCAAGCTCAAATACCTGTATATTTCATTACTCTGTACAATGATTGCCACCATAAAAGTTTATCTATAAGAAAGATAATATGTATTTATATTGCCATGGTTAGACAATGTAAGTTACATGAGTCCAATCGAAACTAAAATTGACTAGGACATCATGAACCCCAAGAAATATAACTTTTAGACCGACTTCTCTTCAATAGACGTCAAGAATATTGTTTCTCATCTTATCTAATTTCCTTTCAAGTGCTCAACCCATTGTTTGTTTAGATCTAATAGTGTGCAGGCCACAAAGTGCAATCCATCGAAAATGGATGGCGCTGACGCTCCCTAAGTTGACTTGGCCGACAAGGCTATAACTAGTACAAGCTTCAACATTGTTCTTGTGTTGGCTTTTTTCTTAAAGGATAAAAGCTCGAGAATGATCTTTGTGCTCTTCTCTCAACATCTCTGACTATTGGTTCTTTATAATCAACAAGATCTCTAATTCATACTTCTTCTATCTCTAAATAACATTAACATTACCCTTTCCTTTCCGTTTCAATATAATGTCACATTTTTCAAAAACCTTTTGATTATGTCACAGAAACTTCAGTGTGTTCACCATGCCATTTGCGCATAAAACAATATAGAAAATATAGGAACTGAGAGATCAATAAAAGTTTCAAGCTAAACATGGGGCTGAGAGTACAGAACTACAGATGTATAGTCCGTAAATTATGGGTGAGATTGTGGATCAATCATAAACAGAATAATAATCAGACTTGGTATGAAATCCGTTTCGATGGTTTGTTGATGAAGAAAAAATATACATTAAATAAAATTCATCCAATGACTTGTATGATATGAAGAATGCAATATCAAGCATTAACTTCACATTCCACATTCAGCAAATTAATAATAGCTCCGTAACAAAGTTTTGCTCCTACACATGTTGTTCAAATATCATGAGCAAGGATAGAAAGGCTTTATCCCATAGTCCAAGTACATTATTTTACAAAACGCTAGCAACATGATTTCAGTCAAGCTATGTAGCTCTAAGGTTTAGAAACAAAAACAAGCAAAAAGTATAACTTTTTCTGAAATATTTGGGAAAAGAAATTCTACTATTAATTTTTAGTACCTTTTTATAAAACATCTTAAATTGGATCTTTCACCATGTTTTGGAGATAATAGATAGCTTCGTACCTAGTGAACATCAGGGTTGAACTTCTTGGGAAGTAGAAAATTGTGCAATTGGTTAGTTGACAAAAAGAAACTGCGTTTATGAAAGGTTTTACTTCTCATAACTTTGCACCCAATGTAGAAAGTTGCATCGCATAGGTAGAACTTCTTGCAATCAAAACTATTTTGCACACTTCATATTTATTACATCTTCCTCGAATTTGATTATTGAGAACTTCTTAGTGAAATTATTTCCTACGTTCAAACAATCACTGAAAGATACACAGAACAGAGCAGAACTGGTGAAAAAAACGGAACAAGAAAAGAAAATCCCTTACACCTTTGAAAACTATAACAAAATTAATGGGATATAATGGCAACTTTGACTATTATTCTCAAAATAGTCCAAACTTTGCATTACCTAAGACAATCAGGCACATGAGCGTTCAATGTCAAACTTAATGCATATTATATCAGGAATTCTAAAATCAATTTATGCAAGTTAGTCCACATTTATCTACACCCTGAAATGTCAAAAATATGATGCAATGTAGTACAGGCAACCATAACTTTTTGGTGATTGCTGACAAATTTTTCATTGTTGTTTGCACTCAATAATCTAAATCAAAAAGGGTGAGCAGTAATAAAGGAAGCCATCTCGCTCAATAGCGAATAAAAGGAATCCATACAAAGATTGATGTAAGAAGAAAAATTGATCATATCATAATAAATGGCTAGTAAACCTCGACTCCATTATCGGACCAAAATATATCTAGCAACTTTGCAAAATATAAATGCAAATGTTGAGCTGAGTATTGAGATAGTATGTGAAAGCAAACCTGAAAAAGGAGGAACGCCCATTTCAACTCCCATATTAACTAAGGCACTCCGTATTTCACTCTTGCTTAGCTTCCCTTCATCTTCTGCATCCAAGTCGGTGAACAGATTCTCAGCCAACATTGCAAAATCATCTTCATCCTCCAAAAACAGGCGAATAGTGTTTCCATCCAGAACTGATACCATAAGTGGTTCATCTGAACACATGAAAGAAAAATTCAATCATTAATGGAAACAGAGAAACAAGATAAAATAAAACATGGAAAAGATAACCAAGGAAAAGAAGGAGAAATAGTTTAGGACTATCACCGGTACGGATGAACACATGTAGATCCAAGCCAAGTATCAGAGTTTCCGTGTTTACTTATTATAACTTGATTGATTTTCAACAGCATTCGACCTTTACGTTCAAACTTGTTTATTAACTAAATGAACAAGTATCAAACTTGTTAACAAATTAAGCAATTTTAGAACTTGTTAGGTAGCACAAGCCCAAAAAAGATAATGACAAGTATGCAAGAGAAAGTACACAGGAAAGGAATGTCAATTCGATCATATCCTACTAATGCCAGATTTTAATTTTAAAAAAACTATTATCATTAAGCATAAAATTAACAAGAAAACAGAGCATTAGATGAAATAATAGACCTGTTCACAAACTAAACAAGCTTTACTTGTGGTGTTCAAGCTTGGCTGATTTACTAAACAACCTAGAAAAAGTTTTGGACATGTGTTTAACAAATGAGTTGTGCTTGAACCAAGTTTGATTAAGAGACAGTCATGCATGCACTAGATCTTTTAGAGACCCATGATTAATTAAAACTTAGGGGCTGGGGGATTTATATACTAAATAGACAGTTTTGTAGGTGCAAATATTTAGTCTTCATTTTCTTTAACTTCCGATGTCCCATTTCGGTGATAAATTATAGTATATATATGTATATATAGAAGTGAGTTTATATGAGAATACAAACTTACATGAGAAATGAGAATGGATTTTATGCGTTATAACTATAATGAACAAGTGATGGAACTCTAATGAAAAAGTGATATAACGTCAAAAACAAATATTAGAAAAAAAAAAATTTAATTATATTTTTTGGTTCAAAGTTTTTTCGAAGGTATAACTATGCGGTCTAGTGACATTGGCTCTATATATGTATGTATATATGTATATATATATATATATATGTATGCGGTCTAGTGATGTAACTCTAATGAAAAAGTGATGTAACTCTAATATATATATATTATATATATATATATATATATATATATATATATATAATATATATAATATATTATATATATATATATAATAGTTTATTCGCGGTCTAGTGACATTGGCTCATCCTAATGATCTCAGTGATTATTGTATAGTTTAAAATAATTCCCTAATCTCCCCGTGAACTGCGATTCGGAAAAAAAAACGAAGTATGGTTGTGTTTGCCTATTTTTGTCCAGTTTGGAAGTACGGCAAACTATATAGCGAATTATATAGCGAACTATAAATGCGAAGTATGTATTGGCTTTTTAAATTGCCTGTTTAACCCCGCTGTTTGCAAAAGAGTTGGGCAAAATTAATTGTGATTGTTGGATGTTTATCAGAGAGTTTGTGGGTCAATAAGCCAAAAGCAATCCAAAAAGTTGTTCGAGGCAGCTTTTTTATTTTGGCTTAAAAGCCAGCTTTTCAGCCAACCAAAAAACCAATAACCAAACATTTTGTTGGGCTGTTCGACCAAATTGAAAAGTCAAAAGCCAACGCAAGAAGCCATTTACCAAAATCTTATTTTGCAAGTCCGGACTCGAGGCTACGGTGTTTTCCTCAAATCAAGGAGTAAACTATGCGGTTCATTCTAGAAGGTCAAAAATACGCATGGAAGTTTTCAATCAGATTGCAGTACAGGCAACGCAACAATTCAGTCAGCATTCTTTTATTGCGCAATAATTCAACAAATAATAAATGCCACAAAAAAATCTCGAAGTCAACAATGCAGTCCATCTAGATATTTTATACTCATTCTCCAAGCAATCTAGGAGCATCTTTCTTTCGCTTATACAGAATAATACAAAATTTTTAAATATAAAGTCATTTTACTAAAGTATTTGCACCGACATAGGAGAAGAACAATTCAAAACAAACTATATACCAAAACTTAAAAACAAGATTAAACGGAAATCAATTTCAAACAATCTAAATCTAAATTGAACTCAAAGTAAACTTAAAATTAAATCTACAAGAGAATAAAAGTGAAAAGCACGAAATACCTCTCAATTCATCGGCGATCGCAGCGACATAATCTCGAAGAAGACAATCAGCTTGCTCTCTATCAAACTTGTGACCTCGAACTTCGAAATTTAGCCGTTGAAGAGCTGATGATTTCAAATTTTCCGGCAATGAGAGAGAATAGAGACAATCGGAAGCTTTTGCGTCAGCAAATTCAAGGACTCGATCTCCTGCAATATCGCCGGAAAATTCTGCCGGAAGTGAGAAATTTCCGGCGCTTAACTGAGTTCCGTCGATAACTTGTAAACCTGCGTCCGCCATTAAAGAGGAGAGAGAGAGAAAAATTGAGAGACTGGAGTAGAGAGGAAGGAGAGTAGAAAGAGTGAGAAGCTGCAAAAAGTCTGTGTGTTTGATTTTTGATGTCCTTGATGATGAAAAAAAGTGATGATTTTGTCAAGTTTTTTTGGTACTAATTTAAATGTGTAACGTAGGTGATACGTTATAGGACCCATAACGCGGTTTTTATATTTGAGGGATGGGCTGGATTTTGGTTTGTAGGGTACTTAAAAGTATATTGGATTGTAGAAATTGGATTATAATGGGCCAGGTGTGTTGGTAGTTGAATTTTAACTTTAGGATGTTGATGAGAGTTGTCCTACTAACTACACTTGAACATGATGGATAGACCTCATAAATCATAGTTGATCTTTGTGTAGATATAGTTTGATTAATTGGCTTTAGAACATCTTGCTCATGTGGAGTCTAAGTGAGGATATGCAAGAACCTAGCAAATTCGATGGTGGTGACTTTAGTATGAAGTGTCGGAGGCTATTTTGTTGAAATCTCAGTGAAGAAAATAATGTTTGTTGTTTGCATCTCGGTTAGTTCAATTTGTGTTACGGTGCGTTTGTAAACTGAATATGGATTCATCTCAATTCATGTAGCACGAAGCAAAAAGGAATTCCCCTTGTCGTTCCACAACCACCTACATATTCGTATTCAAAGCTTGATTGGAGGTCCTTAGAGTTCTTGGCAATGAGAGATGCCTCGGTTTATAGGAGATTAGAGCGACATGATTGCCAGTTTGCTTAGGATAGTAAAAAAAAAGGTCATGAAAACTTCTCCTATAATTGTAACAAGGAATTAAGTCCCGAATTATCAAAACCAAGAAAAGATTACTATTCTTATGGAAATGTGATTGATAATAGGATTAACCTCCATATTGGAACATAAAATGAATAGCAAATAAAGGAATGACATGTACATCCCAAACACTTGTTTTCCAAAGGTGAATCCTAATTGGTGGCCAAATTAAACACTTCAGCAGAAGAAAGAACCGAGAAACAATCACCTCATATCCCGAAACAATTATAGTTTTTTTTCTTGCATGAAAGAGTGTTGGGATTTTACAGATATAGATGAAGGGTACAAATATAATTACAAAAGGTTCAACAAAGTGATCATACAAAATGGTCCATAACTATTTGATGGTACCAGGCTACTAGCATCCCAACAAAGTTACACCTTGTTTTTTTTTTTTGCCCCTCTTGAGCCACAAACATTTACCACATGCATGTTAAATGAAACCAACAAACAGCGTTACACAATGACACACGTCATTGCAATACACATTATACTCACTCATATATCTCTAAGAAAAGAATACTTCAAACCAGCATACTCATTTGTGTACGCAATATATTAGTATAAGCTCTTTAATTTAAAGAAAATTGTCCTCCTTCTCCTTGTATTCAAACCATTCAATTGTTCGACCGTGAATTTTCTTTCTTTAAATCAAGAATCTCTCTCTATGAAGATTAGGAGAGTGAGAAACATCCTCAATTTTGAAAAAAAAAACACATGTGTCTTTTCCACCCCCTCAACCTAAAGTCTTTAATCTTCTGTCTCCTTATCTTGTTTTCTTAACAACCCTCCTCCCTCCTTAATCTATCCTCCCATTCTTCTAGATAAATCCCTTCCTCCACCCCCATGTAAATGGATTCACAATCAGATGAAAGTGAAATCTTATCCTGTCCTCTTGGGAAGAAAGGTCTTCATATCCAAGTCTTTGGTGTAGTTTTCAAAGAGGAAGCAAATATCTCAATAACCTTGGTAATTGGAAAATTTTGTGATCATCGAAGCTTTAGCGAGGCCCAAGTGCAAGATTGGGTTAACTCCCACTGGTATGAAAGAAAAGGGATTACTATTTGAAAGAAGGACCCCTACTTCGTGTTGCGCTTTGAAGTGGTTGAAGACGTGGATGAGTTGAAAATCTAAGAAAGCGCAAATTATAAAGGAGCTTTTATCCTAGCTGATATTTTCAAAGAAGCTAAGGGCCCTAAAAAAGCTAGAGAAGCAAATAACTTTTACTGAACAAAACTTTGACAATCTTTTTATTACTTTAATGGAATAGTTATTGGACCGAGTTGTCTCATCTAAAACCATCCTTCCCTTTGGAAGACTAAATACAGGCGCGACTCTGTATTTCATAATGACCTACGATATCGAGGAACCTTTTAATAAAAATAGGAACGGTGATCAACCCAATTCCCACAAAAATCCATGGCACGACAACAATGAACCCCAACTCCTGATTGTCCAACTTCATACGTGCACCAGTCTAAAGTTTATTACTATCCAAGTTTCACTCTACATGATTTACCAATTATTATTACTTGTTATGACACACAAGCAATACATATAACGTATAATCAAACATTCACAACTTTACTTATTTTTATCTTAGGATTAAATAAGTGATCATACAACACAACCCAAGATTAATTCCTTCTTTATTTCAGTCCTTCGTATTTGTTGAACCTAGCCAACAACCAGCTTACCTTTCAAAGGTAGAAATTATCAACTTACCAAATAAGGTCCACAGTCCTTATAGAGTAGTGAAATTAATAATATAAGAGAACACATGATTCAATCATGATCCAACTGATAAATATATTAATTCCTCCATGTGAATTAATGAATAAAGTTTCCAACCAACATGCTTGCATCAATATTCCATACAAACATGATATTAATCTCATAGTTAAATTCCATACTTAACATGTTCGCACGCAGGCATAAAACATGTAGAATCCAATTATATATAATAGCAATCATATATGAACTCACATAGTTTCTATACATGATACTACATAACTTTCCTTCCTAAAATTATGATATCAAACAACACATAGGTATGTACATAGCTTGTGTAGACCAAATTGATAGGTCACTTTTAACAGTTTAGAAGTCGCCTATAGAGAAGTCTCCGCCTAAAACAACCAATAGAATTTATAATCAATACTCCAAATAAATTCCAGCAACTTTAAAATACTTTAAATTCTCTTTAAAAATATTTAAAAGTTGTTTTCATCATCAAAACTTCAATTACTTATATTTTCTAGCATAGTACTATTATACTTATCATAAAAATCCATAAAACTCTATTAATAACAACCTTTTAAAAATTCCAGCAACTTATAATTTATTAAAACTCCCTTTAAACATACTTAAATTCATAAGTTAAATCAATTTCATAGTTTATAACATGCTACTATGATTTTCCAATCTTTAATACCCTAAAAATCCATGCGATAATCAAATCTGAATTTTTATTCTTTCAACACATAATTTATATAATCATAGATTCATCATTAAAACAGTAAATTAATACTTCTAATCATAATTAGTACTAAAACAAAATATAAAACATAATGTTTATTCAAAACTTAAGGAAGAAGAAAGAAAAATCACGTGAAGAGGGAGGATTGAAGCTGGCGGTTTTTCTTGAGGAGGGAGGATTGAGAATATTTTTTGTAGGTAAAATATTTGGGCTTAATGATATTTATAGGCAAACATTCCTTTTGGGTTTAGGTAAAGGTAATTGGATCTTAAGTAGGATAGGATAATGAATAGGATTGATGAATAAACTCCTAACATTACTAGAAGTTCCTTTTTCTAGTCCAATTAGTACTAGTCCTCTATGCACGCGATGCGTACGTCAATTGTTTGGGTCTGTTCTTGATAAAATTTATCGAAATATAATTTTAGAAGTGTGATTTATAATTATTGTTGTACAACTAATGTAAGTGCTAGAAATTATAATGAACATTTAGATGTAAGGTTTTATAGTCAGATTAAATTTGTAATTTTTAAAATTAAATAATTATTTTTCTCATTGTGTCAAGTTATTTTGTTAATGCTTGTTTAGTTTAACTTATCATCAGAATTTTGACCCCATCTTTAAATTAGGAAAAGATATATTGTAGAAAATTTGAATATCCAATTATATACTCCCTCCGTTTCCTAAAGATCTTCCCTCTTTCCGTTCAAGGGTGTTTCCAAAAGATCTTCCCTCTTTTGCTTTATTCCTTATTTGGCAAAACAAATTTCCCTATTTACCCTCTCATGTCACTATCATATGGTCCACCATTACATTATTAATTCAATTTTACTCCCTTTCTCCTCCTACTTTAACCCCTTTATATTTGTTTATTTATCTTAACCCCTTTCTCTCTCCTACTTTACTCACACCATGCCCCACACAACTTGATTTTCCTTGGTATCTGTAGGTACAGTAAGTGGGAAGATCTTTAGGAAACGGAGGGAGTATTTAGCTAAGGACAAAAAGGAATTTTTAAAGGGGGACACGATAGCTCCCCCCTTGGCTTATATAATAGAGATTTGGGTTCCTCAAGCCCATTCAAAATTCTTTTTCAAATCCAATTAGTATTTCAAATATTTTTTAAACTATGCCTTAACAAAATATTTTAACTTCCTTAGATCTTTAAAATAATTCATTTGACTTTCAAAATAGTCAACCTTTTAAATAAATAAATTATTTTAAGCTGAATTATATTTAAATGTAAATATATATATACCAAAATATATCCATGAAATCCATAAATTTACGGAGGATTGCAATAAGTTCTTTCAATCGTCAAAAAGTGAAATTTATCTTGCTGAACTGAAGACTCAACGTCTTATTGGGCGTTAAGTTAAGATTCCCTTACTCATGATTTTCAATGGCAATCCTAAACCGATTGCCATCCTCTTTACCATATCTCTAGCTAATGCTTTTTTGAAATAATCCACTAGATTATACGTAGTTCTCACATAGTCAACATTGATGGCACTATTTTTGATAAGTCCTTGAACATAATTATGTCTCACACCAATGTGCCTTGAGTTACCATTATACAATTGACTATAAACTCTTGCTAATGCTGCATCACTATCACAATGTATATCAATAGGTGATATTGGTTTTGGCAACAAAGGTATCTCAAACATGAGATTCCTTAACCATTCGACTTCTTTGCTTGTCGATGACAAAAGCGATAAACTCCGATGTCATTGAAGAATTCGCAATGCAAGTTATAACACCTCCCCCAAGGAGGAATACCCATCCACTTGTGGAGGAATGGTCTTCTCTATTAGAGATCCAACTTGCATCCGAATACCCTTCTAAAACATAAGGATATCCATTATAGGACAAACCATAATCCATGGTTTTCCTCAAATACTTTAATACCCGCAAATAGCTTGCCAGCTTTCCATAATAGGATTACTAGTATATCTACTTAGTTTCCCCACCGCAAATGCGATATCCGACCTAGTACTCGTGATAGCATACATCAAATAACCTATAAACCTCGCATACTCAAGTTGAGACACGACATTACCATCATTTGGTAAAATTTTTTTCACTTGGGTCCATATGAGTTGAAACAAGAGAGCAATCACTAATAGTAAGCTTCTTGAGCACTTTCTCGACGTAATGAGATTGTAACAAGATCAATTTTCCATTGTCTCTCTCAATTATTATATCTAATATGACATCCGCCTCCTCTATATCTTTCATGGAGAATCGTGAAGATAGAAAAGATTTTGTCCACTCAACTTGTGACAAACCCGTTACAAAAATCAACATGTATCTATATATATATATATACTAGGTTAGTACCCGTGCGATGCACGGCGGTAAAATATTATAATGTATGGTTGTTTTTAATAATAAATGCATAATTTGAAATTTGACTTAATTAATGCTTAGTATAAACAGTATAAATCTTGTAAAAAAACGGTATAGATTGTGTAATAGAGAACTATTAAAATGGACTAATTATTACTCTACACATCGTCTTAAATTAATTGCCACAAATGTCTTTTTAATTGTTCATCTATTTGTCACATGCTTTTTAGGAATCAATTGTTCCAATTTTACTCACCCAATTATTTCGTCCTATTATATTATACCCTCTAAAAAAATTGTGTTGTTTTTCAGTTATTTTAGGAGAAAGAAATTTATAGTATTATAATATGATAGTATAATTTTTTGTTGTTAAAAGAAGTAATGTTCTTACAAAGACAACTTAGATAAAAAAAAAATAATGGTATTTAAAGGAAAAGAACGTTCTAACCAACAGTGGCCAAAAGGAAAAAAAATGGACATCACTTATCATCATTAGTCATTACATTACAACTTACAAATGGCCTAGAAAGTAGAAAGTAAGTAACAAAAAGAAAGCTAACTTGATTTTTCTTTAAAAAAAAAGAAAGAAATAGGATAGAAGTAATTTCCCCTGCTCGTCCTTTCTTTCCAAAAGCAAAAGAAATTATTTTCCCCTGCTCATCCTTTCTTTCCAAAAGCAAAATATGTTCTCATCCATAAGCAATTGCTAATCTCTCACTATGATGACTTAATGCTCCTTCTTTCAAGTCCTCATCCATGTCATAAAGCACCTCAGATGTATCAGGGACATGCCTATGTAAGCTCAAGAGCCTATCAACCTCATCAGACATCTCATATATTGCTTTACTCTATGGGTGCAGCTTATCGCCTACAAGAAACTAATGAACGATGCTATTTACTCTGTGGGAATCATAGAGTTCTTCTCTTGGGTAAGAGAAAGGGGAAACATCAAAGAAGTATAGAACTAAGAAGACATCTATTGAAGAACATCTCTTATTCAACAAAGCTTTTTCCATTATTGCTCACAATTGAAGTGAAAAGGTAAAGTATTTCAACTTTCTAGTGATGGTAGTAGATATGAACTTTAAATCAATTGCATGCATACATAAATCTATAAATTGGGGGTTTCACCTATTCTAAGTTTGGGTGAGGTTTTGGTTGATTGGAACATTAACGCTTTTTAGCTACTTAAAAATAAGTCATTTATTGTGTTAAATCACATGATCATGTCCATGGCTATTGCTTTTATAGTCATTCCTTTTTTCCTCCAAGTTGAATGGCAAGGCTGACTTAAGTTAAAAAATTTGATCTTTAAGAACTGTCAAGTAAATTTCATAATAGACTTAAGTTGATGTATGAGGGAAAGTGATAAAGTCTGCCAAACATCAGGGCGAGTGGAATGATTTATATCCCAAATGTGATGAGGGTCATATGAATCTCTTATCTAATTTTGACATTCCATCGTCATCAGGAGTTCAATTTTGCTGCCGATGCTAAAGCAAATCGAGCCATTAATTTGAGAGGTTAGAAAAAAAAAATTGCCATAATGGAGTAGGTTAGAAAAAATCAGAACTTATTATATACCCCTCAAAAAAAATTCAGAACTAATATATTAGGTTAGAAAAAAATAAGTCATATGGATCAAATTGATATAATAGGGACGATATAAGTGCAAAAAGTTGCCATGGAGTAGTAATTTTATAATGTTATCAGATCATGAAAAATTTCTAAAAACCTCCTTAAAAACAACATTTTTTGTGACATTGGCAGTGATACCTTCATGATCACATATCAGAATTTTTAAACCTTCTTTTCGAGTCACTCGTGAAAATGCAACATAAAGTTGACCATGACTGAAAATCGGTCTTGGCAAGTACAATCCTACACTTGCAAGTGATTGCCCTTGACTTTTATTAATTGTCATGGCAAAACAAACATCTAAAGGGAATTGCCTACATTGCATCTTAAAAGGCAACCTCACATCAGATGGGCACATCAAAATCCTAGGGATGAAAACCTTTTGTCCAACATTAGCTCCTGCCAGTATCTTAGCCTCAATAACATGATTACCCAAGCGAGAAATCTGTAACCTTGTGCCATTGCATAACCCAGATTTTTGGTCTATGTTTCATAGCAACATAACAGGAACGCCAATCATTATTATGACTATGAAGTCGCATGTTTTTTTGTCAAATTCAGCACTTCACAGTGATCCCACAAATTGGAAGAGTTTATAGCTACCGCAACGATATCTTGCCTGCTACCCTTAAGTTTAGGCTAGGAAATTATGGTGACTTTTTAACGCAGAAACACTCTAGTTTAAACAATAACAATTCGTGTCATACTACATAGGCATTCAATACCGAGCATATATACATTATAAGTTCGCAAGGTCCAAAATAATTTCCAACATCCAACATCATTATAACCTAAGAAATACCAAACAATGCTCTTAAACCAAATTTTGGATGACGAAATAATAGAAGTTTCTCGAAGGATAAAACACAAAGGCAAAAACTTTCATAACACAATGATGAGTTTGCTGCATTGATCACTCATCATCCTTTTCAACCTTAACATATTTTTTCTTTTTGGTAGTTGATAGTCCAATCTCGACTTCATCTAATCCAACATCATTTGTTCGTTTTGTAGAGGAGGTAGGTGACAATTCTGTTAGAAAATGATTGTCCCTCGTAATTGAAATTGGACCCTGCCAATCAATCGGAAATATTGATTAGTGAAAAAATAATACTATCAAAACTAATGGTAAGCTATAGGTTTAATGGATCAATAAGTCATGAAGTTTAAGAAATTCATCACACAAAGAGGCAGAAGTTTGAGATTCCAATTGTGTAAATATTGAGGAATTACAATCTTCTTGATTTTTGTTAAGCCTGAAAATGAAATAATCAAGTTTGGAATGTTAGTTTGAAGTTGGACAATCTATTACTATAAGTTTGCTAACCCTTAAAAGAAAATAATGAAATAAGAAGTACAACACACGAACTTGTCTTTGAATACCTTAGCTTCATCAATAGCTTCACCAAGAAACACTCTGGTGGAATATAGTGAACACGATAATGTGTTTTCGCCTAGTGAACATAGAAATTCAAAACATTACTAATTAATAATAAGCTTGAGTATTGTTTCAATCAAACTAAATATAATGTGATATTTAAGTGCATACCCATCCATTGTTTAATTTTGGCAAATTGAATCACAATGTATGAAAGAAAAAAAAGATATTATATAGGAATTGCCATGTACACATAATATATAATAAAAAAAAAATATCATTGACTTTATACAGTAGAAACTTGATTAGCAATTTATTTTTCATGTTACCTTTTCATCGAGAAAGACCATTTCTATACTCCCATCCTCATTTGGATTTGCAAAACTTGGTGTTTTCCATAGGCGAATGATTCTGATTTTGATATTCCAAAAATCCTTTATAGAAGTAATGTCTCCAACGAAATGATGCTCTTGGTTCATCGATCTGTTAACATAAAAAAAATTAAACATTCAATAGCTCTTCAAGATATTATGTAGAAGATGATATGAGTATAATAGTTAGTACTTTCCTAATAAGGAAATATAACAATATGGAAGAGGAAAAAAAATGAAAGCGTACTTTTTTTCTTGATGGAAGAGAGAGACGGATATAGAGGGGCATAGAGAGAGAAATATGCAGATTCAAGCATACAATTTATGCTGTCAAAATGATGTATTTTTTTGCTGTTTTTTGTGTTATCAATAAATAAATGTTGGTTTAAGGAGGATAGAGAAAGTTATGGGCGGGAATTATAGAAGATTAAGGGTTTTATTTTTTTGTTGTTTTCTCTATTATCAATAAAAAGCTGGTTTCCTATTCAAAAAAAAAAAAAAAACTGGTTTAAGGAGGATAGAGAAAGATATTAGCGGGAATTGGGCCTTCCTTTTTTTAAGGGGAAAATTCAAGAGGGAGAGAAAAATTAGCTGTAAAATAAAAGAGATAACAAATGTTGGTTTAAGGAGGTTAGAGAAAGATATGGGCTGGTATTTTATCATTTACTATAGAAGATTAAGGGTTCTTTTTTTTGCTGCCTTTTGTGTTATCAATAAATAAATGCTGGTTTAAGGAGGACAGAGAAAGTAATGGGCGGGAATTATAGAAGATCAAGGGTTTTATTTTTTTGTTGTTTTCTATGTTATCAATAAATTAGCTGTAAAATAAAAGTATTTACTCTTTGGAACTTTTTAAAGAAGAGAAGGAAGGGACTTTCTAGTAGGTACTTGATATGGGCGGGAATTAGGAGAACATATGCATGCCACCTAGGATAATTTTGGGGGAAAAATTGAACCATGTTTTCTCTTTTAGTATATAGTAATAGATATACAAATCATGACACCATTACCATTTTTGCTTGCCTGAATTATTCAAATTGAAACCATTAACAGCACAACCTCATCAAACTTTTGATGCCATTGGTTTGGTGCTTGTTTTAGCCCATACAAAGATCTAATCAACTTACATACAAAGATCTAATCAACTTACATACTTTATGCTCTTGACCTTTCACAACAAACAACATATAACCCTCGCATACTCAAGTTGAGATACAACATTACCATCATTTAGCAACAATTTTTCACTTGGGTCCATATGAGTTGAAACAAGAGAGCAATCACTAACATTAAACTTCTTGAGCACTTTCTCGATGTAATGAGATTGTGACAAGATCAATTTTTCATTGTCTCTCTTAATTCTTATACCTAATATGACATCTGCCTCCCCTAAATCTTTCATGGAGAATTGTGAAGATAGAAAAGATTTTGTCCACTCAACTTGTGACAAATCCGTTACAAAAATCAACATGTATCTACATATAGATAAATCATGACACCATTACCGTTGTCATCAAATTTTCTAACACCCACTTGTCTGAATTATTCAATTTGAAATCATTAGACAACACTATATAATTTCGAGTCAAAATAAATAAGACAGGAAACAAAGTAACAAAGAAATTATATTTCAATAAATGTATTGAGTACAATCTCTGTAAACAGTTTATAATGAAGATAAACTAAGTCCTCTGATTCTGTTCCGTAACTTGAGAGTGACACGTGTTGGTGTCGACGTGGAGTTGAATGTAGACTGATCTATTGTCAACGACAACCTGAGTTTGAGTGTGGGATGACATTTTGTCAACGTCAACCTGAGTTTGAGTTTTGTTTGGGTATATTCGAATGAGGGCTGACAAAAGCTTGAATCTTAGTCGAATATGTTTGAGTGTATCTGAACAATCGGTACAGGTTTGATGTGCTTGTTGACTAATTGCAGAGAGAATTACAAGAGAATTTATGAGCTCTTGAGAACAATGATTTTTTCGTCCCCTCAACTGAGAGATGTGAGGTCTATTTATAGGGAATGGAGATTCCTTCATGGACTTGGTAGTTTATGGATTTGGGCCCGTTTATGACTTGAAAATCTTTTTACCTTTGCCATTTGACCATCTTATTCGGTCTAGTAATATGGGTTAGCCCAAATATATAACCCAAATTATATTTGTTTAATTTAAGTTGGATATGTTATTTAAGTGGGCTAAATTAAATTGGGCTAATCATATTTATTTTAGCTCAACATACAATGATTAATTCATTAAAATTGTAAAACACTAATAAATTTTTAGTGTCTACAAATTGCCCGCTTGAAACCATATTATGGACACGACTTATTGTGTTTAATCGTGGCAAGGTCTCGACAAAGTTGGGTCTAATTTAACAATTAGATGTTAATCACCTACTAAGATTTGTTTCCTAGAGTTATGAACTACCTACAACCCCATCAAGTCTTGGACTCGGAAAAAAAAATCCTAATTATAATAGTATAGGGTTATTAGCCGGCATAAACTCTCATCTTGTATAAATATGCTAGATGAATGCTGGTCATCAATTATTTTCGATGCGTGCTTCTTTGCTAGCCTGCATCAACAGGTGCTTATACTTTTTTTTTTATCACTTGTCTTTTGTTTGCTATGATCATCATCAACGACCAAGATCATCGAACTTCTTCGCTTTTTTTTTTTTATTGCCTTCGCTTTGGTAGTCTACAACACCACATACTGATTCATATTTGCCACCAGATTTACTTACCCCCCTTTTTTTTTTGTTGCATGATTATTGCAGCACAAGCAATAAATTAATTTGATCTATACTCTATAGTGTTGGATTCTTCATCAACGTTAACGTGCATCATACATCAACAGGTAAATGTTTTTATCTTTCTTTGCTTTATCTTTTCACTTTCTTTTTCTTTTATGTTTTTATTATGTCAGTCTTGACATGAATCTTTTGAATATTATGATTGCCGCAATTTGCTTAGCCATGAGATAACTAAATCATGATTGATGACAAACAACACTTGATCACCGCCTTTGTATTCTTCTGTGCTTGCTTTTGTTGTGTGAAAGTATAGCAGAGGGTTTGTATTGCTTTGATTTGGCTTCATGAATCGAATGTCACTGTAACGGGAAGTTGTTTGGTTTTTTTCTATGAATTATTATAATTACTCTTCATGTCCTCATATGACATATGTAAAGTAATAGTAGTAAATCACTTCACTCATCTTTGTATGATTAATGTGCAACACTAATACTTCTTTCTTTCTTTTTCACTTGTGTGATGCTTGTCAAAATATTGGCAGTTTCACCTTTTTTTTTTCTTTTTTTTTCTTGAAGCACAATTTCACAAAATCTGATGCTTGATAATTGGGAGTATATTTCGTGAATTTGACTTTAAATTTTCTTTTTCGAGCATATTGTTGCAATAAGTAATTTTGTTTCCTTTTAGCCGTTGTGCGTTACTACTACCAGTAGGCTAATGTTGAGTTGAAGATTCTTGACATATTGCAAAGTCGAATTCTCAATATATTTTTTTCAGAGTACTCCTGCGAGTATTATACATACTTGGACTTAAATTTTTTTTTTTTTACCAACAATTTGGATTTTCACACACTTTGTTTGATTTGCAGTACATCGGATTTTGTGAGACACTGAACTTCTAGTTCTGCAGTTGGAATACCACTAGAAACTCAAGACAGGTGAGGTGATGATTTTTTTTTGAACACCCTTTTAGTCTAAAATATTTTGTTTGCACATTATCACTTTTTTGTGCATGTGTACCCGTATATTTTTTTTTGGTGTGAATGACAGGTTCACTTGAAGACGGGGATATCGTCGTGATGGGCCACATGTCTTTAGCACTGTGAGCCTGTCAGGGATGTTACTCATATGTCTTTAGCACTGCGACAATGACACCTCCAGACAGTCCCTTGAAGACAGTCAGTCTCACCCTCGAGGTATGTTGTCTAACCCATGATTTTTTCTTTTGTTAAATGATTGTTCACTAACCCAATAATTGCTTTTGTTTTCATATCGTCCTTCACTGTCTCCATTCTTGTGAGCTAAGAGTTAGAACCTTTTTTTGTGTGTGCGCAATTTAGACTCTTACTTAGGAGTTCAAATTTTCTTTGTTTTTTGCTTGGATATGCAGTTTATACTCTTGCTTAGGAGTTAGATTTTTTTTTCTTTGGGGTGCAGCTTAGACTCTTGCTTAGGAGTTTCGTTTTTTGTTTGCTTGCAGTTTAGACTCTTATTTAGGAGTTATATATATTTTTTTTTTGGTGTGCAGTTTAGATTCTTGCTTGGGAGTTCGAATTTTTTTGGTGTGTAGTTTAGACTCTTGCTTGGGAGTTTGAATTTTTTTTTGTTTTTGTTTCGCCGTTCACAGTTTATACTCTTGCCGGCTAGGAGTATTACAATTTTTTTTTTGTTTCGCCGTTCACAGTTTATACTCTTCCGGGCCAGGAGTATTACATTTTTTTTTGTGTGTGGCTGCACTTGAGTAATTTTATGTTACCCTAGCTGCCTACGTACTTGTAAAATATAACCAAATTACTTTTACAAGATCAAGCCAACGTAATTCAAATGGCACATATATTTTCTTTCAACATATGCAGTTTATCCTCTTGCTTAGGAGTTGACAATGCTCTTACTTTTCATGAGTAGTAGCGCTTCAGAAACTCACCGTTGATAGGCCCCACCTGTAATCCGTCAGCGTCAAAAATTTTATAGGCCCCATTAGTGTATACTTCTTTGACAACGTATGGACCATCCCATTTAGAACTAAATTTACTTCCCGTCTTGCGATAAATAATGATGGGTCTCTTAATTGCTAGGACCATGTCTCCAACTTGAAAGGAGCAAGGTCGAACTTTCTGATTGAAAGCGCGTGACAGACGAGCTTGGTAGCACACAGATTTATGTTGTGCTTGGAGTCTTTTTTCGTCAAGCGCCTCCAACTCAGCAAGTCGGAGTTTATCATTTTCATCAGAAGTCAAGCCTTCTTGTATGACAATTCGCAATGATGGAATTTGAAGTTCCAAGGTTAGAACTGCCTCAACGCCATACACCAACGAGTATGGGGTTGATTGTGTTGCTGATATATGTCGTTCTGTATGCCCATAGAGCTTCCCCTATTCTTTCATGCCAATCACGTTTGGACTTGGCAACCACTTTGCTCAATAAACTACAAAGTGTCTTGTTGAACGCTTCAGCTAAACCATTCGCAGGTGCATTGTACATTGATGATCTATGTTGTGTGAACTTAAACTTCTCACATAAGTTTTTCATCAACTTATTGTAAAATGGTGTTCGATTGTCCAGCAGATGACTTTGGTGTAATTGGGCCGACTACATCGAGTCCCCATGCTTCAAATGGCCAGGATGCGACTGTGGGGTGTAATGGCTCTAGAGGTTGATGAATGAAGTTAGCATGAAATTGGCAAGCTTCACATTTCTTTGCATAGTCCATGCTATCTTGTACCATGGTTGGCCAATAGTAGCCCATTCTTTTAATACGGTCATGCAGTTTTGGGCCTGACTAATGAGCGCCACAGACTCCAGAGTGAGCTTCCTCCATGGTTTGCTTTGCTTCTTCATCTCCGAGACATCTTAACCAAAGACCATGGAAGGATCGTCGATAGAGAGTCCCCTTATAATATATAAACCGTGAGGCTCGACGACGAATCTCTGTCTTATGTTTTGGATCACTTAGCAATTTTTCATATTCCAAATAATCAATAATTGGTTGACGCCAATCTTCCTTGTCGATTTGATAAACAGAGATTATGTTGACTTCTTCAGCATATTCGTCAGCACCATCGTCATCAGGAGTAACAACCCATTGTTTGCAAACGGTACAAACATTCTTTCCTCTGCCCCAGTGCCAAAGTGGCTGCAAGCCCGGCGAGCGCGTCAGCCATCTTGTTGGCACTCCTGGGAACATGTTCTAACTTGACGGTATCAAGTTTGTCAAGCAATTGTGATGCTTGCCTTTGATAAGGGATTAGATCATTCTTTTTGACTTCATATTCACCTGACAGTTGTTTTAGGACCAATTGGGAGTCCCCGTGAATGTCTAAATCTCTAAGTCCCATTTCGATTGTCATTTAGAGGCCTATTATGAGTGCTTGGTACTCAGCCATATTATTGGAGCACAGTTGAGTTAGCACAAAAGAGTATGGCAGTATATGCTTTTCTGGAGAAATGAAGACAACTCCAGCTCCAGCAGCGTCATGACGAGCGGCACCGTCAAAGTACATTTTCCAAGGTGGGAGTATTTCAATGAAAAACACGTCTTCACCTGGCAAATCGTCTGATATCTCCCATTCTCTAGGGACTAGGTGGTCAGCGAAAAAATCTGCTATTGTTTTCCCCTTGACAGCCTTTTGCGGAACATACACAATGTCATATTGTTTTAAAAGCATAGCCCACTTTGCAAGTCTGCCAGATAACACGGGCCTTGAGAGAATGTATTTTATTGGGTCAGACCTCGAGATGACATGAACGGTATGTGCTTGCATGTAATTTCTTAATTTTTGGATCGCAAAAATCAAAGCAAGGCAAATTTTTTCAATGGGGGAGTAATTTAATTCAGCACCCACCAAAGTTCGGCTTAAATAATAAAGAGTTGTCTCCTTACGATCTTCTTGCTCTTGAGCACACATTACCCCCAGGGATCGCTCCCGCGCTGCTATATAAAGGATGAGTGGTTTCCCTTTTATTGGTGCCCCCAAGACGGGGGGAGAAGACAAGTACTTCTTGATACTTTCAAAGGCCTTTTTACACGAGTCATCCCATTTGAATGGGGCATCCTTTTTCATGAGATGACTAAAAGGATAACATCTGCCTGCCAAATTGGAAATAAACCTTCAAATGTAAACGAGACGCCCGTGGAGGCCACGCAACTCCTTGAGGTTCTTAGGTTCAGGCATCTCTTGGATGACTTTAATCTTTGCTTGGTCAATTTCAATGCCCCTGTGCCTGACAATGAAGCCTACAAACTTTCCTGAGGTAACGCCAAAAACGCACTTGAGGGGGTTTATCTTTAATTGCCATTTTCGCAATCTTTTAAAGACTTTACGGAGGTCATGTAAATGATTTTCCTTCTTCTTAGACTTTACCACCAAGTCGTCTACGTAGCATTCCACAATTTGATGCATCATATCTTCAAAAAATTTCTGCATTGCAGGCTGATACGTAGCTCCGACATTTTTCAAGCCAAAAGGCATAACTTTGTAACAGAATATCCCTTTAGGGGCACGAAATGCAGTTGCTTCTTGATCTTCAGGAGTCATGTGGATTTGGTTGTATCCAGCAGTGCAATCCATAAATGACAAAGCCTCATGACCAGTGGTGGCATCAATCATGATTTCCGTTACGGGGAGTGGGAAATCATCCTTTGGATGCGCCTCATTCAAATCGCGGAAGTCCACACAAACTCGTAACTGTCCATTTTTTTTCGTACTGGCACAATGTTTGCTATCCAAGTAGGGTACTTGACTTCACGAATAAATCCTGCATCAATGAGCTAGTTTACCTCTGCCTCATTTCCAGGAATTAATTATGGCCTAAAACGTCTTTGGGGATTGATTCTTTGGACTGACACCCTTTTTGATGGCTAAACGATGGACCACGACTTTTAGGTCGAGTCCTGGCATCTCCTTATAGCTCCATGCAAATACGTCTTTATAGTCAGAGAGTAACTTGGAATATTTTTGTTCTTCCTGTTGGGTAAGAAAAGCACTGACGTAGACAGGGCGTTGCTCTTCTTGAGTTCTAAGGTTTAACTCTTTTAACTCATCAACGGTGGACTTCCCCCCATGTTCAAGAGTTTTAGGAGCCTCATATGTTTCCATCTCCTCGTCACTTTCAGGAGCCTCATGCCCTGTGATATGGTTTGAAGAAACAAATTTAACATCCTGTTCTTTTTCTTGACTAGGCGAACTCCTTTGGTTTGTTAACACTATGACACGACCTTTGGCTTTCAAAGGTGTATGTTCGATGATGTCTACCACCTGTGTACGCCTCATGCGAGATGTTTGAGGTGTGTCCTCGCCCTTGACTTCCTCTTTGCTTCTTGTGATGCGACTTAGTACTGACCTTCTTGGTTGTTTATCAATTGAGGTTGATGCGCCAAGACGTTTAAAGACAGATGCTTTCTTCTTAGAGAATCGAGAATTTTGCAAGGATGTTCGTGTTTTTGGTTTAACACCTTCATTTAGCTCGTTTCCACCAAGTTTGTCAAAAACCGATGTACGGTTCTTTACGACAGGCGAGTGTAGTCGATCAAAGACCGATATTTTTTGCTGGGTCGCGCTTTCTTCACCCTCATTTTCTTCGACTTCCTCCGCAGTAATATATTGTGAAGAAGAGGTTGTCCCTCTACGCCGTGCGGAAATTTTGATGGGTGTTGGAGCTTCACATCCCAACCCAACTTTAGTCGGACGTACCTCAATGCTATACTCTTGTAATTTCTTTTGTGTGTCATTAATTCCATAAGGCTCAACCTCAATAACATTTCCCATGGACGTTGGATTTTCGAAGTCATAACCAGAGTTCGCTAAGAGCTTATAAGCGTTTGGGTCAAACTTACCCTTGTTAAGCCATTTTCTCCTAGATTGATCAACAAATTCTGATGTCGGAGGCTTAGCAATTTGATTGCGGTTGGCTCTAGGCAAAGGAACAACCACTTCTTGCTTTAAACATTGAAGAGTAGTCTCATCTACTCCTTTTTCTTCCTTTGGCTCTACTTTCATGACCTGACGCCCTGCAAAAGGTGACTCCCCTTCCTTACGACGTGATTTAGGTATATATCGCAAAACTGGAGTCGTTACTGCATTCTTCGTTGTTTTAAGGGGTTGAGCAACAACTTCTTCTTTTACCTTTTCCTTGCATTTTTGTTGTTGCATCTCAGTGGTGGTTGACTCCCTAAAGCTTTAAGACGATGGAATGTCCCCATTTTTATTTGTACCCCTTTTCCCCGTTGAGGGAATTTTAGATGACAACATTTCACTCGAGGGTTCTTAATCTTCAAATAACTTAACATCGACCGAATCTGTCATGCTAAAGAGTTTTACATCTCCATTTATTTTCTTCTCTCCTCCTCGATAAAATTTCATACATTGATGGAGGGTTGATGCGACTACCCCATTTTCGTGTAACTAAAGTCGTCCAAGCAACATTTTATATGACGTCTTTGTATCTATGACATGGAAGAGAGTAGATGATGTTAACTATCCCATCATAAGGTTAAGACGTATTATGCCTATGGCACGCTGACTGTTCAAATTGAACCCCTGGATCATTAGACGGCAATCAGAAAGATCTACCATAGTGATCCCCAAACCAATCATGGTGGACTTTGGCATGATGTTGATAGTTGAACCTCCATCCACTAAGATATGATTCACTCTCTGGCCAAAAATATAACCAGCAACAAACAAGGGTCGGTTGTGAGGTTTTGAACCCAACAATAAGTCTTCATCAGTGAAGGCCATGGTAAAATTACATGACGTGCATTTAGCCGAACTTTCTATTGGCTCTCCAGCATCTTTCACTTTGTCAAGGTACAGTTCTGGATGCTGAAGTGCAAGAGCTACCTGTCGACACATTTCTCGAGGCAAATGGAAGATCTACCTCCATCCCATGCATGTAAGAAGAGCTTCTAAGATAGATAATATCTTGGGATCTATCTCTGACCCTGAATGCTGAATAATCACTTTAACAGAGATTTCATTTTCTTTAACATTCTCTTGATCCCCCTCTTCTTCTTTTTCTTCTTTATCCTCAACGAATGAGGTAGCATTAACAGTAACCGTATCAAAGTAATCTTCAGGAAAGAATTCTTCCAAGGTTACAGGGGTAAGTGGATCTTGTTCAAGTAAGTCAATTGGCAATACTTGTTGTTTAGTATGCTTTTTTAACTTTTTCTTTCCTTTCGAGCGTCTTAAGCTTTTCCTTTTTTTGTGCTTCTTCTTACGACAAGCAACCTTTGGTTGAGGCTTCGACTGTCGTCTAGGCCTTCTTCTAGTGACCAACGTCCAACCTTCGTCATCCTCTTCTTGTTGGTTATTAGTTGGGCTATTGTGCTCAATAAATGACAGCTCATCAACTTGAAGAACTGGTCGTAACACATATACAATTACTGGCTCCAGAATCCCAAACTGCAGAGTTTGAGCCTCCCAAAAAGAATCTAACATCGCAGAGGCGTGATTAGCTTCGACAACTTCATCAAAATCCAGTACAATCTTCCCATCCTTTGCAAGTTGCATGATTTTCTCCTTGACCGTTATACACTTTTCTATAGGATGACTAATCAGCATGTGATTTTGACAATAGTTAGGATCAGAAGTCCTACCGACCTCTGCAGGTGGCTTAGCTTCGGGCCATTCAATGACTTTGTTTTCAAGCAAATCATCTAACATCCTTGATAATCAGAGTCTGGAAATGGATATTTCTTTGCTTGGAGTTCTTTCAAGGCTGGCCTATTTTTCCTAGGTTCTTTGGAAGGTGAACCCTTATTATTTTCAGTACCAGCCTTGCTAGAGATCTTGACGGGCGAGGAGGTAGTCGTTATCGACATTGACTCCTTAGTCGAACTTTTGGCAGTCTTATCAGGTTTCTTAAAATCCTTTTTCTCTTTCTTGTACTCTAAAGAAGTGTTGCTTTTACCTCTATTGTTAGCAATGGTAAGCTCCATGTCATGAGCTCGTGTAGCCAACTCTTGAAAAGTCCTAGGCTTTATACCTTGCAATATTTCCCTTGTCACAGAATTGGGAAATACTCAATAGATTATGTTTTAGTCCTTCTACTAGAAATACATTCTCAATGGAGTGTAATGGTGACTTACCAACCTTGCCCATGGCAACTATGTTACCTTTCTTATTGTCACCAAATGTTACACTTCCACCTTCATAGGTTGTGAGTGAGAGAAACTTAGTTTTGTCTCCTGTCATGTGCTTGGAACAACCACTATCAAGATACCATGTGTTGTTCTCCCTCACTCCAACCTGCAAAAATCAACTAGTTGTTAGTTGTAGGAACCCCTTCTTTCGTGGGTTCCTGTTCTTGACTAGGTCTTGATTTGACAACCCATTTCTTGTTACTTATCTTCACATTCTTGCCAATCATCTCAGTTTTTAGTTGACATTGATTTATGTAATGACCTACCTTTCCACAGTACATACAAAATTTGTCACTAGGTAGATCTACATATTTCTTGGTCTTGTCCCTTTTCTTGTAGTTTTCAAAACCAAGACATTCTTTTCTTTTGGTCTGTGGTTTCTCAATCCACTTAGGAACATCCATCGTTTTGCCTCTGTTCCTTGCGACAACCAGTTCCTTTTTAAGATTGCAGATCTGTTCCTTTAAAACAATTTTTTCTTTATTCAAATTTTCAATCTCAGATCTGTATCCTTTCAAAGGGGTTGATCTTATATCAAAGGAACTTAGAACAGGGACAAACTCCTTCAAGTGTGAAATTTCTAAATTGATTAGATAATTTTCATTTTTCACACTTTCATAGTATTCTTTGATTTTTAAGTTTTTGTCAAACAAGTCAAAAAATCTAGTTTCAACATCTGTTCTCATTTTCTTAAGCCATTCTATGTGTTCTTTGCAGACCTTAAGGGCTTGTTCAGTTTGTTCACGCTTTTCACGTTCATCTCTACATTCAAGAATTGCATCATAAAGAAGATCATATATTTCAGGCCTAGTTTTACAATCTAAGTCTGACTCAAGACCATGTTGACTTACCTTAGCCTTTTCTTCATCTTCTTTTTCGTCGATATTTGCCATGAGGCAAAGGTTTGCTGTTTCTTCAGTTTGTTGTTCCTCTTCTTCTTCCGTCTCTGAATCTCCCCAAGCAGCTATCATTGCTTTGCGTACGTTTGCCTTAGAGAAAGGTGCCTTAGATTCTTTGTTCCTTTCAGCAAAGCGTTCCTTGTTCCTTTCTTTGGTTTTATCATTTTCCCAAAGTGGACATTCCTTGATGAAGTGATCTGTACTACCAAACTTATGACAAGCAGCTTTGTTAGAAAATTTCTTAGTTTTACCTTTGAAGTTCCCGTTCTTCATGTTCCTATACATCTTTCGAAATTTTCGAACCATGAGAGCTGCTTCTTCTTCTTTTGAGTCAGAATCATCTTCATCATCTACTTTGAGAGCAATGGATTTTGATCTGGAGCTTTCACCATATTCAGTATCAAGGTGAAGCTCATGAGTCATAAGTGACCCTGCCAGCTGTTCTAAGTTGAACTTAGTGAAGTCTTTTGTTTCTTGTAGAGCAGTGACTTTAGCCATCCATCTGTCCTTAGGAAGACTCCTAAGAACCTTTCGAACTTGTTTGTCCGATGAAATAAACTTTCCAAGAGAAGCTAACTCATTAATAATGTTAGTAAAATGAGGTAACATATCTCGAATGCTTTCCTTAGATTTCATGGAGAACAGTTCATATTGATTCATTAGTAATCAATTTTGGATCTTTTGACTTGATTAGTTCCTTCATGGGTTACTTCTAGTAAATCCCATATTTGCTTTGCGGATTTGCATCCCATGATCCTATTATGTTCATGGGGTCCAAGTCCACAATGCAACAGTTTAATAGCCATGGCATTTACTTCCATTTTTTCAAAATCAGCTTTGTCATATTCAGAGAGGGGTTTTAGAGTTACCTCATTTTTGTCATTTGTAGTTGTGACCTCGAAATCACGAACTTCAATGACTCTCCATACCTGGTAGTTTTCAGCTTTGATGAATATCTCCATGCGGTTCTTCCAGTAGTTGTAGAACTTCCCATTGAACATGGGAGGCCTTTGCGTAGGGTACCCTTCCTCAAGTTTCTCGGTGGTATTCATTGTTCCTTGGATCTTTTTCTCAATAGGGTTTCCTATCTGTCGTGAGTTCTTGCTCTGATACCAATTGTTATTTCCCTAGCAACACTACAAGAGGGGGGGTGAATTGTATGTGTAGAAATAAACGTAACTTTTTGCGGAAATTTAAACTTAAACAAATAAACAAGCTAGAGGAACACAAGGGATTTTTACGAGGAAAAACTTCTTGGGCCCAACAAGAAGAAACAACCTCGACCACTAGGGATTTTAAACTCAACTTTTTCACTAATTAGGCCAAACAACTTTGTTACAACCTAATTCTATTCTCGAGCCACACCTTGAGTTCCTAAACTCAAGTTCCTGAGCCACTGTTCCCTTAACAGCAGTTCCTCTCAACTTCACTCGAAGTTTTCTCACTCTTACTAGCTTTACTCAAAGCTTCTCTCTTACAGAATTTCACTCAAAGTCCCCTTACCCCAAATACCAAAATACAATTGATCGAAATAAGCGTAGTGGAATTAGAGTAAGTAAGCAAAGAACAAATGACTATTATGAGAGAATGAAGGCACTGACACTTAATTAGTTAAACTCACTTAATTACTTAGTCAGACACACTTTGGAACTCACTTATACTTTAATATTTATAGTGACAGTAACATAGAACGTGGGAATTAAAATCGTGTTCATGATAAGACCATTATCCCATGATGTTCCTTCCATAAAGGAACACGTTCCATAACACATCCCATGATCCCATGATCTTTACTTGGACGTGGACATGTTTTAATTACTGCTCCTAGAATATAGGAATTACTTGAGCACTATCCGAAAATCATTTTATATTTTAAAACAGATTTAATATTAAAACTGAAATTAAATCTTTTAAGAAAATATTATCTTTTAAACAAATTTGTTGAACCCTAGTTTTGATGATGACAAAGAAACAAAGATGCAAACTAAGAAGTGAACTAATGAGTTATTTAAGTGTATGATTTTTAAGGTATCAATGAAATGAACTAGGAGAATACAAAGTCAAGGAAGAAGTCAAGAGAGGATTTCAAAGGCTAAGTAAAGAAGTTTCTATAAGTTGATACTGGAGCAAGCATTGGATCAAGAAGAATAAAAGCAAGGCGTTTTATTTTCTAGTTACATTGTAAAGGAACAAGTAAGGATGGTAAGGAACATTGACAGTTTTATTTGAGAATGAGAGTTTGTTCCTTGTTAAAGGAACAAACTAAGTGGCACTAAACAAATCTGTTAAAGGAACTTGATTTATAAAAGGAACTAGACTTAGGCGTGCAGTAATATAACGGTACAATTATGTAATTGAGTAAGTCATGCCTAAATAATAGGAAATCAGTTTTACCTAAGTGAAAATCAGTTATTAATAGAAAATCTTTCTAAAGAAAAGATTTTGTTTTTCGAAAAAGATAAGAAAAATATTTATCCGGTTTTATAGAGTTTATTTAAAAGATATATTTTCTTAAAGATTAAAATTCATTTTTAATAATAAAACTGTTTTGATATTTAAACTGATTTTCGGATAAAGCTCAAGAAACTCCTAATCTTTAGGAGTTGTGGCTAAAATATATCCACGTTCAAAATGAGATCATGAGACATGATGAGGAACATGTTCCTTAGGGGAAGGAACATCATGGGATAATGGATTTAACATGAACTCGATTTTAACTCCCACGTTCTTTGTGTTTGTCACTATAAATATTGAAGTCTAAATAAGTTCCAAAGTGTGTCTGACTAAGTAATTAAGTGAGTTTAACTAATTAAGTGTCAGTGCCTTCATTCTCTCATATTAGCCATTTGTTCTTTGCTTTCTTACTCTAATTCCACTAAGCTTATTTTGATCAATTGTATTTTGGTTTTTGGGGTAAGGGAACTTTGAGTGAAGTTCTGTAAGAGAGAAGCTTTGGGTAAAGCTTGTAAGAGTGAGAAAACTTCGAGTGAAGTTGAGAGGAACTATTGTTAAGGGAACAGTGGCTCGGGAACTTGAGTTTAGGACTCAAGGTGTGGCTCGAGATTAGAATTAGGTTGTAACAAAGTTGTTTGACCTAATTAGTGAAAGAGTTGAGTTTAAAATCCCTAGTAGTCGAGGTTGTTTCTTCTTGTTGGGCCCAAGAAGTTTTTCCTCGTAAAAATCCCTTGTGTTCTTCTAGCTTGTTTATTTGTTTAAGTTTAAATTTCCGCAAAAAGTTACGTTTATTTCTACACCTACAATTCACCCCCACTCTTGTAGTGTTCTAAGGAAAATAACAATTGGTATCAGAGCCAGAACTCACGAAAGATAGGAAACCATATTGAGAAAAAGATCCAAGGAACAATAAATACCACCGAGAAACTTGAGGAAGGTTACTCCACTCAAAGGCCTCCTATGTTCAATGGGAAGTACTACAACTACTGGAAGAACCGCATGGAGATATTCATCAAAGCTGAAAATTATCAGGTATGGAGAGTCATTGAAGTTGGTGATTTCGAAGTCACAACTACAAATGACAAAAATGAGGTAACTCTAAAACCCCTCTATGATTATGACAAATCTGATTTTGAAAAGATGGAAGTAAATGTCATGACTATTAAACTGTTGCATTGTGGACTCGGACCCCATGAACAAAATAGGATCATGGGATGCAAATCCGCAAAGCAAATATGGGATTTACTAGAAGTAACCCATGAAGGAACTAATAAAGTCAAAAGATCCAAAATTGATTTACTTATGAATCAATATGAACTATTCTGCATGAAATCTAAGGAAAGCATTCGAGACATGTTTACTCGTTTTACTAACATTATTAATGAGTTGGCTTCTCTTGGAAAGTTTATTTCATCTGAGGCACAGGTTCGAAAGGTTCTTCTTAGGAGTCTTCCTAAGGACAGATGGATGGCCAAGGTCATGCTCTACAAGAAACAAAAGACTTCACTAAGTTCAACTTAGAACAGCTGGCAGGGTCACTTATGACTCATGAGCTTCACCTTGATACTGAATATGGTGAAAGCTCCAAATCAAAATCAATTCCCCTTAAAGCAGATGACGAAGATGATTCGGATTCAGAAGAAGAAGAAGCAGCCCTCATGGTTCGAAAATTTCGAAAGATGTATAGGAACATGAAGAATGGGAACTTCAAAGGTAAAACTAAGAAATTTTCTAACAAAGCTGCTTGTCATAAATGTGGTAGTACAGATCACTTCATCAAGGAATGTCCTCTTTGGGAAAATGACAAAACCAAAGAAAGGAACAAGGAACGCTTTGCTGAAAGGAACAAAGAATCAAAGGCACCTTTCTCTAAGGCAAATGTGCGCAAAGCTATGATAGCTGCTTGGGGAGATTCAGAGACGGAAGAAGAAGAGGAACAACAAACTGAAGAAACAGCAAACCTTTGCCTCATGGCAAACACTGATGAAAAAGAAGATGAAGAAAAAGTTGACGTAAGTCAACATGGTCTTGAGTCAGATCAGACTTAGATTGTAAAACTAGGCCTGAAATATATGATCTTCTTTATGATGCAATTCTTGAATGTAGAGATGAACGTGAAAAACGTAAACAAACTGAACAAGCCCTAAAGGTCTGCAAAGAACACATAGAATGGCTTAAGAAAATGAGAACAGATGTTGAAACAAGATTCTTTGATTTATTTGATAGAAACATAAAAATCAAGGAATGTTATGAAAGTTTGAAAAATAAAAATTATCTAATTAATTTAGACATTTCACACTTGAAGGAGTTTGTCCCTGTTCTGAGTTCCTTTGATATAAGATCAACTCCTTTGAAAGGATACAGATCTGAGATTGAAAATTTGAATAAAGAGAAAAATATTTTAAAGGAACAGATCTGTAGTCTTAAAAAGGAACTGGTTGTCGCAAGGAACAGAGGCAAAATTATGGCGGTTTCTAAGTGGATTGAGAAACCACAGACCAAAAGGAAAGAAGGTCTTGGTTTTGAAAACTACAAGAAAAGGAACAAGACAAAGAAATATGTTGATCTACCTAGTGATAAATTTTGTATGTATTGTGGAAAGGTAGGTCATTACATAAATCAATGTCAACTAAAATCTGAGATGATTGGCAAGAATGTGAAAATAAGTAAGAAAAAATGGGTTGTCAAAACAAGTCCTAATCAAGAGAACTATGTGTGTTGAAGAAAGTATTCACGTAATCTTTGATGAATCTGACAAATACAATCCAAGCATACAGGTTGATGACTATGAGATTGGGTTGGTACAACCAAGTGAAGATGAGACTTATGATGAGTTCCTTGTCTTTGCTAAAAGAGTTCAACACTTGAGTGGTCAGAAAATAATGCACATTAGATCAGATCATGGCAAAAAATTCGAGAATTATAAATTTGATGACTTAAGCAGAGATAATGGCCTAGATCATAATTTTTCTGCCCCTAGAACACCACAACAAAATGGTGTTGTAGAAAGGAAAAATAGAACTTTGGAGGAAATGTCTAGCCAGTGAGCTTCCAAGGAACTTTAGGGCAGAAGCTGTTAATACTGCCTGTCACATAAATAATCATGCCATGATGAGACCTATCATTAAAAACTCCTTATGAACTTTATTTTGGAAAGAAACCAAATATCACCTATTTTAGAACATTTGGCTGCAAGTGTTATGTGCATAATAATGGAAAAGATAATCTTGGAAAATTTGATGCAAGGAGTGATGAAGACATATTTTAGGATACTCTCACATAGTAAAGCTTATAGAGTATATAACAAGAGAACTATGTGTGTTGAAGAAAGTATTCACGTAATCTTTGATGAATCTGACAAATACAATCCAAGCATACAGGTTGATGACTATGAGATTGGGTTGGTACAACCAAGTGAAAAATGCAGATTCACAAGAAGAAGAAGAATGAAAGAGGAAAGGAACGAGGAATTGAAAAATACATCGATGACATTCCTGTTCCTCAAGGAGAGAAGATGTTCTGTTCCTCAAAATGAAGGAATAGAGTCTACTGAGGCTAACAGAGGAACAACTGATCAGAGTTCCTCATCTACTCAAGGAACTCATGAGGAACAACATGTTCCCATAAGAGAGATTCAACCAAAACCTTGGAGACACAAAAGTCACATCCAATGGAACTCATAATCAGCGACATATCCAAAGGTACGCAAACTAGATCTCAGTTAAGGAACTTTTGTGCATTTCATGCGTTCCTATCAATGATGGAACCAAGAAATCATGAAGAAGCCTTAACTGACTCTGATTGGATTACTGCATGCAAGCTGAATTAAATGAGTTTGAAAGAAACAAGGTATGGCATCTAGTTCCCTCATCTAAACAACAAAAAGTAATTGGCTTAATAAAGTGGGTGTTTAGAAACAAACTAGATGAATATGGAACCATTGTAGGAACAAAGCTAGACTTGTAGTAAAAGGTTATAATCAACAAGAAGGAATAGATTATGAAGAAACCTTTGCTCCTGTAGCTAGATTAGAAGCCATTAGAATTTTAATTGCATTTGCTGCTTACATGGGATTTAAACTATATCAAATGGATGTTAAGTGTGCATTTCTAAATGGCTATCTAAATGAAGATGTATATGTTGAACAACCCCCAGGCTTTGAAAATAATAATCTCCCAAATCATGTCTACAAGCTTGATAAAGCTCTTTATGGGTTAAAACAAGCACCTAGATCATGGTATGAGAGATTATCGAAATTCCTTTTAGAAAACAATTTTAAAAGAGGAAAGGTTGATAAAACCTTGTTCCTAAAATCTAAAGGAACTGACATTTTGCTTGTTCAAATATATGTTGATGACATCATATTCGGAGCTACAAAGAAACATTTGCAAAGAATTCTCAAGTCTCATGAGTAATGAATTTGAAATGAGTATGATGGGTGAGTTAAATTTCTTTCTTGGACTACAAATCAAACAAACTGAAAAGGGAATAATTGTTCACCAACAAAAATACATAAAGGAACTATTAAAGAAATATGGCCTCGAAAACTCAAAGATAAATCACACTCCTATGGGAACTTCAACTAGATTAGATGAAGACTCCATAGGAACAAGTGTTGATCAAACAAAATATAGAGGAATGATTGGTTCACTTTTGTATCTAACTGCTAGTCGTCCAGACATAGCTTTCAGTGTTGGTTTGTGTGCTAGATTTCAAGCAAATCCAAAGAGTCTCACCTTACTGCTGTGAAGAGAATTCTTAGATATTTAAAGGAACAGATGATCTTGGACTCTACTATCCAAGAAGTGATACATTGAGCTAAAAGGATATGCAGATGCAGATTATGCTGGAGATCTTGTAAATAGGAAAACACCTCAGGTATGGCACAATTCCTTAGTCATAGTTTAGTTTCTTGGAGTACCAAGAAACAAAACACAGTTGCTTTATCCACTGCTGAAGCAGAATATGTAGCAGCTGCTGCATGTTGCTCTCAAATGCTTTGGATAAAACAACAACTTAGTGACTATGGAATAAACTTTGATTGTGTTCCTATTTATTGTGATAATACTATGCTATAGTATTTCTAAAGATCCAGTGCATCATTCAGAGTTAAACATATACATATCAGACATCACTTTTAAGAGAAAATGTTGAAAAAGGTTTGATTAAACTTGAGTTTTGTCAAACTGAGAATCAGATTGCTGATATACTAACTAAGCCTTTGCAAAGAGATAGATATGAAAAATTAAGGCTTGAGTTAGGTTTAATAAAAATTAAGTGATTGTTCCTATGTCATTCCCCCATGTTTGAATCAATTTGAGTGACTTTGTGTGCTAAAAATAATTGTGTTTAATTGCCTAAGACCATTGCAAATTGGAATGTTGCAAAACATAAACATGAATTCAAAGAATTAAACAACTCACAAATGTCACATAATACTCCCCTTACTGTTCCTAAGGTAAGAAACATGCATGATATGAAGGAACATTGATATGTAGCATTAGTTGTTCCTATAGCACAAGTTCCTTAGCATTTATTTTCTTTCAAAAATTAAAACTCATAAAAATCGAAAAACCGAAAAATCCCAAAATAAAAGGAACAGATTTAATTAAATCTTGATTCTATTTATCTCTTTTCGTTTTCTTTTTCTTTTATTTTTTTTATTTTTCCCGGCTGTCAAAGACACTTTACATGCAAACTCCCTCTTAATTCATCATTTGAAACCGTGTTCCTCCAACCTTTCATCTTGCCATGCGAAAACTCTTCACACCTCTTCAACTCCATAAAAACCAACTCTCTTCAAATCATGGCAAGAACCTCACGCAACTCTCCTTTTCCAACATCAAAAACTACCAACTCCTAAAATGGAAAATTCTCCTTCTCCTACCAAAACCCTGAAAACGACCAAATCAAGAAACCCCATAAGTGAACAAAGTTAGAATCTCCAAGAAGGAGTATGCGCGAAGAAAATTAATTGGGGAAGATGTGAAGAAGAAACCCCGGAACAAACTCAGGGGGAAGAAGATTCACGCTGTTCCTTCCAAAGGAACTGTTCCTTCTTCTTCCAAGAAACGGGTTGAAAGAAGCGAATCAGGTATGTATTGGGTTTTTGTGTAGATCTAGAATGGGCAAATAAAGTAGAATTTCATGAATTAACAAACATTCTAAAGGAACAGGGTATGGAATTCTTATTTGAATTCGCATTTAACAATGCACTTGTTCCTTTAGCAATGGATGAATTTTGTGCGAATTTTACTAATATTGATGGACTTTGCACAACTGAGGTTAGGGGAAAGAAAATTAAGTTTAATTAAGCCACATTGGGAAAGGTTTGGGAAGTTCCTTGCAAAGGAACCGATTTATATTTTAAACGGAAAGGAACTGTTTCTTTTCCGAATTTTCTTCAGGATAAAATTGTTGAATTCTTTGGAGGAACTGCTGGTCAAAACAAGATAAATCATAACCTACTCTCTCATCTTCACAAAATTTTGTTCAACTTAGTGTGGAGAGCACTCATTCCTTGCACTGAAAAGAGGAATGAAGTGGTTCTCTTAGACATGTGTTACATGTTTTGTTTAGACCACCACATTCAAATCAACTTCCCTTCTCTCTTTATCCAACATCTTACCCACTGTATTGAGAATCATTGTGTCATTGGGTATGGAGCCTTGATTACATCTCTCCTTCACCACTTTGAAGTGAGACTAACCGGATGGCCTACTTTAGGAGTCAAGCAAGGGAACATCTTGAATGAGAAGACTCTTAATGGACTGGATCTTTCTGTCCAAGAAGGAGTACTCATTCAAGGGAGAATAACTCCTAGTTCCTCTAGCAAGAGGAAACTGTCTAAGGTAGAAATTGAGGAACAGGATGATGATGTTATTTTGGAGGAACCAATTCCGAAACCGGAGGAACCTAAACCAAAGAGGCGCAAACACATAGCCAAAAAGCCTACCCCTCCTGTTCCTAAGAGAGTGAGGAAGAGCACTCATCTGAAAATCGCTCATTCTGTCTCTGTTCCTTCCAACAAGGACTCCCCTTTAGTCCTTTCTAATGTGGAGGAACAGGACAACTCCACTCTCAAGGAACCCACTCCACCAACATCTCCAAATCCTTCTGTTCCTTTCACAAAACTAACCTCTATTTCTCCCTCATCCTTTTCTATTCCTTCCAGTTTTGAGAAGATTAAGGATGAAATAACAGGACCTAACCCTTTTGCTTCAACCTCCATAACTCTTCCACCAACACCACCATTTCTTCCTCCCATTTACAACCCTTCTCCATCTGTTTCCACTCCCGAAACTACTGATCCTTCAAACCAACCTACTCCAGTTCCTCCACCAAACCCTACTTCTGCCTCTGGTTCCAAGGGTAAGGAACAAGTTACTTCGGATGACTGTAGCTGGGTAAATGATGTCTCACTAGTGGAAAAAACATCAATTGCTCCGGTTAAAAAGCCCATAAATGCTCCGTATTTGACCCGTAGCAGAAGCCATACGAGCATTTGAGCATTTTACCAAATGCTCCGTTTTCAACTGGAGCATTTGGTGTCTCAAATGCTCCGGTTTTTTAAAAAATCGGAGCATTTGATTGTTAAATGCTTCGGTTGTCAAGGAAAAAACGGAGCATTTATAGCATAAATGCTCCGGTTTTTTCTTAACAACCGGAGCATTTGCTAGTTTTTTTTTTTAAAAAAAAATTTGTACCGCTTGCTGAAGCTGTACATGCCCCAACAAGGTGACGTACTCAATTAATAGTATCATTTAGTAGCAGCCCCTATCATGCAGCATACAAACAACTCATACCCCACTATCCCCACATAATTTAAAGACTACTTATACTCTTATAAGAATTAAAAGAACATATATAAGAAGGATATAAACTAAAATTTTTTTAATCAAATAAACATGACAGAAGTATAAACAACAACTCAACAAGATCATAATTGCAAAAAAATCTCAAAAGTTTCACCATAGGCAGCCTGAGCCTTTCACCATTAAAGTTTCACCAAGTATAAAAAACATGACACAACTAAAATTTTAGTGACAGTTTTACAAACGACAGAAACAACTATAGGCAGTCTGAGCCTTTCACCATTAATGTCATCTCTTGCAGTTGCATACACTCTTCAAGTAAGCAGTATACTTGATGTATAGATAATAATTGTAATTTGTAACTCATGTCATCTCTTGCAGTTGCCAGACCTGAAGCATGGTACCTCCAACATGAAATTTATTCCACTGAAACTTCACAATATCTTAAAATTCAGCATGATCAAACATATAGTTAAAAAAACTTATGGGGTAAACATTTTAAGATGAGAGGGAACTGGTCTGATATACTTGGATTGATATACTCAACAATAACACAAGCATAAGCAAGTATGTAATGAGAATTGACAAGATATCGATTAATTGAACTCATGACTTTTGCTTCTCCCTGACTTTTATTATTCCAAGAAGAAAAATGCTCACATATTTTAAGCTCTAATAAATCATTCTAATCAAGACAACTAATGAAGTCTTGAGTTTCATAAAAAGTGATAGCTCTGCCTTAAAGTTTATCCTCAGGGTCCTGTACAACATTAAAATCCCCAAGCACATACCAAGCACTATTCATGGACTGATTAAGTCTTAGTAAATCCATCTAAAAAGGCTTGTAGCTTCCACAGTACATAAACCATAGACTGGACATGAAGTATGGGAAATGCAGAGACTAGAGAGAAGCCTAAAGCCAATAACAAGATATATATATATATATATATATATATATATATATATATATATATATATATATATATATATATAACATCATCATCATTAGCACCAACGTTCTTTACAATCCCATGTCCAGAAACAACCCCAATCATCAAGTGAACATCAGAATTTAGACATACCACATACCGAAATTTACGCCTATCTATGGCTTTAGCACACCTGTATACCAATAAATAGTTAATATTCCTACTAGGAATATATTCATTCAATCAAGAGAGAGCCCCTTCAATGATTGCTGAAGGACATGATTACCAGATAGGTTAGACTAGCCTCAAAGCTTCCTTCACACCAGGAAATATCTACCCGCTTAAAACTTACTGTCCATCTTTCTCTTAAAACTTACTGTCCATCTTCAGCAACATTCACAAGCTTGTACTCAATTAAGGAGAGATTGTTGTCCTCTTTCACTGTGAAATTAGCAGGTTCAGTCGCCTCAATACGTCCCCACTTGTCAACTGCAAGCCTCATTGTTCCCTTGAACATGTCAATCTTTGCATTTCGGATAATAACAGTTGTATCAGGCTTCATTATGTCAACTGGCAGAAGGGCAGACAATTAAACTTGTAAGCAAGAGAAGAGCAAAAGGCAACATCTCCTACTAATATACTATCAAAATATACCACGATGAGCAGTGAATGGGTAGGAGACAAACAAAGATTCAAACTAAGTATTTACTGGTTCTACATCTCCTCCAATATCATCTCAACAATTTAATGTGTCGAGCCTCATTTTCCTCGGTCGTCTTATTATCGGAAGGGTATTGGAACCAATAAAAAACGCAGGTTGTCTTTGCACTTGCTCATCTAGGTTATCTAGCTGACAGGCACACAGGTAGGTTTCACAACGCGTCAAAGGAGTACCTTCTATCTGCTTAGTTGAGCTACTTGAGACGGAAGTGGTTCACTATATCTTTCTCCCCTGCAATCTGATGAGTTAAATCTTCAATTTTAACAACATTATTATCTGCAACATTCGCTATAGGCACTTTAGGAATCCATTTATGGATTACTTTAGAATCAGACTTAGCATGTTGCCTTTCATTCTTACCCAATCATGTCTGTTGTTTGGCATTTTTGGCAAAAAGAGGGACCAATCATACTGAACCTTTTGTTCAATAATGTTCCCATTATAATTTATATGTATTGTTCTAAGCACAAGTTTTGTCACATCAAACTCAATAAGGAGACGTGCATAAGACACTCTCATCAGTCTAGTAGTGCACTCATTAACAAACAATGAGACTCCTACCCACAATATACAATACCACATCATTAGCCCAAATATCAGACAATTTTTCTACTTCAGATTTATCAATTTTCGCAACATTTCTACCATTATGTATACTAGGTACTATTAATTTCAACGACATACCCTTAGATATAAGCTTTTGCTCTGTGGCCACCGAGGACCATGTCTTAGGAGTAGACTGAGCTGCAACCTCTTTACTAGGCTCATTAGTCTGAATTTGAACTCCTCTGTTCTCTTGTATCTCAATACCAACCACAACCTCTGGTTTGGGAACAATAAGATTTTCCTAGCTAGCTGCATTAACCTTGCTTACCATATCACTTTGACGTTCAGAAATACGATTTTGATCAAAGAGTTGTTAAATAATAGCTACTGCATCTTGTTGAATATCTTGTAGTACAGACAATACCCACTTGCTGCAAACACATTGAATCCTACCAAATCTCTTCAGCACATAATCCAGCTTAATTTAACCATCTATATCAACAATCTAAACAGATAAATGAAGCCAATTTACTCATACTCTTGAGTCTTGATTCCAGCCCAAAGTATTAGCATTGAATAATTAGACACTTATATTCATATGATCAACGGCAGACAAAAGATCCATATCATTACTCATCAAAATTTAAACATTAATTGAATTACAGTTAGATGAGCAAAGTTGACACTCAACTACAAAAAAAATCACAAACCTGGATGAACGACGCTGAAGAACTCATACAAAAAGGATGAGAGAGAGATATAGCGATGCTGAAGAACCACCATCGCCGCCGCCTCCTACCGCGGTGCTGGAGAATGGCGCTGAAGAACTCGTATGAGACATCAAGATCTGAAGAGAGAAAAAAATTCAGGGGAACTCGTGAAGGGAGAAATAAATCTTCTTCGATTTCTAGGGTTCAAGTTTTAGGACAAAAAATCTGGAAAAAAAAGAAAAAATAATCGAGCCACTTACTTGTTTTTGTGAAGAATGGGTGAAATGCGAGTGAAAATTGAACTGGAAACCCTAGAAATTAGGGATCCATCCGAATTATGAGCTTCTTTCGAATTATTAGGGATTTTAGCATGAAAACCAATGTGACGATAAGGAGATGGAGATAAGGAGGGTAGAAATGGAGTAGTTAGCGTTTCGGTGGTTGAGTATGGAAGGAGATGGGGGTGAGAGAGAAAGAGAAACCAGTTAAAGGAGGAAGAGAACAGAAAGACGAGGTATTGGAGCCATTGGAGGGGAGCAGTTATTTCATTTGAAGAGGGAGGGAGGTAGGGGGAATTAATACTAATAAAAAAAAACGACAACCAAATGCTCGGATAGTCAGGTTGATTGACTAGAGGCGCGGATGACTTATTCACAAATGCTTGTGTTGATTAGTCAACCGGAGCATTTGACATCAAATGCTCCGGTTGACTAATCAACACGAGCATTTGTGACTTTTTTTTATTAAAATTTTTACAAATGCTCGGGTTGATGAGACAACCAAAGCATTTGATAAGTAGCAAAAGCAGTTTTTTCCACTAGTGTCTGTCTTCCTGCACAACACATGATAAAATTCTATAATCACCTACACTGGACTTTGGATGCTAAAACTGACAACATGCTAGGTCTTATGAAGATTCTAAGTGATACGGTGAAGATGGATACAATGGCCCTAGCTTTGCAGGAGTTGAAGGAACGAGTTGGACTCAATCATGGGGAGGTAATGATGAAGCTGGAGGATGTGGTTGACGAAGAGATTGTTGAGGAACACCATTCCCCTTCCCTTTCTTAGTTCTTAGTTCATGTTTCCTTTTTGAGGAACAAGACTTTTGTTCACTAGTAGAATAAATGCTAATTGCTGCGGTGGTATTGCTGCGGTTTTACCTATACGCAGCAATATAACACGCAAAAAGAAAATAAAAAATAGAAAATAACAATATTGCTGCGGTTCCCGCCCAAAACCGCAGCAATATGGTTTCAACAGAAATTTTTCGAAATTTTTTTACTATATGACCAAATATATTGCTGCGGTTTCTGGCAAAAAAACCGCAACAATATATTAAAATATTATTAAAAAATAATATTTTGATATATTGCTACGGTTATTGATGAGAACCGCAGCAATATTTAAAAAAATTGTATAAAACGCAAGCCCGTTAGGGTTGTTTTGTTTCTTCACATTCTCCCACTCACACGCCGTTTTAATCTTTTATTAGCCCTCTCTCCTCTTACCTTACCTTCCCCTTCAGTCTTTTCTCCACTCACACGCCCGTTAGGGTTTTTTTTTGTTAGCCCTCTCTCCTCTTACCTCTCTCCTCTCACCTTCAGCCATCTCTCCTCTCACCTTACCTTCACCTTCAATCCTCTCTCCTCTCACCTTCATCTTCGACGAAGACCACCGTGTTCGCTGTCTCCACCACCGATTTTTTTTTTTTTGGTTGTTCGTTCAACTTAAGCCCTCTCACCTTCATCGTCGACGAAGACCACCGTCGTTCGCCGGTGATTTCGTTCGTTCGTCGGTGAATTCGTTCGTTCGTTCGCCGGTGATTTCACTACTACATAATTGACTTTAAGTAACACATTTTGGTAACACTTTTTAAAGTGCAATTTTCTTGACTATACATGTAACACTTTTGTAACAGTTTATTTTTTTTGTAACACATATTGTAACACTTATATAACATGTAACACTTTTAAGTAACACTTTATGTATGGTAACATCTCTAAGTAACACTAACACAATAGGTAACACTAATATATTTGAAATATGTAACACTAACATATGTTTAATAGGTGACGTAATACATTAGGTTTTTTTTTCAAATTAATATGATTTTTTAACTAGAGACAAGTTCTAATTGGAGTAAATATTACATATTGTGCTAATCCCTAAACTTAATAATAATAGGCGCTGCTTTTTGCCGCCGTTGAAATTTGGTTTGAGTCATCAAGGACATTGAGCCATCAGCGCTAATCCCTAGATGCCAATGAACCGCAAATGATACCAATCAGTTTTCTCAAATTCCAAAAAAAATTCCTAATACGACGGAGAACGTCTACCAACAACTTCACAACTCAAATCCATCTGCAGCGTCATCGATCTCTTTTTTTCATCCGGTTTCCATCTTCATTTGTATTTTGGTTTTTGAAATTTGATGAGACCAGTGATTCATGTTATATTGGCATGTTTGTTCTTTTAAGTCACTCTTTTATAATCTAGTTAGAAATATCAAACTTTATCATAGTGAGTTTAAAATCCCTAATTTAGTTTTCCCAATTTCTTGATTTCACTGTCAATTGTGTCGAATTATTGCTTAAATGAGAAATCTTAATTGTTTCTTTATTGGATTTTACCATCAATTCTGTCGAATTTCTTGATTTTACTGTCAGTTTCAGCAGTGGTTATGTTTACAGTTGTTGAAATGTTTTTGTAGGCACTAGCTTTGATACAGTATTGGGAATTTAACTCTTCGGTGATTGATTTCGTGGATTTATCACTGAACTTCTCTTAGCCAAGAAGTCTCGAAGGTAAGACTCCATAATGATTCTCTCATGGCTGGTTGTTTTTTCTATTTTCTGAGTCTACTTGGTGATTTTTTCCTTATTGTTCATTTGAGATTGCATGTGTTTATATAATCTGGCCATTGCACTTTTATGATTACCCTTTGTGCTTACAGCAATATTGTATTTGTGTTCAGGCAATAATTTTTTTGCTCTTATCCCTATATCTTCCTAGTAATTGTGAACTGACACTGCTTGATGCTGTTCTAAGAAGAGCAATTTAGACTCAGAGGATATATGATTCCGATCTTTTGCATCTTACAAACAGAATTTGTTTTTAATATGATAACTGATAAGTACTAAACTACTAGTAATATAGTACATTAGAAGAAATACAGGATGCTGCTCATTTACAGAAGTTAGCTTAAGGACAGAAAAATAACAAAACCATCAGGACAAAGGCAGCAAGAAGGAATTCAACAATCTTAAAAATACTCTTTTCGTCCTATAATATACATTTGTCGGTCAGATTCTAAAAGTAACACTCACAAAGTTATTGGAGTTAACAATTAGTGCCCTCAACATAAGGAGCGGAAAAGACCACTACAAGAGTTTTTGTTAATGCTGTAGTTCATGAAGATGCAAAGAAAGCAGAGACTTGGAAATTAAAAACAAGAGGAAATTGTGGGTATGAAACAATATCCAAGAATATTTGCACCTCGTACTAGCCTAAAATTGATGGGGCTTGCAGTAGCTTGCTGCAGTTCATGACCTAAAAATATTCTTCTTCCCTGTCCACCTCTATTTCTATTGATTTTCTTCCTAATACTCATTATTTGATTATATAACTGACATGAGAAATTTCTAGATCCAGTAAAATCTGAAAAGCTACCTAAAACAAATTCCAAAGATTGGGAAATCTCAGATGTTATCTACCAGCAAACGCAACCATCTAAAAAATTTATCCTAATGAGAGTTGTGGGAAAAAAAATTAGAGGTTTGAACTTATATTAGACTCTTTTACTTTTTTTTTTTCTTTCTTTCCTAATGAGTTAGGCTTGTATTATTTCATTTGCAATCATTACAACTTGATGAAATCCTTAGTTATCTGCTTGTGCATGCTGAAAGCAGTTATTGTTTACTGGTCAGACCTATAAGACTCGGTGAACTGCATTGCTCAGTTGAATGTTGGATTACCACAATGGTCAAGGTGCATTTGCCTTCTTTTTCTTCTTTATCCTAAATGCTCCATGATAAATTTATGACATTCAGAGAGAATTTTCTGCAAAGAAAAAGCCAAATGACCGAGCTTGATTTCTTATTTATGTGGAATAAATAACCAGCTAGAAGAAGATGTCTATGTAATTTATATCAAGTAATAAGTAAGATTAGTGCTAACTATGATGAGAAATCAACTTGTGGCGATTATCTAATCAGGTTTTGCTCGACTCTTGAGCTTCTAAGATGATTAGGTTTGAGCTTATAAGCTGAAATTGCGATGACAAGATTCCTAGAATATTTATTGTCCTGCTTAGGCTATAAACAAGAATATTGCCCTCAAATCAGATGCAATTATTGTAGTCGAGCAAGTATTTTACTCTTTGTTCAGACATAAGTTGAAATAGAAATTGGCATACAGCTTTTGTTGCTAGAGTTGCCCACATGGACTGGTTTCTGTTAAACACTAGCAATATATTTGAGCTCTTTACCTATGTTTTTCCCCCTTTGTTATGTTATGGACTGTGTTATCGTCATGCTTGGAATTCAAAAACATATTTTTATACAATAACCCTCACTGCAATGCTAATTTTCTCATTGGTCTTTGCTTGTAGTTTACATAGATTCTATAATTCTTTTTTTGTAGGATAAGATGGCTGGTTATGAGAAATACAGACAAATGAGGATAGCGGAAAATCGATTGAAGTTGCAAGAGATGGGAGTTAAGTCTATGGCTTATGAAATTAGTCAATCAATGAAGGGAAAAAAAAGAACATGCAACAATAAGAAAAAATATTAAAAGCCGGATAACGATGATGAGTAGACACATCCTGAAGATTGTGAACAACTATTGATCCACTCTAGTGAAGATAGTGACAACGATAAAAGGGAAAAGTGCATAACATTGAGGTCTCAATCTAAAAAGGTGGTACTTAATTTGTGAATTATAGTTTTTAACTAACTTGGTACATTCTTGAAATTAATATAGTTTTCCATTTTACAGATTTTAGCACAAAACATAAATCCTGCCATGCTTAAAGACAATGCAAGTGACCCTCAAATAGGAATGGCAAATCTAGTGAAAAGGCGTCATCCAAGCTCGAAAAATGAACATATAGAGGAGGAATCGCAACGGAAATTTACAACACGAAGTAGAAAGCGACCTCAATTGGATTCAGTGAAAACCACGCACCAATAAAGAGTATCAATGCAATCTAATCAAAATCAAAGGTTGTCTAGTTTGGAAAATCCTCAATTGAAACATAAGCAGTTCTATTGTGCAGAGTAGCAACACATGACATTGAGGCCGCTAGAAAATGGATGCATATGACGAGATAATAACAGATGGAATACATATCAGATATATGACTATTAGATCTAGTTTTAGATTACCATATGAATACATTCTTGTTGGATGATTTTTAGTTTTATTTATGGAAGTAGCACTAACAGGTGTACAAAATTCTATAATTATTATAATATATTTGTCAATTCATATATTAATTTTAATTTATATATGTATATACACATATTCCTTATAAAAAAAAGTGTTACTTAATCACCTAGAATGTGTTATAGAATATGACAAGAAAGTGTTACCTAATAACACAAGAGATGCTACTTAAAATGGTAAAAAGTGATACGTAATGTCTAATGAAGTGTTACTATAGGTTGTGGTAACACTACAATATGTTACTAATAATATGAAAAGTGTTACATAATAAATTTGGGGTAACACTTTAAAAGTGTTACAATAGGTATTAAAAATGTTACATAAACGAATCTAAAGTAACATTTGTTTAAGTGTTACTATAGGCGATCAAAAGTGTTACCTAATAGCATAGGTAACACGGGCAGATGTAACACCCAAAAAAGTGTTACCTATTATCTAATGTTACACTTTAAGCACTTTAAGTAACACCTTTTGAGTGTTACTTAAAGCTAATTATGTAGTAGTGTTTCCTTCGTTCACATATCTTCGTTCGCTTTCCTCTCTCTCCTCGTCGTTTGTTCACCAAGATCCGTTTCGAGCTACATCACCAAGATCTTCATTCGTTCCTGAATATACGAGTTCGTTTGTTTTTTGTTTTTTCTTTTGTTTGTTTGTTTCGAGCTACATCTCCTCGTCGTTCGCCGGTGGTTTTTTTTTTTGTTTTTTCTTTTGTTTAGATAAGTACATTTGTATTTTAGGATTTTTTTTTTTAGATCTGTGATTTGTATCACCCACCGGAATCTGTTTTTTTTAGATTCGGTTGGGCTAGTTTGATTTGGGGCTGGATTATACGAGTTCGTTTTCTTACCGTGTGGACTGATCTGAGCCTTTTTCGGGCTGGTTGTGAGTGAAACTGGCCTGATGAGTTCTCTGTGAACATGGCACACTGGCAGGCGATAGATCTCAGGCTCTCAGCCTCACTTCCGTTCTACTTTTTTCTAATTTTCAGTTTCTTATTTCATTTAATTTAATTTTTATATATTTTTTGTGTATAAAACAATGTTTATATTGTGTATAAAATGTATACTTTAGTTAGTTATTTATCGGATTTGTAAAGAATAATGTAAATGTTCGAAGTCAGTTTTTGTTTATGCATATGTTGTGAAAATTGGTATCTCAATTATTTGAGAAAGTTCTGATTATCATTACTTTGAATTTGTTGTGTTTTATTTTTTTCAGCATTTTTTTTATCAGATTTGATGACAAAATGCAAAAAAAAAAAAAAAAAAAAAAATTTGTCTGTAGCAGTACATATTGCTGCGGTTTTCAATAAGAACCGCAGCAATATACCTATTTTTTATTATTAATTATAGCATATTGCTGCGGTTTCTGGCCCAAAACCGCAGCAATATTCCGTGTTAATTAGATAATACATAATAATATTGATGCGGTTTGGCCTGAAAACCGCAACAATATTTGTAGATATTGCTGCGGTTTAAAACCACAGCAATATAATTATTACCTATTGCTTCCCCTAAAATTGCTGCGCGCCCAAAACCGCAACAATAGGGTACTTTTTAACCGCAGCAAATAGCATTTATTCTACTAGTGGTTTAGTTCTTTTCTTTTTCTTTCTTTGTTTTTGTTTTGGAACAAGTGCTATATAAACAATGATTTTTGCTATTATGTCTGTGGTTGTGAATATTTATGCATAATTTCTTCCTTGGAATGACTAGTATTATGTGATTGATGTTTGAGCAAGTTGACCCTTTGCAATTCTAACTTAACCAAAAAAGGTGCTTGCTTATGGTCTTAAGGTGTTATAACCAATTCATCAATACACGCAAAGTCTATTCTTTTTGAGGATGACAAAGGGGGAAAAGGATTTAAGGAACAAACTGTACATAATAAAAGTGAAGGTAAAGTAAGTCTGAAAAAATCAAAAAAAATTAACAATTAGGTTAAGGTAAATGAAAAATCAAAAATAGGTTAAGGTCAATGAAAAATCAAAATTCAAACATTAAGTAACTTACTTAATTGTGTTTTATTTTTCATTTCTTCTTTATTGTTTTATCGTCTTCATTCACTTATATTATTTGTTATTGCCTTAGTTTGTACCTTTGTTGTCATCATCAAAAAGGGGGAAATTGTTGAACCCTAGTTTTGATGATGACAAAGAAACAAAGATGCAAACTAAGTAGTGAACTAATGAGTTATTTAAGTGTATGATTTTTAAGGTATCAATGAAATGAACTAGGAGAATACAAAGTCAAGGAAGAAGTCAAGAGAGGATTTCAAAGGCTAAGTAAAGAAGTTTCTATAAGTTGATACTGGAGCAAGCATTGGATCAAGAAGAATAAAAGCAAGGCGTTTTATTTTCTAGTTCCATTGTAAAGGAACAAGTAAGGATGGTAAGGAACATTGACAGTTTTATTTGAGAATGAGAGTTAAAGGAACAAACTAAGTGGCACTAAACAAATCTGTTAAAGGAACTTGATTTATAAAAGGAACTAAACTTAGGCATGCAGTAATATAACGGTACAATTATGTAATTGAGTAAGTCATGCCTAAATAATAGGAAATCAGTTTTACCTAAGTGAAAATCAGTTTTTAATAGAAAATCTTTCTAAAGAAAAGATTTTATTTTTCGAAAAAGATAAGAAAATATTTATCCGGTTTTATAGAGTTATTTAAAAGAAATATTTTCTTAAAGATTAAAATTCATTTTAATAATAAAACTGTTTTGATATTTAAACTGATTTTCGGATAAAGCTCAAGAAACTCCTAATCTTTAGGAGTTGTGGCTAAAATATATCCACGTTCAAAATGAGATCATGGGATCATGGGACATAATGAGGAATGTGTTCCTTAGGGGAAGGAACATCATGGGATAATGGATTTAACATGAACTCGATTTTAACTCCCACGTTCTTTGTGTTTGTCACTATAAATATTGAAGTCTAAATAAGTTCCAAAGTGTGTCTGATAAGTAATTAAGTGAGTTTAACTAATTAAGTGCAGTGCCTTCATTCTCTCATATAGCCATTTTCTCTTTGCTTTCTTACTCTAATTCCACTAAGCTTATTTGATCAATTGTATTTTGGTTTTTGGGGTAAGGGAACTTTGAGTGAAATTCTGTAAGAGAGAAGCTTTGAGTAAAGCTTATAAGAGTGAGAAAATTTCGAGTGAAGTTGAGAGGAACTACTGTTAAGGGAACAGTGGCTCAGGAACTTGAGTTTAGGAACTCAAGGTGTGGCTCGAGATTAGAATTAAGTTGTAACAAAGTTGTTTGGCCTAATTAGTGAAAGAGTTGAGTTTAAAATCCCTAGTGGTCGAGGTTGTTTCTTCTTGTTGGGCCCAAGAAGTTTTTCCTCGTAAAAATCCCTTGTGTTCCTCTAGCTTGTTTATTTGTTTAAGTTTAAATTTCCGCAAAAAGTTACGTTTATTTCTACACCTACAAGTCACCCCCCCTCTTGTAGTGTTCCTAGGGAAATAACAAAATTCATTTTTAAAACCGAACAATATTTTCCTTCTCTTTTTCGAAAAACAAAATCTTTTCCTTAAGAAAGATTTTCCATAAAAATAGATTTTCTCTTAGACAAAAACGGTTACCTATTATTTAGGCATGATTTACTCAACTTCCATTAGTGAACCGTTATAATGCTTCGAGCCTAAGTCTAGTTCCTTTCATTCATAAGTTCCTTTAACTGATTTGTTTAGTGCCAACTTGTCTGTTCCTTACGAAGGAACAAACTATCATTCTCAAATAAAACTGCCAATGTTCCTTACCAACATTACTTGTTCCTTTACAATGGAACTAGGAAATAAAAACGCCTTGCTTTATTCTTCTTGCTCCCATGCTTCTCCAGTATCAATTAAAAGAGACATATTCACTTAGTCTTCAAAATCCTCACTTGATTTCTTCCTTGACTTAGTATTCTCTTTGTGCCTTTCAATGATACCTTAAACAATCATACACCTAAATAACTCATTAGTTCACTACTTAGTTTGCATCTTTGTTCCTTTGTCATCATCAAAACTTAGGCATGCACTACTTAGTTTGCATCTTTGTTCCTTTATTCCTTGAATGCACATCTCAACAGCAGAGACTTCAGTCAGGCGATCTTTACACTCTAGACTCAATGCGCGCCAACGATTGATGTAATCGATGACTGTCTCATCCTTCCACTGGTGAGTCTTCATATTGCCAATACGTCGAGTGCTATAGAACCTGTTCAAGAATTCCTCCTCCATTTGATCCCAACTGTCGATGAATTGTGTGGGTAAATCAGTGTACCAGTCAAAGGCCATCCCTTTAAGAGAACCAACGAATTGTTTGACTAGGAAATCATTTGTGGTACCAACATTATTGCATGTTTCCACAAAGTGAGCAATGTGTTGCTTAGAATTTCCTTTCCCATCGAAATGCTGGAACTTGGGGGGCTGATAGCCAAGTGGCATCTGCAGCTTGTCAATTCTTTTGGTATAAGGCTTTTCATAGAGATGACTGCCTTGAGAACTTTCCCCGAGTTGATTTTTGATAGCGTGAGCTACCAATAACTCAAGTTGTCGAGCTGTGGGTGGGAGGCGAGCGTCTTCACCACTATCGCCTTCACCTTCACCCCATCCAGTCTTGATGTTGCGCCGTCTCCCTCAAGTTTCTTGTTGAGGGCAGTAATTTGCTCATTTTGGAATCGGATTTGAGCATCTTTTTATTCTCCATCCTTCATTAAATTTTGGAGTAGGCTATTCATTTCAGCAAGTTGTTCCTCAACTGTCTTAGACGAGGTCACCATAACAGCAACAATGTTTGACTGAAAAAAGAGCAAGGGTTCCTCTAAGTCGATAATCTTTAGAGGTGATGAGTCAACAATGTCATCACTTGTCTCATAGTCACTCCCCACATTTAGTGGGTCAAAGAGAGGGCTAGTGTGGATGGTCAGCCTGTCTGACTTATCAGATGTGAGTTGCTTCCATATTTGAGAAGCAACCAATGATGGCTCACGTTCAGCCTAAGCGGTTGAGCCAAACACAAGGGTTTCACGCTCCTTGTATGAATCATGCACGACAGATGATTCAATAGCAGCAGGCTTAGAGAGATTCTTGGCCTAGTAGGAACGTTTGCAGTTCGGAGCTTTGCAGTGGCGGCAACAATAGCAGCCTTCTTCATTCCTCTCGTGCGAAAACCAAGAGTCATGTCATCCATAAAATCACCCAACGTTACAGATTTTCGTGGGGTGTCAACAGAATTTTCAGAAGATTGAGAGATGTTCTTACTTGGGGCCATTTATCGAATTTGTTGTTGATGACGAAACAGAGATGAGAGGCAGAGATAGTCCCGCCGAGCGTGCCAAAATCTGTATACACAAAATTTTGAGTCAAAATAAATAAGACAAGAAACAAAGTAACAAAGAAATTATATTTCAAGAAATGTATTAAGTATAATCTCTGTAAACAGTTTATAATGAAAATAAACTAAGTCCTCTAATTTTGTTCCGTAGCTTGAGAGTGACACGTGTTGGTGTCGACTTGGAGTTGCATGTAGAGTGAACTATTGTCAACATCAACCTAAGTTTGAGTGTGGGATGACTTTTTGTCAACGTCAACCTGAGTTTGAGTTTTGTTTGGGTATATTCGAATGAGGGCTGACAAAAGCTTGAATCTCAGTCGAATATGTTTAAGTGTATCTGAACAGTCGGCACAGGTTTGATGTGCTTGTTGACTAATTGCAGAGAGAATTATAAGAGAATTTTATGAGCTCTTGAGAATAATGATTTTTCCGTCCCCTCAACTGAGAGATGTGAGGTCTATTTATAGGGAATGGAGATCCCTTCATGGACTTGGTAGTTTATGGGTTTGGGCCCGTTTATGACTTGAAAGTCTTTTTACCTTTGTCATTTGACCATCTTATTCGGTCTAGTAATATGGGTTAGCCCAAATATATGTTATTTAAGTGGGCTAAATTAATTAAATTGGGCTAATCATAATTATTTTAGCGCAATAATAATTAATTCATTAAAATTGTAAAACATTAATAAATTTTTAGTGTCTACAAACACAACCTCGTCAAACTTTTGATGCCATTGCTTTGGTGCGTGTTTCAGCCCATACACAGATCTAATCAACTTGCATACTTTATGTTGTTGACCTTTCACGACAAACACTTTCGGTTGTCGCATGTAAACCTCTTCTTCTAGTTGTCCATTCAAGAACGTCGTCATAAGATTATGCATAACCGCAAGAGCTATTAATAGCTACCTTATGGTGGAGATTCTAGCAACGGGTGCATATGCATCGAAATAATCAATACCCAATTATTGTGAGAAACCTCATCCCACTAGACAGGCTTTGAACATATCAATAGTTCCATCGACTTTCATTTTCTTTTTGAAAATCCATTTACACTCAATTCGTTTACACGTAGGAGGTAAATTAGCCAGAACCCAAGTTTGATGGAATCCATCTCATCATCAATTGCCTCTTTCGAAAAAGTGGCATCTTGAGACCTCATTGCCTCACTAAACGTTAAAGGATCCTCTTCCACATTAAATATATATGGAAAATTATTCACCATTGAACTCCTTGATCCTTCAACTAAATATACATGAAAATATGGGCCCAAATATTCCTCTTTTCTCATCCTTTTACTTCTCCTAGGTTGCGATGATGTTCGATGTAACATTCTCATCAAGAGTTTGTTCATCAACTTCTTGATCAATGTTGGTTTAATCAATTTCTTGAACATTGTTATTAGGAGTAATATCTTTTGGTCTAGGAATTAATGAATATCTATTTTCATCAAAAATTGCATTTCTTGACTCCATAATAGTGTGAATTGACCAGGCGTCATTTTGTTCTATTACATAGAACCTATAGGATTTGCTATGAAGAGCATACCTTATAAAGATGCACTCAACTCCCCTTTCACCCAACCTTTTACGTTTGGGTTCTAACACTTTTACAATTGCCCTACATCCCCAAACTTTGAGATAACTCAAGTTTGGTTTTCTTTTATACCAAAGTTCATATGGGGTAACCTTGTTCTTTTTCATTGGAACTCGGTTTAAAATATGACAAGCCGTTAAAATAGCTTCTCCGCAAAAACCATCATTTAAACCCGAATAGGATAACATAGAATTTACCATTGTTTACAAAGTTCTATTCTTTCTTTCAGCTATACCATTTTGTTGTGGTGTATAAGGTGCAGTTTTTTTTCATGTATAATGCCCGTAGATTGAAAATAACTTGGTCATAGAATTCACCACCTTTATCGGTTCTAAACCGTTTAACTTTGGCATTTAGCTGCAGTTCAACTTTATTGTTATAGATCTTGAATTTATCAAGTGCTTCATCCTTAGTAAACAACAAGTATACATAACAAAATTGAGAATACTCATCAATAAAAGTTATCATGTATTTCTTGTTCCCTAAAGAAGGAGTGCTATGGAAATCACATAAATCATTATGTACCAAATCAAGAAATGAAGTATCCTTTTCCACATTATTTGAAAAAAATTTTCTAGTTATTTTGTTAACATGCATTTTTTACACTTCTCTATACTTGGATCAAAAGAGGAAATCAAATCATGCTTACACATAGAACATAACTTTTTATGGATAACATGACCAAGTCTGCTATGCCACGGAGAAAATTGTTATTAACAACAAACATAGCATCTTTCAAAGTATTAGAGTTACTAAGTTTAAACATGCCATTGCAAAGATAACCAAGTCCTACAATTATACCACCCTTAGATAATATGAACTTATCCGCTTCAAACACCATTTTAAAGCCTAATCGATTCAAGGTAGCATCGGAGAATAAATTTCTCCCAAGTTCTGGATCATATAATACATCTCTTAAAGCAAGAGGCTTTCCAGAACTAAAAACTAATTCTACTTGTCCTATACCTAGAACCTTATCCATAGAAACATTTCCCATGTAAAGAACTTCTCCATTTTCAACCTCTGTGAAGGTCTTGAATAAAGACCGCTCCTTGCATACATGTCTTGGTGCTCTTGAATCGATCCACCATGAACAATCATCCTATACACAAAAGTTTTAGAAATCATACACACAAAAATCAGATTTTAATTAATTAAGTGAAATTTGTGTACACATACCTTGTTTGGCATGGGTTTGGCTAGATTCGCCATTTCCACCATTATTTTTGTTCATTTTCTTCTTCCAAGGGATGCAATCCTTCTTGAAGTGATCAAGCTTTCCACATTTCCAACAACCTCATTGAGAACCTCCACCCAACTTAGGCTTCTTCCCATTGTTGCCTTTGGTAAAATTGTCAGCCCTCTTCTTTGGATTATAAGACTCCTTTGATTTACCATCCTCCCCCATGTTAACGGTGGAAGAATCAGGATTGACATCCTTTTTTCCATCTTGGGCCCGATGCCCTCTTCAATATGAAGATGAGCACCCAAATGTTCAACATTCATATCATCTTTCTTATATTTAAGTGAATTTCTAATATCCTTCCAATTAGGTGGTAATTTGTCAATTATAGAGGAAACAACGAAGGTCTCATCCATTATAATGTTGTGTTGCTTAAAATTGCCTAAGATTCTTTGAATTTCATGGAATTGCTCCATCAATGGCCTAGAGTATAGCATTTTAAAAGCATTGAAATCACTAACAAAGAATTTCTTACTAGAAGCATCTTCGGCCATGTATTTAATTTCTACTTCATCCCAAAGAATCTTAGTGGATTCAAAAATTGATAAATGTCAAACAAAGCATCGGACATACCGTTAAGGATGTGATCACAACATATGTAGTCATCGTTCTCCCATTTGTTTCTCTTCCTAATTGCTTCAACAATTTCGTTTTCCACTTCCTTGGAATTGGGAGTGCTAGGACATATGCCGCACTTAACGAAGTGAGAAGGACATGCATCTTATTTTGCCGTCTTCTAAAGCCAACATATTCAAACTTGTCAAGTTTGTGAAAATTTGCAGACATTTCACGAATTGAGGTCATCTTGTAAGTATATTACTTTTGGATTATTGGGAGTGCTAGGACATATGCCGCACTTAACGAAGTGAGAAGGACATGCATCTTATTTTGCCGTCTTCTAAAGCCAACATATTCAAACTTGTCAAGTTTGTGAAAATTTGCAGACATTTCACGAATTGAGGTCATCTTGTAAGTATATTACTTTTGGATTATTGGGGAAATTGTACGAAAATAACAAAGGTCACAAGATGAACAATCTTCTAGGCGTGATTCACTTTCCTAAAAGTAATATTCAGACCCTATTTGTATAACACAGGTTTCATGAAATTCATCTTCGAGATACAAAGAAGAAAATAATATTAGTCACGCTAACTATGAACACTATCATAACAATTATCTTCTAGAGTTATACTTTTTTCTCTCTCTTTCTAAGCTTGTGAAGGTGCATGATAAGTGTTTAACTATAGTGCGCTACGATGCTCAACAGGGAGGAAGAAGAAGGCTACGAGGCCGATAAATAGCTAGCCAGCATCGGGAAAAGATGGAGAAGCGTCCCAGACTAGAGCGGAACAAGGAGATGCAGTAAGTAGTGAGAAAACTAATGGAACGAGTAACCAAAGAAAACTTAGAAATTGAAGCTTTGAGGGATTCTACTTCAAAGGAGAAGGACAAAGTGATGAGTGGAGGTGGTGTTAATGATGCTGCAGAACAATGGAAGATATTCACAAGTCAAAGTAGGTACTCCGATAAAGGTATGGGGATAAAATTCTTAGCTCTTGTGATATTGGAGGGTTGTCCTACTGCTAGATTAGAGCGATTAGAGGTGGAAAAAGTGAATAATATTTGGACCAATTCCTTGATTGTTTACATTGTGGGGGTAAAATCCTACTTTATCTGTGCGTAAATCGTTCATTAAAGCTCAATGGCACTTTAAAGAGGAGCCTACCATTTTTAAGCATGAAGAAGTCATTAAGCTGCAGAATAGGGAGGTCAGGGACTCAATCCTTTAATCAGGTCCTTATCTCTTTTATGGGAAACCAATGATTGTGAAACAATGGTCTTCCATTTTTAACTTTCATAAAGAAGTTTTAAAAGTGGTTCCAATTTGGGTTAGGTTCCCCAATCTTCCTCTGAACTATTAGAGTGAAAACTCACTAAGTAGAATTGGGAGCTTATTGGGTGTTCCTCTCTTTGCAGATGAGTGCACCTCCAAGACCTTGAGAGTCTCTTATGCAAGAATTCTTATTGAGATGGATGTGACAAACGAATTGTTAAAGGAAGTAAAACACTAGTAGAATAATTGTTTATTGCTGCGGTGATATTGTTGCGGTTTTACTCATACGCGGCAATATATCACGTAAAAAGAAAAGACAAAATATAAAATAACCATCTTGCTGCAATTTTGGCCGAAAACCGCAGTAATATGATTTTTAGCGAAATTTTTTTGACTATTTGACCTAACATATTGCTGCGGTTTCTAACAAAAACCGCAGCAATATATCAAAATAATATTAAAAAATATTATTTGAATCTATTCTTGCGGTTCCTTCTAAAACCGTAACAATAGGGTCATTAGGGTTTAATAAAATGGGCTTCGTTTCCTTCCTCCTCATTTCTCACTTTCACTTTCACTTTAACACTCCTCACACTCACGCCTATCTCTCCTCACCATCTCTTCACCTAATAACAACCTCCCTTCATCACGCCATCCATCAGCCTTCCTCAATCTCTCCTCACCATCTCTCCTCACCATCAGCCTTCATTTTTCGTCGCCATCAACAAATCCACCGGCATCATTCATTCTTCGTCGCCATCAACAAATCCACCGGCCATCAACACTTGCTCGTTCTTCGTCGCCATCAACAATCGCTCGTTCTTCGTCGCCATAAACAAATCCACCAGCCTCCTCGTCGTTCACGTACCAGCGCCATCAGCAAGAAACGGATTTTCACTTCCGATTCGGTTCGTTCGTCGAAATCCGGAAGTAAAATTGTTCCTCTTTTTCTTCGATTCCCCTCGTTTTCTTCTTCGGTTGGCAAGGATGAATCGTTCAGATCTGGTGGAGTGGTGGTTGATGCGAGCGACTGTTGCGAATGGACTGACGACCGGAGATCTGTTTTTTCGTTTTTTTTTTGCGTTTTTTTTTCGTTTTCTTTTTGTTTTCCCTTTTTTTAGATATGTTTGTAGATATTTGTTTTAGGATTTTTTTTCAGTTTCTTATTTTTTGTAATATATATTTTATTTATTATACATTGTGTTATTTTAGTTTTGTTCATCTTGAAAACAATTTTTGGTATGGTGTATATTTGGTATACATTGTGTTGCTTTAGTTGTGTTCATCTTGAAGTTATTGTTACGTTTTTTTATCTTCTTGAATGATTCAGTGATGTTTGCATTTTTTACATAAGAAATTTGTGTTTGAAATTGCTATTGCAATTATTTGAGAAATTTGTTGTGTTTTATTTTTTTCAGCATTTTTATTTTTAAATTTGATGACAAAATGCGGAAAAAAATAATATTTGTACTAGTACCTATTGCTGTGGTTTTCCCCTAAAACCGCAGTAATATGCTTTATAAATATGATATAAATTAAATATATTGCTGCGGTTTTACCCAGAAACCACAGCAATATATTAATTACCTACTGTTGCCCCCTTAGTTGCTGCGCGGCCAAAACCGCCGTAATAGACCACTTTATGACCGCAACAATAAGCATTTTATTCTACTAGTGAAAATTGCATATCCAAATGGAAACATTTTTGCATAGGAAGTTGTATATGATTGGGTGCCTGGATATCGTAAGAAACGCTAGAATATTGGGCATAACTGTGAGAAGCCGAATCTAAGCAATAAGAAGGTATTTCAAAATGGGTGCATAGACCAATTGGGGATATAACTACAATTATAGAGGTTCCAAATTCTGGTGATCCCATCTTGCTAGTAGATCATAGGCTTCCTAGTGATCTTGTCATGGTGGTAGATCTAAGTTCTGACCCAATAGTTACTCCAGTGGCTACACCAGTAGGGCAGCACCAAAAAGACCAGGAAGTGGAAGAAGTATGGAAAGTTGTCACTATGAAATCAAAAGATAAGGGCAAACAAATAGCTTTTTGGAATGCAAAAGTGGTGAATTATGCAGTTCAAAGTGGGAGCAAAGACTCAGGTGGACTTAGGGCGCTAAGGGGCCAAACCCTTATTTGTCCTAATGATAATCTCAACTTGGAATGTGAGAGGGATGAATGATCCTTTTAAAATAAAAGAAATTTACAATTTCTTGAAGTAGGAGAAGGTGGTTGTGTGTGCTCTTTTAGAAACTAAAGTAAGGAGTCACAATGCTCAAAAAGGTGCAAAAGAAGTTTGAGCTTTGTTGGGATTGGTGTTATAATTACTCTTTTTCTCCTAGAGGAAGAATCTGGACTGGATGGAAGCCAAGGTTGATGTAGTTACAAATCGTTCAGCAATCAGAACAGATATAGCTTGTAAGGTTAGCAATTATGAAGGTACAATAGAGTTTTTGTTACTTGCAGTATATGAATTGCATACCATAGGTGATAGGAAAGGAATGTGTAAGGAGTTTTTAGAAGTGATAGATGTTGTTAATAATCCATTCATGATTATGACTTCAATGCAGTCTTACACTCCAGTGACAAGATTAATGGCAATCTAATCAGTGAAGCCGAGACTCAGGATTTTGAGAATTTCATGGTGGAAGCCAATGTGATGGAAGCTCATACAGCGGGGTTTTCTACTCTTGGAATAATAGAGGTGAAGGTCATGATAAGATTGCAAGTAGAATTGACAAGGCTTTGGTGAACCAAGCTTTGATAGAAAGGTATAATGAAGTTGTAGTTACTTATATGTCCAATGGTGTCTCTGACCATAGTCCTCTTGTCTTTAATATGTTGCCTGAAATAGTGAAAGGTGGAAGACCTTTTAATTATGAATATCTTGTGTGGGCATGAGAGATTTGAAGAAATTGTCCAAGAAGCTTGGACAAGTGTTGATGACAGGTTTAAATTGAAGAGTGTGTGGCTTAAGCTTTAAAAAGTTAAGCATGCATTAAACTCTTGCATGCTGACCATATGCATCAGGCACATTGTAAAATGGAGGAGCTTAGGAGGAAGCTAGCCAGTATCCAAGTCCTTCCTGATATTAAGACTAATGAAAGTTTGCAGCAGCAGGAAAGGGACTACAGGAAGAAGCTTAGGTACTGTCAAAGGTGGATGAGAGCATTCTCAAGCAGAAATCAAGAATTACCTGGTTGTCTCAAGGTGATTCTAACTCAAAATTTTTCTTTGCTGCTGTTAAGGTTAGGAAGGCAAGGAATAAGATAAACCTTATACAGAATGTAAAGGGTGATACCTTATCCAAGCCTGGAGATATTCAGGAGGAGATTGTTGGTTTCTATAAAGGTCTCTTGGGATCTAGGGCTAGGGAACTGCCTAGTATTGATCTGTGAACTATGAGAGCTGGGAAAAGACTGAGTAGAAAAGCCTGTGACTCTCTCATAAAAACTGTTACAAGGGAAGAAATAGATGCAGCATTACAAAGTATTGATGATGTAAAAACTCTTGGACTACATGGCTTTAATTCAGTATTTTTCAAGAAGTTATGGGGATTTATAAAAGAAGACATCTACCTGGTAGCAATGGAATTTTTTCAAACATCATTTCTTCATTGGCCAGTGAACACAACGGCTATAACCTTGATTCCAAAGAAAGAAAATGCTATTCAAGCAAAAGATTACAAACCAATAGCTTGTTGTCCAGTCTTGTATAAAATTAGTTCAAAAATTTTAACACATAGACTACACTTGGTGATTAATGAGATAGTGAATCTTGCTCAATCTGGATTTATACCTGGAAGACACATTGCATATAACATACTACTAGCAACAGAGCTCATTAAAGGTTACAATAGGCAGCATATGTCTCCTAGATGCCTCATTAAGGTAAATATAAAAAAGGCATATGACTCAGTTGAACATATATTTCTTGAATAAATGTTACATGAGTTGGGATTCCCTGAGAAGTACATTAAGTGGACGATGGCCTGTGTGAGAAGTGTTAGTTACTCCATATTGCTAAATGGTTTGCCAGCTGCACCTTTTCAAGCAAAGAGAGGGGTGAGGCAGGGGGATCCCCTTTCTTGTTTGCTCTTAGCATGGAATATCTGAGTAGATGCTTAGAAGATCTACATCTGAACCCAGACTTAACTTTAACCCCAAGTGTGAAAAGTTAAAGCTTAATCACATGATGTTTGTTGATGATATGCTATTATTTGGTAGAGCATATGCTAGTTCAATCTCTAAAATAATGGCAGCATTCCATAAACTTTCACATGCCTCAGGGATAGAAGTTAGTGTGGATAAAAAGCTGCATTTACTTCGTTGGGATAACAGAGGAAGAAAAAAGCTATTTGGCTGAACTTATGATGAGTGAGATTTATCTCACTCTTAGGGTAGTTTTTTTAGGCTATTTTATATGTTTTATGTAGCATTTTAGTTTCCCTCCTCTCTAATTTCACCTCTTTATCTATCTAATTCTCTCCTAGTATGTGTATGTGTATTTGCATCCCCCTCCCCCATTTTTCTATTTGATCTTTGGTGTGTAGGAGTTCAAGCTCTTACAAGTTTAGAGGGGAACAAAGAAAGGGAAGCAAAGAGGAAGAAGCTCGCCCGGGAAGCTGAAACACCGCCCGAGCAAAGCAGCCCGTCCGAGCTCAAGAGGGCTCGCCCGATTGAGCGCCCGCCCGGGCTATGTGGTAGCCCGCCCGGGCTCATTAGTCCCAAAACTTTCTCTTCCTCTGTGAAAAATGGCGCACGTCCGAGAAGGTAGCCCGGGCCTGACTACCCTGCACCGCCCGGGCCTGACTACCCTGCACCGCCCGGGCTCATTTCGCCCGCCCGGGCCCTTTGTCTCGCGCCGGGCGCCTGACCGTTGGGTTATTTTTCGAGTTTCTTTTGTTTTACGACGGCGTAATTGAGAGAGGTATAAATACTCTCTCCCCCTTTTTAGGAGGGGATCCAGATTTTTAGAACCCTAATCTTGCTTATTAGTGGAGGAGAGAGAAAACTTGGCTCAAGAGGTGTAATTTGGAGATTGGAAATCAATGAAAAAGTGACAATTTCTTTGAACTTTCTTGTTTCCTTAGTAATCCTCTCAATCCTTTCTTTCTTTCTCATTGTTTTTATGCATTTCTACTTTGTTAGCTTCATATTTTCATAGTTTAATCTTCATGTTTAATTATTAATATAGATTAGACTCTTCTTTTCCTCTTTGTTTCTTCTTGTTTATTTATTAGATTGTTTTAAATTATTGATTTTTGTTGAATTTTTACTATTTTTAGATTGGTGATTTATTGCTATTTTCTCCATGATTAGAATGTCTAGTAGTGTAATGGATAGTGAGTAGTTAATCAACTAGGATTGGGAGTAGCCCAATCATTGTTTCCATCCTATTTGCATGAGTAGAGTTTATTGGGTTGGTTATGCTTGAGATTTGTGTAATTTCAATTTTTGGTGTGATTGGTGACTAAGTTGATGTGAGCTCCATCACCTTTTGATCCTTGTTGCCCATTTAAAGGTTTACTTTTATGTGGATGACCTTCATGATTGATTGATTTATTGTTGCACATCACTTGTTGATTGGTATAAACTTGGGTTTGGCTTCATTCCTAACTTGGCCTAGTTAGGTGATAACGCCTCGAAACATAGGTTTTGTTGCCATAATTAGGACTTTAAACTCCCTAACAACGATTTTAGAGGTGTTTAGGTCTGCTTATTCCCTTTGCATATTCCCAATACATGTTAACCCTCTTATCTTTATTTGGTTTTGGATGTGAACTTGTGATTGTGGGATTCCCATTCCTAGTGTTTTTCCTAATTTGATTCCAATAGTATTAAACACTTAGTTCAACACAAACTTGACCATTTCTTCGATTTAGCTTACTCTTAGCGATTCTATCTTAGTGAGACCCTCCGATCCTTGTGGTTCGACCCTTGCTTACCACTTAAGTAGTTTAGGTGGATAGTTAGGTTATTATTTGACATTAGGAAAATTAGTAACGACCTAGTTTTTCCTACGTTCAACTTACTAGCATGGCAATAGGCCAGCTTCCTTTTAAGTTCCTTGGGGTTCCTCTGTCCTATGAGCTTCAATCAGTGTAAGCCTCTTGTGGAGAAGATCACTGAAAGAGCTCAAGGATGGATGGCTCATATGTTATCTCATATGCTAGCAGGCTACAACTCAGAATATCCATATTGAACCGTGTGCAGAATTATTGGGCCCACATCTTCCCTCTCTCTAAGAAAATTATTAAGGTAGTGGAGAGTGTATGTAGGAAATTTCTATAGACTGGAGCTATATTGCCTTCGAAGAAAGCTCTTGTAGCCTGGGAGAGTTTGTACAAGAATAAAACTGCAGGATGCTGGAACTTGGCATACATGAAACTTTGGAACCAAGCTGCCAATATGAAATTGTTGTGGACCATTTGTTTCAAAAGAGATAAGCTCTGGATACAATGGATACATACTTACTATATGAAGAGGCAGACCCTTGACACAGTTTTTGTAACAAGCAACACCTCTTGGATACTTAAAAAAATTCTGGCTGCAAAATCTCAAGTCCAAAATCAAGGGGGGATGGCAGGCTATATTGGTTAATGGTAATTTCAATATTCACAAAGCCTATTGTTTGATGAAGGAGGATTATGATAGAGTTCCTTGGAGAAGGATAATATGGATAACAAAGCTTCCCCTAAAAGTGTTTTTATCCTATGGCTCACTGCTTATCATAGGTTGGCAACTACAGATAGGCTTCTGAAATGGAATGTTCACTGTAATCCTATTTGTAGCCTGCATGGAGTTATAGACAAATCAATTGAGCATCTGTTTTTGAGTGTAGCTATGCAGCTACAATTTGGAGTAAGTTGCTCAGTTTCCTACAGATTAACAGAAGCTGGCAGTGATTTGCTAGTGAACTGAGGCATGCTTGTAAGAAGGCTCACAGTAAGTCTATGAAAGCCAAGCTTTATGTCATGTTGTTTACTGAAGTTGTAATTTTCAGAGTTGTTGCTAGGTGTAAGGATGAAGACAGATATATGTTGTTTGTGTAGGTTGGCTAACTAGTTTGTGGTTTTCCTGCCCTCTTCAGCTTGTTGTTGGAAGAGTTATGGGTTTCCTTTAGCTTGTAATGATCTCTCACCAATTTTTTTGATTTTCAATAATTTTGAATTGCCAAAAAAAACTGTGAACACTATCAATTGCAAATGAGTTTGTGAGATTTGTAAATGATGAACAATTTCAAGTTTGATCTTGAGAGATTTGTGTTTCAATATGTGAGAGAGAGTTTTTCAATATGTTCTCCATCATATGAGTTCCCTCATATTTATATTAATGTTATAATCCTTCAGAAAAATCAAATTGAAATAAAACAATGCTTCGAGTTAACCGTCAGACAACACACAAAAATACGCGTCACAGGCGCACGTCGTGAGGTGCGATTGTACTTGCGATTGCAAAGGTCACGGGGTGCGACATTTTTCTGACTACTTAGCCAAATTGCAGGTTTGCTCGTCCACCAGATCGTCGGGTGCGAGCAGAGGGTGTGAGCCTGCGAGCTGTGATGTCCACCAGGTCGCAGGGTGCGAGCCTCCTTGTGGGCTGCGACCCTTGGCTGTTTCTACACCCAAGCAATCATGCAATGTCATGACTTCACCTCTACATATTATATGATAATTATCATGTATTGTCGAATTTACGACAACATAACCAAGTAGTTCGAATAACGACATCATGGATTATGGCTATCTTCAGTTCACCTTATTTTTGCTTTTTTCAGATCTAATCAGATCAGATTAGATCAGATCAGAAAAAATGAGTTCATATCAGATCATGCTTATATTTAAAAACTCATTATTACGATTAAATATCTTTCATTACATATTAGTAAAAATTATAATAATTGAATATTAATAAAGTACTCATTGAGACGAATCAAACAAGACCCCACATGACTATATTTTTTCTTATATATTGAGAAAAATATAAAATATTCTCTCTAATTGTGAATAATGTCAAGATTCTGAGTGAGAAAGATAAAAAAAATACAAAGGGAGTATTATTATTTACTAGTATATTTGTTCAAAAGCATTATTATTGTTGTTGTTGTACTTATTGATTATTAATATTGATAATTATTATTAATCTTGTTGTTATCATTATAAATGTCATTGTTATCATTATTTTACGTTATTTTGTTGTTACTAAATAATAGAAAATTAAAAATCATGTGTTAAGAACATAAGTTGATGCAAAAATAAGAAATATATAAATTATAATTGTAACAGCCCGCTCTTCCGAGCTGCTAGCGAAACACACTCAGCATCCATAACCAATAATTAACCCTTAATTAAATTACTTCGCAGCGGAAAATATCCTTAAATACACAAATATCTCGACTAATATTCCCAAATATTATATATACAAAGGAATATAAATAACTATTCTCAAACCAACTATCTAAAATACAAGCTTAATCCTTAAGCCACTATGACACTCTTGCTCCACTTCGAATTCCGAGCTCTAAATATCAAACCTGCAAATTCAGGGGAAAAATACAAAATAAACACAATTCCAAAATGAGTGGAAAACTCGTAACCTTTACTTCAGCCCGTTATAAACATTTTATTTCTCAAATCATTTTCATCTCGTTACACCGCTGGCATAGTTCAGTCTCTTAAACAAATCAGTGGCAAGTACAGACTTTGGACAAAACAAACGCTGCCTCCAAGATTCGTTATGAAGCCCAGCAATAATACTACCCCCAAGGTTCGTTATGGAGTGTAGCCGACCGTATCAGGTCAAAAGAGTAACCATCCTCCACCCATACTTTGCCTACTTTCTATTTTCAGTTCATAAACTAAGCCAGCAAAACAGTTGCGTATTCATAAGCAATCAATGACATTCATCATCACATTCATATCTATGGCCATAGTACGAACTTAAGTATCAAAAACAGAATAAAGATCCATACACACATGGGCATGAGTAAATAATTTTACTGAACATAAAAGTTACCTGAAACGCAATCCAGTTCCAACAATATAACCTCCTTCAATAATCTTCATCTCCAAATTCATCTTCTAATAATCACCTCATAACAATAACAATAATCAACAACTATTTCAACTATATACTAAAACCATAACCAATTCCAATTTACAAGTTATCCACCTTTAATACTCTAATTCCATAATCCTTAAGTCATAGTCATATATCTAAATTACATAACTAAACTAACTTAACTTAGCTTACTGCAACTTAAAAGAAATAGCATTCTTATGTATGCTAATCCTAAACTAATTTCCAAAACAATGATTCTAAACTAAAACTAATTCAACAACACAACCACAAACAACAGCAACTACAAAACCAACCACCACCACACGATTTATCAAACCCATTAAAAATAAACCACCAACAATCCTTCCAACAACTAAACAACAACAAACCACAACAACTTGGCTTAATTTACAACTAGAAAATCAGAAACAAAAAGGGAAAGGTATATTATACCTCTGCTCTATTGAGTAGGGACGCAGAGAACTTTGGCGGTTTGCGGGGGTTCGTGGTGCGGCGAGGGTCCGTCAACGGTGAACAGACGATGTGACGCAAAGCAGCACCAAGCACAAACAACAACAACACAACGACGACGGAGAGAGGAGAACAGGGGAGAGAAAAGAGTGCTATAGCAACCACGAACAACAACACAACACAACACGCGAGGGAGATGAACAGGGCTGCGAGCGAGTCTCCGGCGAGCTGAAAATGGCGGACGGAGGCGCGCACGAAAAGAGCTTCGCGAGCAGCGCCGGCGAACAAGAGAAAGAGGGGGTCTAGTTCGCCGGGGTTTCGTGGGGAGGAGAGAGTGAATGTGGGGTTTAGGGTTTTCGGGACTTTGGGGGTTTTGAAAAGATAAGTGAGGGTTTGGGTTCTAATCAACCGACAAGGAAAGATTGGGTTTAGGGTTTACTTTCCACATAAGGTATAGAGATAAGAATTAGAAGAACCACTTGATTTTCTATTTGGAACAAATATCACTCAACTAGAATTCAAAATGCATAATAATAATAACTTCATAAAATTAAGTAAATAAATATTTTGCAACACAATAAATAAAAATTTATACTTCGCAATTTCAATAAAATTTGAAAATTCGAAACATAATTAACTTAATAATTATAATTAACTTTTAAATAAATACTCTTAAAAACAGGGCTATTACAATAATAGCTCAAATTCATGACAACGAAACTACTAAGTTCGGATTACATTTCAAAATAAGCTAAGTGCGAGATATAAATTAAAAATTTAGATTCGGTATACCTCTTCCTACCGAATTCCAAATCTCTCTAGCTATTTGAAGTTGCACACTATTTATTTCTTTCTTGCACAAGTCATAGTTGTTTGTATATCTTATTTTATTTTATATGAAAAAAAAGAGTTGAGTCTGTCAACTTCTCAAGTGTGAAACATCTTCTTTAAGGAAAAGTGTGAAACATTGTATAAGTGTTCTTATAAATTAATGACTTGGGTTATATAATTTTTTTTTAGTAATTGTTATTATTATTATGATTATAATATTGTTGTTGTTCTTATAACAATGATAATAATAATAATTACTATTAATAATAAAAGTTGTGTAAAAGTTGTAATAGAAATAAAATGATAATAATAGTAATACTATAAATAAAATTTTATAATGTATTGCATAACAATGAATTACAAAGTAATAATATAATAGCAATAATATATTTTATAAAAGATAAGATCTTGTAAATCAAATCAGATCAAATCAAATCAGATGACAAAAAATAAATTCAGATCAGATCAGATAAATTCAGATCAGAAAGTTTCAGGTGAACTAAACATAGCCTAAATCACCATTGTACTCTAAATTTCCAACCAGCTCTCCGATTTGAAGTAGTCTTTCTTTCGTATCTTTTAAGTCCATCTACTTCAATTTTCAATATAATCCATAAATTGTCCCAGTGTCTCCTCTTGTTTTTCGGAAGTCTTTTTTAACCATTTTTGTATCGTTGAAGACTTGAAGTGGTCTACTATTGTGTATGTCATTTAGCACGTTAGAGAAATATCACAGCAACAACCTCCTGTTATTAGTCTTGTGAGATTTATTAGTCTTCTAAGCAATGTCAGAACTATTAGTATTATTATCATTTATGGTATTTCGTATAAATAATGTTCAGTAACTTGACTAGCGTTTACTACATATCGTCAATGAAGATTAATAATAGTAGTGCTAGAACAAGTAACAAGTAACAACGTCATGGCCCCGTCAAAAAAAAAAAAAAACAACGTCATGGCAAATAGCTCATCTAATTGAGGTCACCCAGACCACAGAAAGATAATGTCATCAAACAATCGGAGTTGTGGAAACGACAATTATGCAGAAAATTATAGTAGTGCGTTGTACGTACTACGTACTACTTGAAGGATGTAGGTTGTGAGTTGTGAATTCTGATATTTGGATAAATAGGATGATAGGAATTAGAAATGGTATTGGCGCTGTTCGGCTAGAAATGAAATTGTAAATCTATGCTATTAGATGTTTGGTTCAAGCTATATAATAGAATGGGAATGATAAACATTACCATCAAGAAATGAATTTTGTTACTTGAGGGGGAAGGGAAGCTAATATTCTAGAAGATTACATTACCAGTAGTGGTAACACATTGAGGAATAAGGAGAGGTTGAACCAAACAAGAAGAAAGGTAGTAGGTAATTGATTACATTTCTTAAATCTAAAAAAGTTGAACCAAACATGCTTTAAGAAGGAAGTAGAATGACAAATTGGATAGCTAATGTGAGACACTTTGCTTTTTTGTACATCAATACTTATAATAAACCGCAACTTCTCTCGATTCTTCCAAGCGATAAATTAGTTGTATCTAGAGATAGTAATGGGTCCTGGACCCGACCCAGACCCGCTAGGACCTGACCCATCTATAAGGATCTGGTTCCAAAAAATTTAGATCCAACGGGTCTCGAAGAGCATGAGTCGGATCTGGGTCCAAGTCCACATATGCTAGACCCAAACCTGGCCCGCAAACCATCTACATATTACACATTTTTTTTACCTAAGTTTTAAGGTTTTATAAGTTGTGATTTTGTGAGCTCGTTAGGGTTGCAACTCCATTTAAGACTTGTAAATTTGTAAGTTGTAACATTTTAAGATTTTATGAGTTAATTTTAAAATTTTGTTTAGATAATGTTTTAAGCATGGATGCAAGACCTATATGTATTAGGGCGACATTTTTTTATTACATATATTTAAAAATGTGATGAAAACTTAAAACTAAGAAGGACACAGTTAGGACCCATGGATCCGCTAGCCCCAATGGATCTAGGTCTTGGTCTTAAAAATCTAGACTCAATAGATCTGGGACGGGTTTGGATCCGTAGAAAATAAATGGGTTTGGGGCCCTTGTCCAATTAGAAAAAGATGTAGGATTGTTGTAGAGGAAAAAGTCTAGAGGTGGGCATGGGCTGGGTTGGGCTGGGCTTGTTCACGGGCTCGCCCCGCGAGCTTGAGAAAATGGCGGGCTGGCCCGGGCCCATGAGTGGCGGGCTGGGCTGGGCTTGAAATTTCAAAAATTTGTGTCGGGCTCGTGCTTCCAGCGAGCCTGACCCATGTTTTATGTTGTTTTTTTGTATTTTTGATAGTTTTAGGGTAAAAAACAAAGGAAATGAGCGTTCGGCCCACGGGCCGGCCCACGCGGACTCGTGCCGGTGCGGGCCGGAAATAAAATTTCTTGACCATGACAGGACCGCGGTCCACGTAGCGATATTGTGCCAGACCGGGCCTCGAGCGGGCTCGTGCCTGGCTGGACCAACACACATGCCGTCCCGGCCCATGCCCACCTCGTGTCCAACTACTAAAGCATGGACTCCCTTTTTAAGGTCGTCTTACAATTTGTATTGTACTCGAAACAAATAAGAAAAAGCATGAAGATTAATTGTTAATCAAAGTATTTGTTAGGCCCCTCTATTGGTTAAGTTACAAAATGACGATAGGAGAGACTTGGAAGTTGGAATCCCTTTGTCAAATTGTAAATTGAAGAAAAGTGTGTAAAATCTAAAAAACCACGATATTGAGAAAAGCAAAAACAAAAAGTTAGCTTTTGGAAAAGTGTGTAAAATCTTAAAAACCACGATCTAGAGAAAAGCAAAACCAAAAAGTTAGCTTTTGCAAATACAAAGAGATTAACAAATTTTGATACTTTGGATATAGTGGATTATTTTGAAATTTTGTAGAAGTAAAAGGATAGTTTTGAAACAAAATATGCAAAATTGAACTATTTAATCCAATCCAAAGAATTTAAAGTGCAATTACTATTCTGTATTTCTTTTCCTATTTTATTAAGAAAAAAAGGTGATATCAAGTTACCTCATACATAGTGAGAAACTGCTCAAAAAAACAGTAAATACTTCACCACAAACATCATAAAAAGTACTCCCTCCGTCCCAAAATATAGTTCCCATTTCCATTTTAGGTGTCCCAAAATATAGTTCCCATTTCCATATTTAGTTCCACATTTTTCCGTAATTTGTCTAGAAAAATCGTGTCCCATCATTTATTTGCTTCTTGAATTTTTTTTTTCCTTTATTTATTCAACCAAAATGTTACAATTAATGTTCTTTCACCAATTATTCTCCACTATCTCTCATAAAATCATCTTTTCCCATACAACATTTATTTAAATAAACAAAAAATCTTTACTATCCCTCTTATATTCTACTTGCATAAATTACCGTGAAAAAGGCGAAATGGGAACTATATTTTGAGACGGAGAGAGTAGTTACTAAAGGTAAGACCTCCCACCTTTCACCCACATAAGTGGGGATTTCAAATTTTTCATCACCCCAACTTACAACTTACAACTTACAAGGACAATACTTGTTTTGAACCAGTAAATTCCCTATCATAAGAATAAAAAATCATATTTACTGAGAAGATAAAAAGGAAATAAGATTGAAACTACAGTGAAGCTTCAGTTGCTCGTCAAAGTCTACATGGCTCTCTACCCCTCCAAAAAAATACGTTTACATTCAGCTAGCTATATAAACTGATGTCTAGTTTATATTTACAACAAATCTTCCTCTACCAAAACAAACCTGAAGAAAATAAACCTTCTTCCTTATCCCTTTTTCATTCATAAATCATAGCCATGGATTTACACCAACGTAAACATGCTACCCACTTTGAAAATGACCTGCCTTCGCTTATTAAACCTCAAAAGCGCTGGAGTTTGGCATGCAAATCAGTTTACTTCATCGTTACATTAACTAAAAAGGTACTTCTTAACAACGCTCAGCTCAGTCAAAGGGCTGTTGTCCGCTCTCCTTCCTATGTCGTTCTCGACATTGATTCTCATACTTCGGAGAACACGACGCCTTTTTCGTGTTCTATCGACCAAAAAACACTCACTTCCATGACGCGAGAAAGGGACCTCGAGTCTCTTTTACAACTTGGTGGTGTAAAGCGTCTTGCTTTTACACTAGGAACTAACAATGCACTTGGTGTAAGTAGCAACAACACTTCTGATCTTTTGCACCGAAAGAATGTATTTGGGTCTAATTATTATAAAAAACCACCTGAAAAAAGCTTTTTAAGTTTTATTATTGCAGCCATGAATGACACCACAATTATCATACTCTTCTTTTGTGCATGCCTTTCCCTAGGGTTTGGCATGAAGCAGCATGGCCCTAAAGAGGGGTGGTATGATGGCGGAAGCATCATCATTGCTATTTTTCTTGTTGTCTCTGTGTCTGCAATCAGCAACATCAAGCAAAGCCGACAGTTTAAAAAGCTCTCGGATGTTAGTAGTGACATACAAGTAGAAGTGTTGAGAGATAACCGTCGCCAACAAGTATCCATCTTTGAAGTTGTCGTGGGTGATATCATATTTCTGAAGATAGGAGATCAGATTCCAGCTGATGGATTGTTCTTGGATGGTTACTCCCTAAAAGTGGATGAGTCAAGCATGACAGGAGAAAGTGATCACGTCGAAGTAAATGACAACAGTAACCCTTTCTTGTTCTCTGGAACAAAGGTCACAGATGGTTACGGGAGGATGCTTGTTACTTCAGTAGGGATGAACACTGCATGGGGCGAGATGATGGGATGCATAAGCCGAGAATTGGATGAAGAGACTCCATTACAGATGCGGCTCAACAATCTCACCTCATACATTGGTAAGGTAGGTCTTCTTGTTGCATCACTAGTTCTCCTTGTGTTGTTCATTCGTTACTTTACTGGACATACTAAAGATGAATATGGGAATCGAGAATACAACGGAAAGAAAACAAAAACAAATGATGTTATGAATGCAATTATAAACATGATTTCTACAGCAGTTACCATTATAGTTGTAGCCATTCCTGAAGGTCTCCCGTTAGCTGTGACTTTAACTCTTGCATATTCCATGAAGAAGATGATGGCAGACAATGCTATGGTGAGGAAACTCTCTGCTTGCGAGACTATGGGATCAGCCACAATCATATGCACCGATAAAACTGGTACCCTCACTCTTAACCAAATGAGTGTCACTGAATTCTGGCAGGGAAAAGAACTTGTTCGAAAACCCTTCGATTTATCAAAGAATGTTAATGAGTTGCTCCATCAAGCCATTGGCTTGAACACAACAGGAAGTGTGTGTCAATTACCTTCTGAATCAATGCCTGAGATATCTGGAAGTCCCACTGAGAAGGCAATTCTAAAATGGGCTGTTTGTGATTTGGGGATAGAGATGGACAAGCTAAACAAAAGCTTTGAGGTTGTGAAAGTTGAGGCATTTAATTCAGAGAAAAAGCGAAGCGGTGTTATGGCCAGGACGACGACTGACAAGAGAGTGCAAGTGCATTGGAAGGGAGCAGCTGAGATGATTCTAGCCATGTGTTCGAATTATTATGATGAAAGAGGGAAGATTTTGAGGTTGGAGGAAGAAGATCAGAAATATATCAAGGAAGTAATTCAAAAAATGGCAGGTAAAAGCCTAAGATGCATCGCTTTTGCTCACAAAGCAGGAGAAGATGATGAAGTGATGCAGGAGCTCGATGAAAGTGGGCTCACCTTGCTGGGCATAGTTGGAATAAAGGACCCATGTCGACCTGGAGTTCGAGAAGCAGTAGAATCATGCAAGAAAGCAGGAGTTGGTGTCATAATGATCACCGGGGATAACATTTTTACTGCAAAAGCCATTGCTACAGAATGTGGGATTCTCCAACCATATGATCAATTACACGAAGAAGCTGTGATAGAAGGCATAGTGTTCAGAAATTATTTACCAGAACAAAGAATGGAAAAAACTCGATCACATTCGAGTAATGGCAAGATCATCTCCACTTGACAAGCTCCTAATGGTCCAGTGCCTGAAGAAGAAAGGCCATGTAGTGGCTGTGACAGGTGATGGTACAAATGACGCTCCTGCCCTGAAAGAAGCCGATATTGGCTTGTCAATGGGTATCCAGGGTACAGAAGTTGCAAAAGAGAGCTCTGATATAGTCATCCTAGATGACAACTTTGCTTCTGTTGTCACCGTCTTAAGGTGGGGTCGATGTGTGTATAACAACATCCAGAAGTTCATTCAGTTCCAGCTCACTGTAAATGTGGCTGCGCTCTTCATCAACTTTGTCGCAGCAGTTTCTTCCGGAAATGTTCCCTTAACGGCTGTCCAACTGTTGTGGGTAAACTTAATAATGGACACCTTGGGAGCATTAGCTTTGGCCACTGAAGAGCCAACTACTGATCTCATGAAAAAACCACCAGTAGGAAGAACAGAGAAACTCATAACCAAAGTCATGTGGCGAAACCTCATAGCACAGGCATTTTATCAAATGGCCGTCTTACTTACCCTACAGTTTAAAGGCGAGTCAATCTTTGGAGTAGGGGAGAAAGTGAAGGACACCCTCATCTTCAACTGTTTTGTGTTCTGCCAAGTATTCAACGAATTCAACGCAAGAAAGCTGGAAAAGAAGAACGTATTTGAAGGTATTCTTAAAAACAGGTTGTTTCTGGGAATAGTTGGAATGACTATTATTCTTCAAGTGGTGATGATAGAGTTTCTCAAAAAATTTGCTGGTACTGAGAGGTTGAACTGGGGTCAGTGGAGTGCATGTATAGCAATTGCTGCAATCAGTTGGCCCATCGGTTGGCTCGTAAAATGTATTCCAATTTCCAGCATACAGAATCCCTTGGCCCGCAGATAAAAGTCCTGCTGTGGAAAAAATAAGCATCAGTCTGACAGTCTCAGTCAACTCATGATGGTAAAAGTCTTTCTTTGTAGAAGTTGGAATCATTATTTATACAGGTACCTTTCAATCAGATAGATGAGATTACTAAGATTAGTACTGCTACTTATTTTATGCTTTAAAAAATAGTGGTCCTTAGTCAATAATGTCATATTTCTTTAAACTTGCAAGCGAAAAACCACTCGAGCATCAGACGGAAGCCGGATATATGTAATTAATATGTAGACATCTAGATGACCTTGGTGACAATGACGGTTATGCACCCTAACGCAACGAAAAAGCAACCTCGTTCTTGTTTGTTGTTTCACTCAGGTCTCAGTTGTTATTTTTAATCTAGGTTCCGATAGACCGAAAAATTACTAATGTTTAGCTACAAGGAACAGAGAGAGGAATGTACTTCACCAATAGCAAGTCCATCCACACTGAATAAGGTTGAAGGAAAGAGATTATAAAGTGAAATAAACATAAACTTAGCAATAATTTGACGAGAATCCTACTGCCTAGATGTTCAGACAGAGCCACATTAATCAAAAAAAGATAAATACAAAAGGAAGTCACATTCACTAAATACATATGAACATACTCAGCTTTACAATTGAGGGTATGGTACACCAATACAGGATGTGAAGCCAAGACTTCCTGTACAGCTGCACCATATATCTCAACCTAAACACTAAGCCGCATCAGTAAAGATAAGAGAGCTTAAAACTCAATCAAGCCTAGGCCGTGAGCACCAAAAGAAGTCCATAGGGCCGTAAGATTAACGTTCTACCATACTTCATATCCCATTACGTCCAAAAGCCAATAAATTTGACTAGAAAAATTCTCTTACCATTGAAGCTTGAAAACCCATTTTCTCAGCTACTACTACCCCAAATGACTTACCCCAAAGTTCAATTCAAACCATTGGTCAGTTGGTCGTTCTGTACTTGTAGATCACATATTCTCTCACAAAGTGAACTAAAGCAAAGAGATCATATCAGAACACTGATAGTCCATATCACCAAAACCAGCATAAATAAAGGATTGGAACAACAAATCCATGTCAAGAGTAAACTTGCCAAATTCAACAGATGGTGCAACTTACAGCAGACATTTTGTGACGCAAACTGTTCAGCCCCTGAACTTAGAAGCGTAAAATGGAGCCCCCTCCTAGTTCCTACCACTGCCACTTTCAAGACTCTTGTACATAGCAGCTAACTCTGAGATAAAAGAATGCATCACCATGAATTCAGTTCTAGGTACTTAAAAACATGATAGATGCAAGCTGTCCAAGTTATACAGCAACCATCCAGTAAGCAAGCTGTCATAATACAATCCATGAATCTGCTTCAAAAAGTTATCTCCCACATAACTTTTTGCACAGTTTTAATGCATCAGAGAAGACGTGTTTGGCATATTTTTCCATAAAGAGAAAGTTAAAGAGGACTAAGTCACTTTAAGGTCACTATGAAGGATCCAATTATTATTAGACACTAGCACAGAAAGCTCCATCTAGACATAATAATTTTATAATCTTTTGCAGGTTCAACAAAACATTCGCAACCCCAGAATTGAGTAAGCATATTCTACTTTGACTGGTTCAATAACAGATTTTCATATTGTGCCACACCATCAACTAGAGATTGCAGACTGGTTGCATTTCATACGTGTGTGATCAATGAGAGAACCGGATATCCACTCCAAGGCACGGAAACTACGCTTTCCTATTAGTTTAATTTCGCCCCTCTAGGATCACCGGGTTACCACGAAATAACTAATGAGATACAATGGAGAGAAACAATCCACTTAGATGATCTTCTAAGTGAATCAACAAGAACTTATGTCTTTGTGTTTGTGAAGAACACTCAAGAGAAGGTTGCAAGGTTTCTCTTAAGCAAAGCAAGAAGTATTTGAGAGTATAGAAAATCTGATTTTTCTTCTAACCCCTCACTCATAGGAATCCCAAGGTTTATATAGGAAGAAATAAACCTTTCATTGACTAGAGAGGTTAATAACATAACCCCCATCTTAATCACATTGACCAGAGAGGTTAATCACATAACCCCCATCTTAATCACTCATCAAAGGTCTTCAATCTACTGATTAAAGGACCTTAAAAGTCATTAAAATGATCAACAAAGCATCACAACGGATATAAAACCGTCGAGGCAATTTTTCGCATTCCAAGGCAGAAGACGTGTCGCGACTCGCGAAGAAGCTCGCGAGTCGCGAGGCGCTGGTCGCGACCCGCGACGCCTGTCGCGACTCGCGACGGGCCACTGGTCGCGACTCGCGACGGTTGTCGCGACTCGCGGCAGTCTTCTGTCTCCCTTGGTTTATCAATGCGTTTTGCCACTTGATGCACTCTAGCCTTTTGCATACTAGACCTCCTCCTCTTCTAGTACATACCCATATGAGTTTCAAACCCATTACCCTATAAATGTTCCAACAAGTATCACTGTATTCTGTAAATTGTAGTACTTTGGCAAACGGGATTCTGGTGCGTCATATTGAAACATTTTGGCTCATGCGACTTGAGATTGCAAATGTATCAGCATGGACTGATAACATAGTGGATAAACCAAGCTACTCACTAGGAATTAGGCAAAGCATATACAGACACCTACGAGTTAGACATGAAGCCCCCAACATCATGAATATCAAGAGTCCTAACAGGCCACATAGCGTGCTTCTTTTAAAACCCGTGTAGACGTGTAGTCAATAGTTACAATGACTCTTGTTGAGTAACAAAAAGGCTTACTAACAATTTTGCAAATTTAATAACAAACTTATTTATCTGGTTTCTTAAGTCCTGGCTTCTAGTTGTAAATTGTAACCATGATTTACCTTTTAGCTTAAGAAACCTGTCTGCAAACTCAAAGCAATGTACAACAGCAGATTCATGCAAAATTTCAATTTGTAAACTATTTGTTTATCTGCACTCTGCAGGTTCTTCACATCTTATTACTGCTTAGCCAGCCGTATGAAAGCTTATGACTTATAATTATTGACTTTGAGATAAAATTACCAAGTTATCCATGGCTTGTGAAACAGAAATCAACGTCAGCAGGATCCTTAAAAAGAACACATGAAGGCATCCCATTAAAGGCGCCCATCCTCATAGCACTATGTAAAACAAGAAACACGTAAATTTCAAAAGCTCAAGCATTCAATTATTAAAACAATCAATCCTCAGTCTTTCTCAATAGAAGATTCGTGTTTTCATTATTGACTAAAGCCATGTAAACAATCCTTTCCTATGCAATGCACTTCAGTGACTCACTCTGACTCCTCTAGCAAAGACTTATATTAGACTATTAGATTCATAATTAAGTTCAACTAAAGAGTTTCTTTTTCCTTAATTTTTGAAAGACTGCTATTCCATTTGTAGGTTGTACAATTGAAAATTATCAACCCCTCGGAAGACCGTGGAGAGTATCCGACACGAGTATGGCTTGATTTTCGCCCCAACCTAGTGGCACAAGGACTAAAAATATATACTATTTGGTAGTCTACCCCCTGAATTAGTGATTTTTTCCTATCATAGCCTCATAGGGCAATTAGAGAAAGGGTAAAAAGTCAATATATTATTGAACCTAAAAATCATATTTTCATTTTATTACTTTTAGAAAATAGAACTGAACAAATGAGAGTACACACCAGTTAATAAACCCTACATATCAAAGTGCATCCCCTCAAAGTTCTTCCTACTTTTCACATTCATCCGTTTCCCAAAGTTCTTCCTACTTTCCACAATCAACCGTTACTTAAAGTCCTCGATTTTTGTTGCTACCTTTATAATGTGTTTGGTTGGGTGTAAAGCCTTTTCAAGGAAAAGTGGTTTTCCCATTTTCCTTTGTTTGATAAGTAAAGTGAAAAACAGCTTTCCAATTGGTGGAAAATAGTTTTTCAAATGGTGGAAAATAGTTTTTCAAATGGTGGAAAATATTTTTCTTCTCAAAGGAAGAAGAAAACACATTTTCTTCCTCATTCTTCTTCTTCCTCCCATCCATCCTCTCCCATTCCGTTATATAATTCATTTTCTCCTTAACTTTTCAAGCAAGGAACCAAACAATGTAAAACTAAACCACAATTCCCTTGAAAAATATTTCAATGAAAATCATATTCCATTTAAAATGTTTTCCGTCCAAACGAAGCCCTAGTGGAAAGAACTTTGTAGAACATAGGGATTACTCCCTATGCTCGTAAAACATTGTCACTACAATTCTGCTATGGGGATTAGGTATCATTTGGGGTTTGAAATTAAACTACTCCCTCCATCCTAGAATACTCTTTATACTTTTTATTTTTATCTATTTTGGAATATGACCCACTATTATTATCATTCTACCTTTTAACTATTGGCCCACACGCTCCCTCCTCCAAATAAAATAATATCTCTTATTACCTACCAACTCTAACCATGACCACATTATCTCTCCTTAAAATAAAATAATACTACTTTTACTAACTTATAACTCCTATCACAAATAAAATAATATCTCTTATTACCTACCAACTCTAACCATAACCACATTATCTCTCCTTAAAATAAAATAATACTACTTTTACTAACTTATAACTCCTATCACATCTACTTTTCAATAAAATAACAATTGATAACCAAACAACTTATCGTCTAAAACTACGTGGGTTGATAAGTGTCAAGAATATTTTGGGACGGAAGGCGTATTTAACTTTGATTGTGTACTTGTTACCCAGATCATCTTTAATTTTAACAAAATTTACTAATGTACAATAACAAAATTAACAATCAAACCAGGCGTATTTCCTACGAGCAAACTTTTCCTCATACTCAAGTCAGCAATGTGGAACTCTTAATTTCCTAGAATTCTTCCAACAAATATGACCTTTAATCATCTTCTAAAATACAAGAGCATTGCCTGACATATTCACCTCTTCATATCAACCATTACATAAACTCCATAATTTCTTTTAAATTCCCACAAGGCCACAATATATGGGATTTGACATGACCTATTTTATAATTAAGCATCACTAAAGACTCCCATAAATAATGTTTACTTTTATTATTTTCTTTTTACTAGTGATTTATGGTGGATTTTTTTGGTTGTCACAAAAAAAAAAAAAATTAAAATGCCACTTTTCCCCTCACAATTCACATATGTGAATGTGACCCATTTCTGGACCCCTTCTCCCAGACCCATAGGTGAAAAAGATGTAAGATTCCCAAGACAAACAAATCCAGAAAAAACACATAATTGAATAATCCAAAGAGTTCAAATTTGTAACAAATTTAAAAGAAAAAGAAAGAACAATCTAACCTTTTGTATTTCGACTATTTGAAAATTTTAAGGAATTTCATAATTCCACCACAATTTACCTGCAAATGTTTAGAAATTAGAATAACCCAAAAACAAAATCTTTGTCAAGAGAGGAAAAAAAAAAAAGAGAATTCTAGAGAAAATAAGACACTTTTTATTTTTAAGATGATGGATTTTTGCGAATCTGTACTGGACTTAAAATGAGACTAAAGATTTAGATTTAACCAGGCCCAAGTCAGAAATTTGATTCTTGGGCTTTGGTTGCTCTTAAGCCTGCAAAAAAAAGTTGAAATGAGTTTTGGAGGAAGGGATGATTATTGGGCTTTTCCTGGCCCGTAACTAGCTTCAACCAGCCTATTATAATGGGTTATGTTTGCATCTTGCAAGTGTTATTCTTGCGAGTTTTTTTGTCTTTTCAAGAAACTAGATTTAATAATTTTGTTGCTGGTAATATTTGGAATTAACATAATAATTCATTAAAGTGTGACTAATTTTATATTAAACAACCCGTTCAAAAGAAATTATATTAAACTAGTTTTTCTATCATGCTAGTTGATTAAGGAATGAGAAGAAATTAGACGAAAGATATAGGATTTGGTTACTTAATCAAAAGCTTCAATAGATGAAATAGTACATGTATAATATTACAATGGAAATAGGTGGATGAATCATGATTAGTTATATAGAGACAATGATTTCAAGATTGTTGTATCACTAACTATCCAACAAGGACTTAAGTTTGTGTTTTTCTTATTATTAAGCACTTGAAGTTTCAAATTTCATCTTTATTGACCTCAAATTGGGTGTATGATAAAAGGGTATCAATGAAAATTAGATTAGGTCCTTAAGTCCTTCACGATATAAAAAAAAAAAAAAATCAAATTTTAGGCTCTCAATTATATTTAAAAAAACCCAAATTCTATTTTTTTTAATTTTCTTTCCTCTTCATATTTTTAAAACAAATTAATCCGTGAACTTAAAACAATAATGGCAATAAAATGTTCAATTATAAGTAGCACATAGATAAAAAAAGAAACAATTTAGTACAAATATAATAGATGACCCTTAAAATATATAATAATAATAATACATTTACTCATGTTCATTCTCAGTTACTTGGAGGACATGAAACCGAGCCTCGTTATTTTGGACTGAGAGAATCTGAAGTGAACTAAATTGGGCTGAATTGAAATAATAATAATAATAATAATAATAATAATAATAATAATAATAATAATTATTATTATTATTATTATTATTATTATTATTATTATTATTATTATTGTTGTTGTTGTTGTTGTTGTTGTTGTTATCATTATTAAATAATAATATTATAATAATAGTAGTAATAATTATAATAATTAATATCAATAACAATCAATAATATAATAATAATTAGTTTAATAATAATAAGTATAACAATTATTATTAATGTAATAGTAATAATAATAGCAATAATAATAATAATATTATTATTATTATTATTATTATTATTATCATTATTATTATTATTATTATTATTATTATTATTATTATAAACAACAACAACAACAACAACAACAACACTTACAACAACTTAACTGAAGTGAAGTGAACTGAATTGAACTGAACTAAAGTGAACTGAACTGAACTGAAGTGAAGTAAAAACTAAACTGAACTGAAGTGAAGTGAACTAAACTAAACGGAACTGAACTGAAGTGAACTAAACTAAACTGAAATGAACTATAATATTTTGTTACTATTTGTCGTTAAGATAACAAGAATATATTGTGGAAGCTAGCTGATATAGTTGGTAAAATCTTAGGTTGTGTCGTTTTGATAACTCGACACTAGATTAAATCTTGGTTTTAACATTGTCCTAACTTCTCGACAAAAAAAAAAAACATAGCCTATATTTTTCACTTTATTTTGCAAGGGGAAATGTTAAGTTTTAATGGTGCCTATTTGGTTTTTTTTTTATTTGAGGAGCAATTGATCAAAAAGTAATTTTAAATTGTTTGTAATTATTATTTTTTTGGCTTATAAGTCTGTGATAATTCATTCAAAAGAATATAATAAAACTAAAAAGGAAAAGTAATTTCATTAAAAAGAAGAAAAAGATCAATCCCACCTATGAAAATCAACTCAGCTGAAGTCTTCGCCATTTACCAAACTACTAAAATTTTCGTCACCTATGAATCAATAAAGCACCACCAAATCATTCTCGAATTAGATTCGATAAATGTGGTAAATTGGTGTAAATTGGAATTCCAAATTTTATCACGAACTTCATTCGCAATATATTAGAGAATAGGCTCAACATTTCCATCGTTCACAATAGGAGAAGTGATATTGCTGATGCACTCGACAAACAAGGCCACCATAGGAATTAAGAGTTCTTCACGTGGATTCAAACTAGCAAGGCGCGTTCAACATCACTGCCACGTTCGAGTTTTTTGTTTTATGATTATTAAAGTCATATAAAATAAGTGGTATTATGCACTAAGAATTATTCAGAGTTTCAGACTTTTGCTAATGATGTCAACATTGACAACTGATAACCGTGTTAATTATGACTTGAAATCTTGTGAATAACATAAGGCTAACTTTGAATGTACATATCTCTCAATCTTAAAATGATTTTGATGTGATTCAAATTGGAGGTGATAGCTTGTTCAAATAGCTTTCCAATGATAGGTCATATGCCCAATTCCACTGAAAAACGAGAAAGTTACGCCCGTTTTACGAGGGACTGCCGAGTGCAGACCGCGACTCGCGGCAGCCACCGCGACTCGCGGTTTGCGATATACGTTTTAAAATCAGTTTTTCTTATTTAGGGTTTTGTGCGGAGTATATTTTAGGGTATTTTGCGCAGGGTTCCTTTTGCTATAAAAGGACCTCTTAGTGTTCATTTACACACAACTTACGAAACACTTTTAGCCTTTATAATTTAGGACTCCTTGTATTATTCTCTCTGATTTTCTCCATTATAGTGAAGAAGCTCTAATCCCCCACCTGTGGACGTAGGTCAAATTTGACTGAACCACGTAAATCTTTTGTGTTCTTTATTTGTTCATCTTTATTGTTTTCTCACCTTTATTATTTCATTCATTTTCTGTTCCGCATTAATCAAACTACAACACCCTATTTCCTAACAAATTGGTATGAAGAGCCTGGTTGTTTAAGATCTTAGGTGTTTATAGAACAAGTTTGATTTTTTGATTATGTCAATGAAATTCAATATTGAGAAATTTAATAGGCAAGTAAATTTTGGCCTATGGTAATTAAAGATGTAAGTCATCCTGGTTCAAAGTGGCTGTTACAAGGCTCTGGTAGGTGCATCCAAAAAGCTTTCGGGTATGACGGATGATCAATGGGATGATATGGATTTGAAGGCACTCTCAGCGATTCATTTAAGTCTATCTAATGAAGTTTTGAGAGAGGTTTCCAAAGAGACGACTGCTGCGGGTTTGTGGTTGAAGTTGGAGTCACTTTATATGACAAAGTCTATGACCAACCGTCTACTACTAAAATCTAGACTTCATGATCTCCGTCTAGTAGAAGGTAAACCGCTTAAGTCTCATTTAGATGAATTCTTCTGTATAATTATGGATTTGCAAAACATCGATGTTGAGATCGATGATGAGGATATGGCTATTAGGTTGTTGTGTTCTTTCTCACCTTCGTATGAGCATTTGAGATACCTTATTATATGGTACGTAAAGATGATTTGAGTTTGCAAGATGTTAAGGAAGCCTTAACTCAAAGAGATTTAATTGACACTAAATTGGTTAATAAATCTAATAATTCTCTCACACAAATGCTTTGGTTGCTCATGGTGGAAAGAATTCTGGAAAAATCTGTAACTATTGTCGTGTGAAGGGTCATATTAAATCTGAGTGTTGGAAATTAAAGAAGAAAAATGGAGAGAGGTCTAATGAGGATCAATTTGCAAATATTGTCGACACAGTTTTTGATGATGATCTTGCACTTTAGGGTTACAAGATTTGGGGCTGCGGTTTCTACGATCTCTTTATGTTTGGTGTCCCTTTGAGATCTCTTGGTAAAACGAGAAACCGTGTGGATTTTCTTTTTGGAGTCTATGATAGATTGTTTTTGAGTTTATAATAAAGTAGCAATCTTGGTTATGCATTAGATTCTGTTCTAGTTATGCTATTTTTCTCAAATTTGGTACTTTTGTGTTTATTAAGTACTATTGCAATTTAGAAATTATTGTTGTCATTCAGTTTCTAGAATTTCTTTTGAGTTTGTTGTTGAGATGAAGAAGTGTTTGAAGAGAGTTTGGTCAATTTGAGGAAGCATGCTAGCGTTGGTGACTTTATACTCTCGATCTAGGCCATGTGATGGTTTTGTATACGGATTTTGTGTTCGAAGACGCATCGGTACACAATTGAGAAGATGTTCGTTTTCTGGACTGCCTACAATGGATCGGTTTATGGAATTTTGTTTAAGATGGAGGTTCTATGGTGTTTGTTGAGCATCATTTTTGGTTCAAGGTGGAATAACCTTGTTTATTCGGTTTCAAGTCAAGGTGGAGATTGTTAATTATGACTTGAAATCTTGTGAATGGCATAAGGCTAACTTTGAATGCACATATCTCTCAATCTATAAATAATTTTGATGTAATTCAAATTGGAGGTGATAGCTTGTTCAAAGAGATTTCCAACTCTAGGTCATATGCCCAATTCCGCTGAGAAACGAGAAAGTTACACCCCGTTTTACGAGAGACTGCCGAGAGCAGACCGCGACTCGCGACAGCCACCACGACTCGCGGTTTGCAAGATACGTTTTTAAATCAGTTTTTTTTATTTAGGGTTTTGTGCGAGTATATTTTAGGGTATTTTGTGCGGGGTTCCTTATGCTATAAAAGGACCTCTTAGTGTTCATTATTTACACACAACTTATGAAACACTTTTAGCCTTTAGAATTTAGGACTCCTAGTATTATTCTCTCTGATTTTCTCCATTATAGTGAAGAAGCTCTAGTCCCCCACCTGTGGACGTAGATCAAATTTGACTAAACCACGTAAATCTTTGTGTTCTTTGTTTGTTCATCTTTATTGTTTTCTCACCTTTATTATTTCATTGATTTTCTGTTCCGCATTAATCAAACTACAACACCCTATTTCCTAACAAACAGAAAACTCAAGTTTTAGTTTTTGTATTTTTATTTTTTGTTTTAAATAAACAATCAATTAGCTATTTAGTTCTTTTGATCTAATGGGAAATTTATTGCTTGTTGTGCCTTTTCATTGTGATGGATTATAAGCCTAGTGGCAGTTTCTTACCACTACTTCTTTTGCACTTTTCATACTTCGCTGCTATTTTGACGAAAGTGCCACAAATTATCAAAAATAAATTTGAAGTTTGTGTTTTCACATAGTTAAGAACTTGGCTTTGTTTTTTAGGGCACAATTTCAATTCACTCGAGCTCACGTTAGTTTAGTTCAATTTTCCTCTCACAATTTTACTTCAGTTCGGTTAACTTATTTCAGTTCAATTCAACCCAAAAGAACAGGGTCTTAAAGTATGAATAATTTTATCGTCAAAGACTCAGAAATGCGTAATTAACATTGTTATAACTAATGTGCCATTAATTGTTACTCGTCCCCATAAACCTCACGAAAGTAGGAGGAAGAACCAAAGATTTCATTTTGAGACAAGCTGACAATTGGATGAATCTTGTGAAGAGGTGGTTAAACATGCTTGGGATAGCTCGACTAGGGAGGTTATTACCGGGCAAATTGTGGGAATGGCCCAAAGCTTACTACATTGGAGTCCAAAAAAATTACAAAACTTGGGAAGCAAATCGTGAAAACCGAGAAAGCCCTACTCACGGCCCAGCAACAACCTATTTCTGATGATATGTGTCATTCTTGTATTGAACTGGAGAAAAAACTAGATGATCTTCATGAGAAGCATGAAGCTAAGCCTATTGGTACCTTCATTCTCGAATTACGGAAGTTAGAGATGGGGACCGGAACACAACATATTTTCATCATAAGGCTTCGCCATCGAAGAAAACGTACTTATGTGCCAAGTGTCTATGATGACTCGGGTACCTGGTGTGAGGATGAAAAGGGTATTAAAGATGTTTTTACAACTTATTTCAGCTCCATTTTTACATCAAATAACCCCTCGGATGCGAATTTTCATGAGGTGCTGGGTTCATTGATCCGATTATCTCCGAGGAGAGGAATGTAATCAGGGGCTTCTTACACCCTTCACCAAGGAGGAAATTTGTGCTGCTTTACAACATATGCACCCATGTAAAACCTGTGGGCTGGTATCCATGTCATTTTTTATCAACGCTTCTGGCACATTATTGGTGATGATGTATTTTATTTTGTAGTAATATTTTGCATGGATTTTCTTACCCGATATGTGTAAATAAAACTAACATTGCCTTAATATCGAAATAAAAAAATATGTGTAAGGCTATTGCGCCCTATTCTGTTGTGTAATGTCCTCTATAAGCTGATGTCTAAAGTTGTTGTCATGAGGCTTAAGGATTTTCTCCCTGCTATTGCGTTGTGTAATGTCCTCTATAAGTTGGTCTGTAAAGCTGTTGTGATGAGGCTTAAAGATTTTCTCCCTGCTATTGTTACTGAGAATCAGAGTGCCTTTGTTCCTGGGCACCTTATTACTGGTAATGCTATGATTGCATTGGAAGATTTCCACTCAATGAAGCATCGACATCGAAGCTGCAAAGGCACTATTTCTATGAAGCTTGATATGAGCAAGGCTTATGACAGGGTTGAATGGGGATTCTTGAGAAAGCCTTTGCTTACTATGGGCTTTGATGGTCGGTAGGTGAATTTAATTACGAAGTGTGTGTCCACCGTGTCATATTCCTTCATTATTAATGGAGCTATATGTGGTTCTGTGACTCCAGCTCGAGGTCTTCGTTAAGGACACCCTCTCTCTCTCCTTAATTTTTTTAATAGTTGATGGTTTTTCTAAAATGATCCAGAGAAAAGTGCAGGATAAACATATTCATGGAGCTAGGGCAAGCCGCAGTGGCCCTGAAATATCTCATCTTCTCTTTGCCGATGATAGCTTACTCTTCACAAGAGCTATGTTTGACTCACTTATAGATAGAATTTGGAAGAAACTCCAAGGTTGGAAGCACAAATGGTTATCTAGAGCAGGGAAAGAAATTGTTATCAATTATGTTATACAGGCTATCCCGACTTATCTCATAGGTGTGTAGGCATTTGCTCATATAATCTTACTAAAGAAGGTGAACAAGTTTCCTAGTTTAGTTATTTAGAAAATTCACTCGACAACGGAAATGTTTTCGTAGGGTAGTTCTGATGCTCACCGAAAAACACATTCGAAGAGTTGGGATCCGATGTGTAACCTGAAGTGCTTTGGTGGTATGAGGTTCAAGGATTTAAAAGCTGTCAATGATGCACTTTTAGGTAGGCAAGCATGGTGTCTAGCTCGCGAGCCCTCCTCTCTCTTTGGCCGAGTAAGGAAAGCAAAGTATTATCCTACTTGTGATTTTTTGAGTGCCTCACTTGGGTATTCAAACAGTTACTCTTGGAGGAGTTATGGAGTTTAAAGGCTTTGATCAAAGAAGAGGTAGTCTAAAGAGTTGGAGATGGAACACAAATTAATTTGTGTGAAGACCCTTGATTGGGTTGTGGATGAAAATGATAGGTTCATTACTAGTGGACAGCACGCACCTTACTCTAATGTGAGTGATTTGATTGACTCCGAGCGCATGTAATGGAATGTAGAGGTTATTGAAGCAATGTTTAACGAGCGTGATGTTCAGTGCATCCTTGGCACCTCTCTAAGTCATTGTGAATTGCAAGATGAGATTACTTGGGCTCTTACAAAAGATGGGTGCATTTCTATGAAGAACGCTTATATGCTTAGGAAGGGAGGCAACCTTGATCTTTTCATCAAGCTTGGGTCGATATTTGGGGCATGGAAGTTAGCCCAAAGGTACGTCATTTTTTTTTGGCGCATATGTCTCTATCTCTTCCAGATAGAGCTCTCTTAAAAAAAAGGCACATGATTGATGATGATTTATGCCTGTGGGGATATGGCATTCCCGAGAAGTCCACCCATGTCATTTTTACTTGTCCTCGGTGGGTGGATATGTGGAGGGAGAGTGGATGTGAGGCTCTTAGCAGTGTTGATGATGGCACAGGCATATGTGATTTGCTAGCAGTGAGTTGGTGAGAGATTGATGAAAAATAAAAATCAAAAGGTAATTTCTATATAGCTTGGTGCATATGGGGGGAAAGGAACTTCATGGTTTTCAATAACAAGACCACCCCTCATAAGGTCTTCTGGACTATGCTGAGAGACTTGTTGTTGAGTATGGTAAATATGCAGCCCACATTTATCCGAAGCCTGCTGCTACTCACGCCTCTAGCCATCGCTAGTGGCTAGCTTCGCGTACTGGAATCTACAAGCTAAATGTAGATGATACGTTGATGGTGGATGGATGGGTGGGATTGGGTATTGTTGCCCGCAACTCTAATGGTGTTGTTTTGTATGCTGCCTCACACCGGTTTCGAGCACACTAGACCCTTGAACTAGCGGAAGCAAAATCCATCTCAATGTCGGTTCGTTTGGGTAAGAGGTATGGGCTACAAGATGTTTTGTTGGAGTCGGATTGCCAATTGGTTATTAATCGTCTTGCAAAAAATAATTATCAAAAAAAAATCGTCTTGCAAAAAATGTTTCAAACCTCTCTAAACTAGATGTTATTCTTCATGAGATTTTTTCATCTTGTGCTTTCTTTAAGTCTATCGTGTGATCAGATAGTTACGTTCCGGAATGAACAAGTTTGGGAAAACCATGTACCGTCAGAAGTGGCGTCATATATACTAATGGAAAATTTATCATTGAATTAATCTGGCTTGCATTTTCCCCTCCAAAAAAAAAACTAATGTCTATTTTGAGGTCCTTAACGATAAGTTTTTCCAAACTAATCATACAAGAAAAAAACAAGTTTTGAAACTTTAGATCCGTAACAATAAGAAATATCAAACTTCAGGTTGTTGTTATATGGTTAACACAAAAATAATACTTCCTCTTTTTCTTTTTAAACGCAACACTTTGATTTTTGCATTTTTTGCAGACCTCACTTTGACCACATTTTGATACTAATATACAAATATAATAAGGAAAAATAAATAAGAATGATGCCAAAATGTGGACGTTCCGTCAACCATTTTCAATCCTAACTTTTTGTAAAGCATACCTTAAAGTTGGGGCTGTTCCTTTCCATTTTTCCAAATAAAAATGATCATATAAACTGTTGTTGGATCTGTTTTAATGAATATTTTCGTAATATTAATTTTTTATAATTTTCACAAAATATAATCGGAGATATTAATAGTCAAAGTTATATCGGTAAATGTGAAAGTCAAATTGTACCCTTTATTTAGAAATAGAGTAAGTATTATCTTAAAAATAGGTTGGAGAAAACTAGAGGTGACAAACTGGTCATACGGGTTGTGTACGGGTCGAGTGATGTTAGAGTCAACATTGTATTCGGGTTATGTGCGAGATTGATGAGTGGGGTCAACATCGAGTCGGTTCCAATCGATTCGGTTTGGTTCGAGCCAGATTAATTCGAGTAAGGTCGGCTTTCTTTTCCAGCAAATAAATAAACCACATTAATTAATGTTTATGAAAAATATTTCATTATTATTTTGGAGTCAGTTCGGGATCAAGTCATCATTTTCTGTTCGAGTTGTTTCAGGTTTAGGTCCTATTTTGGGTGGTCACTTCAGGACTTCGGGTGAAAATGGGTCTTAGGGTTAGTATTTCGAGCCGGGTCAACAGGTTCGAGCATGTTTTGCCGGCTATAGAGAAAACTTATTTAGGCCGTGTTATTTTAAACTTATTTTCAGTTAAGTTCAGTTAGTTTACCATCACAGTTTTCATTTAATTTTGTTTGAATTTTTTCCTTCAATAATGCAAAAAAGGGAATTAATTCCCAAAATGTGCCCCAAAAAATTTTTATTCCCTGCGTACCGTCCACGTAGGACGGCACGCGAATTTTTTTTTTTTTTTTAAGGTAAACCGCTACTCAGGGTAGCGGTTAATGCATAGAAACCGCTACTCGAAGTAGCGGTTAAGTTTGAAATTAACCGCTAGTTGGAGTAGCGGTTCATATACATTGACCGCTACTCCGAGTAGCGGTTTAGTTGAAAAAAAGCAAAAAAAAAAAAAAGTATATTGGACCCGCTGCAGTAAACCGCTACTCCGAGTAGCGGTTCATTAAAGAAAACCGCTACTCCGAGTAGCGGTTTACTGAAATTTCAAATTCAAACCCTAACCCCTCCAAATTCGCACAATCTTCAATTTTTCTCTCAAACTCTCTTCTCCCTCTCTCTCTTACCCCAACGGTCGACACCTCACACCGGCGCACACCGCACCTCACCGGAGTTTACACCGTGCCGACCGGCAACCGGAGCTCGCCACCGACTGATTTTTTCTGACCACCACCGGCGCGCGCAACTGACGCCAGGAGCACCACCACCAACTGATTTTTTGTGAGTTTTCAAATTTTGTTTTTTTTTTAATTTAATTTCCTTAGCATGCTATATTTGTTATGTATTTTAGGTTTGTAACTGTTGTTATTAGATGGAAATTGTTTAGTTTAATTAGTATAATCTACTCCCTCCGTTTCCTAAAGATCTTCCCACTTTTCGTTTAAGGGTGTTTCCAAAAGATCTTCCCACTTTTGCTTTATTCCTTATTTGGCAAAACAAATTTCCCTATTTACCCTCTCATGTCCACTATCATATGGTCCACCATTACATTATTAATTCAATTTTACTCCCTTTCTCTCTCCTACTTTAACCCCTTTTTATTTGTTTATTTATCTTAACCCCTTTCTCTCTCCTACTCTACTCACACCATGCCCCACACAACTTGATTTTCCTTGGTATCTGTAGGAACAGTAAGTGGGAAGATCTTTAGGAAACGGAGGGAGTAGTTGTTAATATTGGTTGGTTAAAAATTTAGCATATTGTGATGGTTGATTTTGCATGAATTGGAAGGTGATATATTGTTTATGTTGGTTGGTTAAAAATGGTGTTGAGCATTTTGTGATGGTTGATTTTGCATGAATTGTTGTGTTTAGGTTGCAAATGCTACTAGTATAGGTGAAGAATAGTGTTCATATTGTTTGAATGTGTAGAATAAGAATAACTTAACCATTATGTTTTTTGTATGTAGAATATGGAACAACCTAAATATCCTCTATACCTTTATTGGAATGGTAATTATATCAAAATGATGTTGATATTGTGTATAGAGGTGGAAGAAAAAGTTTTTGTTCATCAATTCGGGTATATGTTTCAAGAGATTCTAAATAGGGTATATGACGTTGTTGGATGTGATCGTATGTATGTGGAACTGAAATTGTTTATGAGATATCCGATCCAGGAAAATGTGCCAATTGCACTAGAGGATGATGAGTCACTGAGTGCTATGTGGCTTTCAGTGACACAAACGTCAGCCATGGCAATGGAGGTGTACATTGAACAAGTTCCCAAGGAGATAAATATGCAAAGTAATGTGGGTTATGTACCTTCAATGGAATTTAGGGATAGCATGAGGTCCGACATCACTCCTAATAGCAATTTGAATCATTTACTAGCATTGTCAGACCCACATTATGTCAATCAGCACATGGATGAGTTTATTTCTCCTGGTTCGTCTCCCCACATACCATCCACATTCCATCTCGACACTCTACATCAAAATGATGTTGATTTTTTGGGAAACGAGGGGAGCATGTGGTTCTGATAGGGATGAGGATGATGATGCAAGAGAATTAGCTAAAGGCAATAAAGGCTGGTGTTCCTTCACAGTTGGCTTAGAGTTGACGAAGTTGATCAAAGGTTATAGATTCATGGATGACTTGGAATTGCACTGGTTCATTGACTGTGGCTTCTGAATTTGAGATAAGACAAGAGTTCGCCTCATTGCAGCAATTAAAGAATTTTGTGAAAGCATGGTCGATCTCTAGAAACCAGATGTTTCGAGTGTTAGAGTCAGAGCCCACAAAGTATGTCATTGAATGTGCCAAAAAGGAAGTGTGTCACTGTCCATGGAGGTTGCGTGCAGGGACATATAGTTGGGGTAGTGCGACCCTTGCATACCTGTATCGGCAGCTATGTCGGGCATCACAGAGGGGTGCGAGGGAGTTAGGTGGCCCTGTGTTATTGTTACAGATTTGGGCATGGGAGCACATACACATCGGCATACCTCGGATTTCGAGGGTGCGGGACCCACCTCCACAGTTTGATGAGGCCGTTCCTATTTTAGGCTCCCAGCATGTTCCGGGGCTTGACCCCTTAGCTGTCAGGTAATATTCAATGTCTCACATTTGTTAACATTATTTAGTTTCATTTTTCTCATGGATAATAACGTTTATTTCTTTTCAGTTGGCTTCGAGTACACATCACTAGGTCCCACATAGCAGGTGGGCTTCCTTACTACAGGGATGCACTTGACCATCAGACGGACGACCAGGTACATAGGGTCGTACTTGCCTAACTTATATACATTCATTTCTCACATGCCTAATATTTGTAAGATTCTTTTTTTTGTAGATGACTTGGCATGCAGCCATATACTGATGCGAGACTGGCGTCGTTACCTGCTATATGTCGAGCTGATCGACATGTATGGCACACAGTGGCCTCACTTATCTGTTTCGACATTGTAGAGTTCTGTTTCCCTGGTCGAGTTATGCGCCAGTTTGGATTCGAGCCGACGATTCCAGCACCTTGTGATACGAGCACAGCCCTTCATGGCATAGATCGGAGGTCGAAGAGCAAGAACTATCCGCTCAGACATCGACCTTACATTGCACAGTGGGATGAGCGCGAGGGATACATAGTTCAGGGCACTCCTTTTAGTGGTCGTACTCATGCCATTGAGGAGTATATGATATGGTTTCGTCGCATCACGAGGTTACGCCTAACGAATCCATCGAGGCGACCACCTTCTAAAACATTATCAGCCTGCGTCTGCAGATATAGTACTGGTAAGTCCAATGATTTTTAGTTGCACTTTTATTTATTTATACGACTATATAATATGTATTTTTCTTTCTATTCAGGCACATACTTTATCTGATATTGCTCATAGGTGCGGTACTGTACTAGAGGCTTCTGAGTCATTGCCTCCAGATATGGTGCGTCAGTTGTATGCACAGACATTGCAGACTATGAGGGGAATGTGTGTTGATGCTGTTGGCCGAGCTGGACATGGCCACATCGTACAGGGCGTGCCTACTTCTGCTAGATATACATCGACTTCTACATCTTCTACGTCTGCTGCCCATATATCTACCACGACAGCTTTGCTTTCACCTCCAGTCAGTCAGAGGGCCTATCGACGACGTTCTGACACTAGTCCCCCTTCTCTTGATGCCATTGCAGAGTCTCATGAGACCACACCTAGTTCATCTACACCTTCACAAAAGAAGAGAGAGGGTTTTAGCAGTTTCATTATGTTTATGTAGTTAGTTAACATTATGTTACATTTTAAACTTTGTTTGTGATTGACATATTTTCTCAATCTAACTCGTAACTAAAATTTTTTTACATAAATTTGAATGTGGATGAACTTGGTGATTGGTGATTAATGTGTGGATGAAGTTGGTGCTGTTAAATGGAATTTGGTGTTGGATAATGTTGAAATTGGAGGTTGGATAATTGTTTGGAATTGCTGGAATTGCTGGAATTGCAGGTTGAATACTTGTTTGGGATTGCTGGATTTTTTTTGCGTTTCTGGCACTTGGCCAGTTATGTGGAAACAGTGCAGTGAGTGGTGTTATGGCAACAAAACCGCTTCTCAAAATAGCGGTTATGGCAACAAAACCGCTACTCAGAGTAGCGGTTTACTTGTCTCTTGGAACCGGGAAACAAAACCGCTACTCTGAGAGTAGCGGTTTATGTGAATGAACCGCTACTCCGAGTAGCGGTTTTGTTTGAAGGAAACCGCTACTCGGAGTAGCGGTTTACCTCCGCTTAAACAAAAAAAAACTTTTTTTCGCGTGCCGTCCTATGTAGACGGTACGCAGGGAATATAATTTTTTCGGGGCACATTTTAGGAATTAATCCCCTTTTTTGCATTATTCAAGGAAAAAATTCAATTTTATTTAGCTCAATTTTTTAGAGTTTAAACGAACGGGCCTTACTTAATAAACTACTTATGGTGTTTTATATTTTGTCGCGTTGCTTTATTATTTTTACACCATAGTACTGTCTAAGCTCCAACTAATTAATGTAACGTCTCTCAAGGTAAAGCATAAACTGTGCATAAATTAATTATCAAACAGGTACAATTAAGGCGCCGCAGTACAGCTAAGCTGTGAGATAGCTCTAGATTAAAATGTAGTACCACCTCAAAAGTCTCTCCTCCCTCAGCATCATAAAGTATTTGTCCGCTGTTTGATACTGATAAAAATACTAGCTCTATTCTGGCTACTATAAAGGAAAAGGATATAGTTTTGTAATTTATAAATCTATGTTGGTATATTAAAGACACTTGTTAGTTGTTCCCTACAATCTATTATGGGTTTGAGCTACTTGTTATCTATACTAATATATTAAAAGGCGTGCGTAAATCAGGAACGGTGTCACGTGGCACTCTTTCTAAGGAGTTTTAGTTCATGTAATCCATATACAATAAAAAAAATTAGAAATTGCATAGTATAGGTTTTGATCCCATGACCTCAAGTTCATGTACTAAAGTTTTAACCACTAGACCAAGTTGTATTTAGTGCTATCATATCAAAGTACAATATTAATGAATGAAATTTTCTTACCCGGGACATAATCCAGACCTAATAACTAGTTTATAAATTAATCCTTGTTTGTATGTGTTAAATCTTATTGTGATCTCTAGTACAAGTTATATTAATAAGTGTTATTTCACCAGCTTTTTCTCCAAAAAAAAAATTTAACTAGATATTTGTAAGAACTCTTGTTTGTGCTTTAGACATTAGTTGTTTATAAATCAACCCTTATTTATGTGTTTCAAACACTTGTTATTTATAAATTAATGCCGGTTTGTGTGTGTTTTATATGTTAAATTAAATATTTTTTTGAAATAAAAATTATTTACTGATTTAAAATCATACGACATCTACAAAATAATTCAGAACCAAATAATGCATTTCAAATTGGATCAAACAAAGTTTTATTAAGTCAAAATCACGATCGCTGATAAAATCTAACAAATTTGCAAATCCTCTTCCAAATCGTTGTTTGATACAACCTTCTACGAGGGAGTCTATTGATCTCTTGTAATCTTCACGTAAAACTTCATTTGGTTTGTAGCCGAATAATTGACATTACCTGTGACGTCGTACAAATTCTCACCAACGAATCAATTTGTAATATAAACCAAAATACCAAAAGCAAAGTCACCAAACTCTCATACAGAAAGCGACAAAACCCAACATATGGATAGATATAACTTAATATATGGATAAAACAGCACTTCATTAGAGAGATTGTAATTTTAATGGAAAAAAAAGTTTAAAACAAAAATAGAGAAGACAAACGTGAATTACCACCGCCTAAAAGAATGGTGATAGCCCCTAGATCAAAAAAGAAAATTAGAGTTTTTAGAGTGAATTACATAATTATCCCTAGCAGTGATCAGCAGGCTTATTACTAGTTGATATTTTTTCTTTAAAGGGGATAGCTTATGGTGTTTTATCATTACTCGGTTGAGAACTTGAGATGTCAGATTAATCACCACTAATAATCATATTGATAAAAGAAGAAATAGTTTTTTAAACCCGACATAATATTCATAGGATCATAATAATTAATAAGTACACATGAATACATGATTTAAAATGAAGATAATAAGCTACCTAGACAACATATACTGGTAGTCAAACTTAATTAAGTACTTCTAAGCTCTGCTAGCTTAGTACTACTAAGTACTAATGATACTGGAATAAGAATACCTACTGAGCTTAAGTTCAAAGTCAACGCTTATGATCTCTCTGGATCCCTTCACTATGAAAATCCCAAAAATAATGTACGATCTTCATTTTGAATCCAAAAAAAGTAATATCTGTTTGATAACCAGCAATCAACAAATACTCCATCCATATCTAAATAGAGTGACATTTCTTTTGGGCACAAATAGTAAGAAGAAATTATGTGTAGCACCTTAATTGTATTAAATTATAATACTTTCACCGTTTTTTCTTTACTTGCAACACTTTATTTTTCATCAACTTCAATGCAAAATTTGGGTAGGAGAGATGTAGAGAGGAAAAAAAAAGAGGGCTCCATGTGATCGGAGAGAGATAGAGAGAAAGGAAAAGCAAAAGTAAAAAGTGTTGCAAGTAATTAATTATTTTCCTTTTAGGAAAGTGTTGCAAGAAAAAAACCGGAGGAAGTAATAGAAGTAGGTATACTTTTTATGAATTATTTATTAAGGAAAGAGAACATGCGCCATACTGGAAAGTGGGTGATACTATAAAAGTTGAAAGCAAAATAATATTTTATTTGGTGGACCCATACCAAATAAAGAAATATCAAAAATCTATTTAGGACAAGCGTAAATGGAAAAATGTGAACTATATTTAGGGACGGAGTGAGTAGCACTTAATTAACTAATTGCATTAACGTATAGTTGATGTTAATAGTGTTAGATGGTACGTTTGACTAAATAATTATATTAATTGTTTATACGATTTTTTCACCAAATACCCTTGACAAATTTTTTTATTCACCAAACACCCCAACTTTGGCTTGAAAGTTGATGCTAATAACTTTCTCTCTCTAGTGTTTTCTCTTAACGTACTCTGTACGCTGGTTGTCATGGCAAGAACGACTAGAGCTCAGTTGAAGTCTGGTTCTCAAAAAGGAGGCGCGGAATGAAGAATTCTGGTCCGAGTCTTGATACTCCGGACAGAATGATGAGGTCATTAGATGAACTAATGGGAGTTTCTGCTTTGGAGTTTGACAATGAAACCGAAATAATCCAGGAGGAAATTATTTCTCCACGGTTTCATTATGCGAATTACAGAATCAATCGGAATTGAGGATGACTTTCTCGGATTGGCTTGAAACGATCAATAAGACGAAGAAGAAAAACTCTGGTGAACAGAGGAGCAGAATTCCATTCGGAGGTAATGATCCTATTCCGATACTGTTTGATGATGCTATGAATGTGAATAAACCTGAGTTAGTTAAGATTGGCTTAGATGACATATATCCTGAGGTAGATTTTTAGAATTCTGCTTTATATTGCTATGTGATAGGAGCTAATCCTCCTGATCATGTCATGGAAGGATTTATAAGAAGAATTTGGCGTGCGTATGGTGTGGATAACGTTGCGTTAGTGAAACCTGGGATTTTTGTAGTAAGATTTCGATTTGTGGAGAAGCGTGATCTGGTTCTGAATGGTGCTACACCATTTTTTGATCCTAAACTTGTCACTATGAAGGCTTGGGATGCTACAGTTGATATCCAACGAGATGAAATCACGACCTTGCCTATTTGGATTCAATTGAAGATTGGCTTCAAATACTGGGGAGAGTAGTGCATCTTTAAAATTACTAGCGCAATTGGTAAACCAATTAGGCTAGAACAAGCAACTATTAAGCGTGAGAAGTTGCAATTTGCTCGAATGTTTGAGGTGCAGGTGGATCAAAATTTACCCGAGAAAATTGAATTTATTAATGAATTTGATCAAGTAATGGAGGTGGAAGTAAAGTATGAATGGAAGCCTATTACATGTGCAGCATGTAAAGGAATGGGACATTATGAGAGTGAATGTATGAACCATGTACCAAATAAGAAGTTAGTGTGGAAATCAAAGGAGGTGAGCAGAACTATCTAATCAAGGGAGGACAAGGAGGTGGCTCAGACAGCCAAGAATCTAGCATTTCAAGCTGTTAAAGAATGCAACAAAAAGGCAGGAAAGCTCTAATAGCCAGATTATCCTATAGAATGTGATTAATGTATTAGCTAATGGTTAAGACCAAGAGGATGTGGCAGTTCAAGATGAAGGGAATCTGGAAAATAAAGTGGAAGGTGGAAGTCCTTCCAAGGATGATGGATAGTATCATTTGTTGGAATGTAAGGGATACTAATTGTCTTCACAAGCAGAAAGAAATCCAGAAGTTCTTGAATACAAGGAAGGTGGGATTAGTTAGCCTCCTTGAAACTAAAGTAAAGGCTTGCAACATGGGAAACCTTTACTCTAACATTTTCCATGGTTGGTGTTTTACCTCGAATTCTGCTCTTCATGGGGGGGGGGGGATTGTGGTGGCTTGTAACCCATTTAATTTTAGACTGGATATTTTGACTATGTCTAGTAAGTTTTTTCATTGTAAAGTTGTTGTTAGACATGGTGAGGCTAAATTTCATTGCACTTTTATATATGCTCTGAATGATGCTCAGGTTAGAAGTGAAGTTTAGAATGATTTGAAGTTACTTTCTGGTACTATCAAGGGCCCTTGGCTGATCACAGGCTACTTCAATTGTGTAATGTAAGCTAGTGAGAGAATTGGATCTGTTATGAGGCATCAGGAGATTAAGGAGTTGTGTCTCTGTATGAACTGGTGTGGAATGCAAGATTTGATAAGTTATGGCTGCTTATTCACTTGGAATAATAAGCAGCAAGGTGATAAAAGAGTTTACAGCAAACTGGACAGGGCAATGATCAATAAGGAGCGGACTGAGTTGTTTCTCAATTCAGCTGCTCACTTTATGCCTGAGGGTCTGTTTGATCATTCACCAATAGTGGTGAATGTTTATCCACAACTGGAGATGGGGAGGAAACTATTCAAGTATTTTCATATGTGGACTTTTTCTGATATATAATTTCAATAGCACTGTAGCTAGGTGTTAGAATATAAGGCAGTCTGGTACTCCCATGTATCAGGTGATGCAGAAATTGAAAACTACCAAGGTGGCATTAAAAAATCTGAAGAAGGAAGATTTTGATGAGATCCATTGTAAAGACCTTGTTGCTCTTAAAAAGTTCACAAAATCACAAGCTCAACTTCATACTCACCCTGAGGATCTAGAGCTGGCTGAGAAAGAAAGAGAGGCAGGCTATGAATATAAGAACATTCATAGTCAGTATATGTCATTTCTTGCCCAAAAAGCTAAAATGGCTTGGTGCAAGGGAGGAGATGAATATAGTGCTATTTTTCATCAATCTATTAAAGCTAGAAGGTTGCGAAACACCATCTATGCTATCAATGATGAAAACGGCAAGTGGCAGGATAGTGTGCATGAGGTGAATGATAGCTTTTTAAAGTATTATCAAAAACTGCTTGGTAATACCATGGAGGGGAGAATTCCAGTGAAGAGGGGCATCATTGAGAAGGGTTCTGGGATTAGTTCTGACCATATTGATCATGTACTTGAAGCTAATTTTACCAGGGAAGAGGTGAGGAAGGCAATGTTCTTAATATCAGGAGATAAAGCACCTGGTTCGGATGGTTTTGGTGCTCACTTCTTTAAGGATGCCTAGCACATTGTAGTTGATGAGGTAACAGATGCTATCCTAAATTGCTTCACTTTTGGTAGAGTTCTTACAGAAGTAAATTCGACAATCTTAACTTTGATCCCCAAAGTTAATTGTCCTAGTAGTGTGGTGGAATTTAGACTTATTGCATGTTGTAATGTGATTTACAAATGCATAACAAAGATCCTTTGCAATAGATTAAGAGTTGTCTTACCTGATATTATAGCAGAGAATCAAGGGGACTTTGTGCAAAATAGGTATATCATCCATAATGTAAGGATCTGTCAAGATATTGTGAGGTTTTATGAGAGGAAGAGTGTAAAGCCTTGTTGCCTTGTAACTATATATGAAAAGGCCTATGCCACTATTGATTGGGGGTTCCTGCAAGAAATGATGTGTTAGTCTAGTATAAACACTAGATCAACTACAAGAAGGAGGGGGGGGGGAGTGAATTGTAGTTGGGGAGATTTTTAAACTTTTTGCGGATAATAAGACTTGAAGGATAATGAGGAGAAATAATACAAGAAAGAACACTTGAAGATCCTTTTAACAAGGTTCTCTTCCTCAATTCTTTAGGAAGAAACCTTGCTCTTTTATTTATAAAAGTTATTACAACTTATTATAAATCAATCCTTACTCAGTTCCTCTAGGAACCAGTTCCCAGTCACCTTTTTCCCCATGAACACGTGACACTCCTCACTTGACTTCACTAGAGGTCTTCTCTTTCTCTTTCTCTTTTCTCACTCTCGAATACAAGATTTGACTTCTCTCAACCCACACTCTAAGAATATTACAAATGTGTATGTTAAATGAAGAAGCAATTACAAGAACAACTTTCTAAGTAATAATTGACTTGATCTCGCATGAAAGTTCTTGAGTCTTTCTTCGAATAATTTCTTCTTTAAATAGCTGCTGCAATACTTAGCTTCCTTCATCTGGACATGTTGTGCTCCATATTCTCTTTAAATGGCACAAATGGAATAATGGGGATCATGGCCTGATTTTTGCTGCACCTCCTCCATTCTTTTTGCAACGGACATAAATTGCCTTCCACTAGCCGTTAGTGGAAGCATCTTCAACGAGTTGGTTGGAGAGCTTCAAGGAATCAGCTCCACAATTTATGCCACGCCATGGGAGTTTGTTGGAGATATTCAAGGGATCATCTCCACGTTATTTTCCAACTAATTTCATGCATAACAACAGCAACACAATATCTATTAACTTAAAGAATCTTTTATCCAAAGATTCTAAGTTACTAGAATATTAAACATACCATATGATAAAGATCCAAAGAGTATGAGATAAATATCTTGACTTAGATTAAATATTTAATCTTTGTCAACAAGATATAAATTCAAATTAGAACATTATATTATTTTTGGTTTTTTATAATTTGGGCTTAAATAAATAAATACTATATAATAAAATTAATCTAAGTATTTGACATCATCAAAACATGGAATACAACATGATGGAGTTTTTTTATGAGTTTTTGAATGAAGCTCTAATGAGTATTATTTCAAAGTTGATAAAATAGATTGTGAATTGTAATTATGGAGAATAGTTGGGTTCTGACTTCTAAGTATAAAATGCAAAGCTAGATCATTATTGTATTGAACCTTTATATTTCTAATTTCTGAAAGAGACTTTGTTTGGAAATGATTTAGTCCATGGTGTTAATGGGAACCTTGATTAGTCAAGTCAAGTAATCGAGGTTGACAAGGTTTGGTATGAGGAGTTTATATGTTTGAAAATTGTAAAGATAAGTGTTGATGGTTGGTAATATTGTTGACATGTATTTTGGATATTGAATTATGAAGCTCAAAGAGATTAAAGAAGCTTGGATGTTCTCGATTATCGGATTGGATATTGAGAAATTGGATTTCGTATGAGGTAACAATTATGTTCAGCAAAATCTATTTATATGCCCGTGTGTGCGTTATATTGAATTTTAGATATCATATATCTTTTATAGTCATGGCCAAGCTTATATGTATGCATCTTCATGTGTGGATTTGTGGAATATGACTTTGTTCTGTTATTGGAATTGTACGAAAATATGTGTGTGTCTTGGAATATGATTTAACTATGATAATGAGGAAATGATTTCGAAGTTGTTTTAGCTGGCTTAGTTTATGAACTAAGATGAATAATGGGCAAGGGACAGGTGGAGGGAAATGATTCAGATATGAGTTAAGACTAGATAAGGTGGAATTTTGTGTTATGTTATATTATGTTAAGTTTATGTCTGTAGTTGCCAGTAATTTCTGCTATGCGATTAAGCTATGTCAGTGGTATATTTTAAATAATGAATTATTTTCCTTACAATTACCAAGTTAGTTTTTAATGTGAAAAACATTTACGAACCAAAACCGTTTTGACAGGCTGAAGTGAAGTTATTGAGCTTTCGGTTCATTTTAGTTTTCTTTTGTTTTGTATTTCACTTCTGTAATTGCAGGTTCGTGTGGGAAGCTCATAATGGATCAAAAGGAAGAGTTTGGTTATGAAATTATAAATAGATTTACTATTCAGAGGTTATATTTAGGAGTATATATCCTTATTTGAGAATAAAATATTATATTGTTTTGGGAATCGAGTAAGGTATTATGTAATATGTTATTTGGTTTTAAAGACGATTTGTTGTGGACCCATAACCCACAGGTCCAGGATCGTTTTGATAGATTATGTTTCCACTGCGAGTGAATATAATTCGAGGTTATTAAGTGTTAATTGAGATTTATGAATGTTAAGTGTAATTAGCTAGCATCTCGGAAGTGCGGGTGGTTTCTGCCTGCCTTAAATTGCTTAAAATGGAATGTGGATGGGTTGTTTAATCTGTCGTTCGCCCATTTAGCAATTGGTGGTATTCTGCGTAATCATCTTGGAAATTTTGTGTGTATTTTCTCATCTCCGATCCCGGTTATTAAAATCAATTGTGCTGAGGTATTTACAATTCACAAAGCAATCTCAATCTCAATTGCAAATAGCAGACTGAGTGTTGCTTCCATAATGATCGAATCATACTTGACGAATGTGGTTGCTTGGAGTCATACTGATGAAGGAGGCCCTTTGCTTCATTCGTAATTCTCGTAGGTCTTGTATGGAAGTTTCAATTGTTCATAAAGGTCGCCTTTTCAAATGTGGTTGTGGACTCCTTAGCAAAGCAAGGCCTTCATAGGCAATCGAATTTTATTGTGTGGTTTTAGTTCTTGATTGGTGGTTGTGCTTCCCCCTTGCTTGCGGAATTAGAGTGTGTTGGTTTTTAACTTGGTTTATATTTAGTAGTCATTCCTTAGAGCTCGTTCGATATTACTGTAGTTTTCTGTTTTTTTATATTCAAAATCATATGATATATGTCGTGTAATGAATAGAATATTAATCAAGTTTATTGGGAACATGATGATTTTGAAAACTGACAACTAAAAAGTGGAAACCACCTTTTCTTGTTTCCTGTTTTTGGATTTTAGTTTCCAAAAAAACTAAAAACTGAAAACAAAAAACAATAACAAACGAGCCCTTAACTACTCAGTTTGTTGTTAATGTTTTGCTAGTATGTAATATTTAAATGAACTGTTTACCAATTTTGCTTGAGACAGGTTGCTTCCTCATCTCCGGGTGTGATAACATTATGAAAGTTTCCTTCTACTTGGAATCGAATACCTTAATTTGAGTAGAGGATTCTGGCTATGTTTAGTTCACCTGAAATTTTCTGATCTGAACTTATCTGATATGATCTGAACTTATTTTTTCTGATCTGATCTGAACTTATTTTTTCTGAACTGATCTGATTACAAGATCTTATCTTTTAGATTTCTCTCAATGTATAAGAAAAAATATAGTCATGTGGGATCTTGTTTGATTCGTCTCAATGAGTACTTTATTAATAATTCAATTATTATAATTTTTACTAATATGTAATGAAGATATTTAATAGTAAAAATAAGTTTTAAAACTGACAGATCTGATCTGATCTGATCTGAACTTATTTTTTCTGATCTGGTCTGGTCTGATCTGATTAGATCTGAAATAAGCAAAAATAAGGTGAACTGAACATAGCCTCTATCTCTTGTACTGATTAATGAAAACACTAGCTAAATTATCAAGAAAATGACGCCTTAAGTCACCCTTTCATGTTATTAGTATTCGTTATATTTATATACACTACAAGCCTACAAGTCTATCAGCTATCACTCAATATATATTTAGGACTCTACATAGCCATATAGCCCATAATAATGTAACTTGCATGTTCCTTATAAGCTACAAAGGGGACTGGTCTGTTAGTACAGTTACAAGCCTGGTATCCACTTGATTAGTCGAGCATGTAGTATCATTACACCAAGCATGCGTATTAAGCCGCCACAGGGTACGGAATTGGACTTCTTCTACATTTTCCATTATTAAGAACAATTAATTAATTATGAACATCCAATATATGGTTTATTACTTGGTTTGGATTATGAACATCCATTATATGGTTTGGATAAATTAATTATGAATATAATACTTCTACATATGCCAACGTAATGATATAAGTATATTCTTTTTTTAACAAGTATATAATGAATTAGGTCTTCGTTCGGGACTCATATCTGAAGAACAACCAAATCCATCACAACAACTCATTTCAAAGCCCTACCGATTTAAAAATGGCGTCTAGAGTGAGAGAGGGAGAAAAGGAGTTTAGTGAGAGAAACCCCAACCCAAACCCATGGATTATGGTTAAAAGTAGGAGACAACGAAAGAACCTTCATCAACAAACCACAGCTCTAAGAACCTGCTATGTGGACTTCCTCCCTCAGTCAATTAATGAAAGAGTTCTCAGTGGGATCTTCCAGAGATATGGTCACATTCAATCCATCTACATACCGCCATCTTTTGGCGAAAGGCGCAAATATAGGTATGCATTCATACTCTTTCTCTCTCCATATTCCATGAAAGCTGCAATCAATGGTGAAAATGGTAGAGTCATAGGAAAGATCAGGCTGAAAGTATATGCAGCGAAATATGACTCTCCACATCCCACCACCATCAGAAACCATCCCAACCACCGCCAGCCAAAAAATCATCTTCATCCCATAATCAGGAAGAACACTTTCCGTGACTCAAGATCCTACAAGGAGGTATGCTCTAACCTTAAATCTCCAATCCAACCAGATAAACCAAATCCCCCTGAACCAATAAAAAACCCTGAACTGAGTAAAAATCCAACCCCAATTATCACACCAACCCTAACCCAGCCCCCCCTCCATACTCATCAATCTGACCCCAACCTCACTAAAATCAATCCACCAACCCAAAACAATATGCCCTTTCATGAACCCGATCCCATCCTAGAATTCATTGCTTATGAACCAAGCACTCTTCGCAGAATGTGCTCACGTGCACTTGGTGACGATGTTGAGAAAATCCGTGATTCCATTTCCACTAATGACGTGGATGGTGATTGTGTTGGCCTAATCAAAGGAGTTCAACATCAAGATAAGGTAGAACTATGGCAGAGAAGTGTGGTTGCCATTGCTTCATCATCAATGACATCAAATCAGATTCTAGAATGCATACTTGCAGAAGGCGTAAACTCCTTGACTATTAAACCTATGGGGGGAATCCAACACCTTATATCCTTTGAATCAATTGAGGATAAAAATGAAATGGTTGCAAGCAATTGGCTTGACAAATGGTTTATGGCAATCAGAAATGTGAGCTCTGCGAGCGCAAGCATTTGGAAGGAAGCATGGATTAGTGTGTACGGAGTTCCTCTTGTTGGATGGAATTATGATAATTTTTACAATATCGGATGTGTGTTTGGTAGGGTGATGTCAATTGATTATGCAAATTATGACTGTGCCAAAATACTGGTGATAACTGATTGTCTTTTTACAATAAACTGTAAAATGCTAATGGAAATTGAGGGGATTCAGTATAAGCTCAGCATCTCTGAAGACAGGAAAGCAGTCATCACGTACCCAATCAACAAACCTGATGAAGAATTAGCTCCCACATCCTCTGACACTGGAAAAGCTATGGCAGGCGATCCTTTCTCAGATTCTGATAATACATCACTTAACTTGCATGCATGCAAGGGCATAAGTGACATTTCACAAAGCCCCCAAAAAAACGTCCACTCAAATTCTCGAACACTCCAAATTCTACCAACCAAATCAGCTGAATCGCCCATCATTAATCCAATGATTAATGCTTCTCCCATTCCCAATGAACTTTTATCCCCAACCTCTCAAAAATCCCGCTCTCCTCTTTCCAAAAATGACGGAGACAACCTGCCTTTTTCCTCCTCAATTCCTTTCGAAATTCTGAACACTACCAGGCCTTTAGCCCTTCCAAGCCCACCAAAAGGATCCAATACTCTATCTCATTCATTATCTCCTACGCGCTTGTCAAATAAGTTTGGGCCTCTTCTTAAAACAAACACATCATCATCATCATCCACTTCCACACTGTCCGGCCCACTGTTTCCTCCAGGTTTTGAGCAGGCTATTGATCCACCAATTAGATTGGCCCATGAAAGAAAATGTCTCCGGAGGTTGTTAAGGAAAAAAATCAACAAGCCTCCGAAGCCCAAATCCCCTATAATCCTACCCTCTCCTCATCTTACTATCCAACCATCCTCCACCTCACTTCCCCAGTCTGAACACCTTCATCAAATATCTTCTAGAGACATAATGAATCTTGCGACTAAAATTGGGTTGAATTATGAAGGATCCCCGTCCATTCTTGAGAAAAAAATTGAGGATATCATCGATAAGCAAGTTCAAGATTGGGTTGACAGCCAACCTTAATCTGCCTCTTATTCATTCTTCAATCATTCTCTAATGCTAGTCTTATCTTGGAACATAAGGGGCCTGGGGGCCCGGATAAAAAGAAATATGCTCAGAAAATTCATCATCTTGCACAACCCGCATTTTGTTTTCATCCAGGAATCGAAACTGGAATCAATGAATCTAAAGCATGTTCTCTCAATCTGGAAAGATAACAACATTGAATGGTTGATAAGTCCTTCAGTTGGGAACTCGGGTGGGCTTATCTCCTTCTGGGATAAAAGTGTATTCGAGATATCATCCTCGAAGATAGAGCGTAACTGGATAGCAATTATTGGCACTCTCAAATCATCAAATTTCAGTTGTCTCCTACTAAACATATATAATCCATGTGCTTCAGAGGAGCGAGCGGTAGTGTGGAGAGATTTAGCAACTTTCATGAACTCACTTTCGATGCCCTGTCTTGTGATGGGAGACTTCAATGAAGTCTTATCACCACTGGACCGTGGAAGTCAATTATTTTCAACTAACGGATTAAATGATTTTCAAGTTTTTTTGCAGGAACAAAATTTGATTGAAATTCCTCTTTCAAATGCAAAATTCACGTGGCATAGGGGGAACTCAAAAAGTAAACTTGATAGGCTTTTTGTGAGTCACGAATGGATCACTCTCTTTCCTTCACTCACATTGACCTCTCTGAAAAGGAACATTTCAGATCACTGCCCATTAATAGGAAGATCCATAGCAAAGAATTGGGGTGCGAAACCATTCCGCTTTCAAAATGCATGGTTATCGCACCCTGATTGTCTCAAGATAATCAAGGAAGTGTGGGATAGGAGCAATCACAACAGTCTCACGGACAAATTGCAGAATGTTAAATCGTCTCTCATTGCATGGAATAAAAATACGTTTGGTAATATTGATGAGCAGATTGCAAGACACGAAAATAAAATCCATGAAATTGATGGGTTTGCCAATGATAGAACTCTTACGGAGGATGAATTACAGGAGAGGAAAGAAGCTCAGCTTGAATTATGGAAGTGGTTGAGGTGCAAAGAAGTGTATTGGGCTCAAAACTCGAGAGTGAAATGGTTGAAGGAGGGGGACAAAAACACAAAGTTCTTTCATACTACTGCAACCATTCGAAGAAGAAGAAATGCCATTAACTCACTCACTCTTAATGACTCGATTATTGATGATCCTGGGGTCATTAAAAAGGAGGCCGTAGCCTACTTTCAGAAAATCTTTGAGGAGGATTTTAATAATAGACCAACTTTCAATGGTCTAAACTTCCAGAAATTGAACGAAGAGCAATGCACACATCTCACCTCACCTTTTTCGAAAGAGGAGATAGATGAAGCTGTTAAAGCTTGTGATGGAGACAAAAGCCCGGGGCCGGATGGGTTTAATTTCAACTTCATAAAGGCAGCGTGGAATGTGATTAAAGATGACATTTATAAAATTGTTCAGGAATTCTGGATTTCATCTAAACTTCCCAAAGGGTGCAATACGGCCTTGATTGCTCTGATTCCGAAGATTGATGTTCCTTTGAGTTTCCAAGACTACCGACCCATTAGTATGGTGGGTTGTGTTTATAAAATTGTGGCAAAAATTCTAGCTCATCGTCTACAATTGGTAATGGATCATTTGGTCGGGGCTTCCCAATCCTCTTTCATCAAAGGGCGCCAAATCTTGGATGGTGCTCTCATTACAAGTGAAGTCATAGAAACATGTAAAAGACTCAAAATCAAAGCCAACGTCCTCAAACTTGATTTTCATAAGGCATTTGATTGTGTATCATGGGAGTTCTTATCTTGGACACTTGAACAAATGGGCTTTCCGGTAAAATGGTGTCAATGGATAAAGGCTTGTGTCATGACGGCCTCGGCTTCGATTCTCATCAACGGGTCACCATCCTCTTCATTCAAACTCCATAGAGGCTTGAGACAAGGGGACCCACTATCACCTTTTCTTTTCGACCTTGTTGTAGAGGTACTAGATTTAGTGATTGGCAAAGCGGTCTCTATGGATCTTTGGACCGGCATTGATATTGGTTGCAATGGAGTTAACATAACGCACCTTCAATATGCGGATGACACCATTGTGTTTTGCCCACAAAATCTGGACTTTCTTCAAAATATTCAAAAGGTACTCATTCTATTTCATCTAGCTTCCGGGCTTCGAGTTAATTTTCATAAGTCATCTTTGTTTGGAATTAATATTGATGCATCTTGGCTTCAACTCGCGGCTCAATCACTTCATTGTAAAATTGGTACCTTTCCATTCTTGTATCTTGGGTTGCCTATTGGTAGTAACCCTTCAAGATTATGCCATTAGGACCCGATTATAGAAAAAATGAAAAGGAAACTTGCCTCATGGAAAGGAGGATTATTGTCAATTGGGGGCCGGTTAACTCTCATAAAAGCTTCTCTCTCAAGCTTGCCTTTATACTACATGTCACTATTTCCCATTCCAAAGGGGGTAATTGAGAAGATTATTGCAATACAACGGAATTTTTTTTGGAGTGGTTCCCTTGAGAAGAAAGCACTGCCACTAGTAGCATGGGAGGTTTTGCAACTTCCGAAAGATTTAGGTGGGCTTGGGGGGTAACATCCAGCATCAAAATTTAGCCCTGCTCTTTAAGTGGATTTGGCGTTTCATAACTGAGCCAAATGCTCTTTGGAGGCGGGTTATTCAGGAAAAATATGGGTATGAATCACATTTCTCCCCTTCAGCTCTAGTGATCCCGGTAAAAGGTGGTTTATGGCGAAATATATGCTCAGCTCTTTTGAACAATGAATCTTCCAGATCAATCGTGTGCTCAAAAGTCCGCAAGAAAATTGGGTCTGGAGATAACACTCGATTTTGGCTTGATTTATGGGTGGGTGATTGCACCCTTAAAGTATTATGCCCTAGGCTCTTCCTTCTGAGCTCTCTTCCGCATGGTATTGTATCATCTTTTGGGTTTTGGGATGGCTCCGGATGGAAGTGGTCCTTTGAATGGAAACGAGGATTGCGCTCTCGTGACAGTGAAGAACAAAGTTCTCTCCTCTCCATTCTCCAGCGTGTTTTTTTCGAACCAAAGGACCAAGACTCCTTCATTTGGTCTCCTCACAAATCTGGCAACTTATCAGTTAGGTCTTTCAAGGCAGAAATGGTGAAAGGCTCTCCCATCACTAATCATCTCCCCATTAGCGGTTTTTGGAAAGGCCTAGTTCCCCTCCGGATTGAAATTTTTGCGTGGTTCGCATTACTTGGCAAACTAAACACCCGAACCAAATTGGCTCGAATTGGTGTTATTCCTGTCGATGATACTTGCTGTGTGCTATGTGGGGTAATTGCTGAGGATACGAATCATCTCTTCTCTCACTGTGAATTCTCGAAAAAGATTTGGAATTGGTGGCTCAATTTATGGGGAATCCATTGGGTATTTCCCTGCGAATTGCGGGACTCTTTTCTTCAATGGAAACCTCCTTATGGTGACAATTTTTTCAAGAAAGTATGGGTAGCGATTTTTTTCATAATATTGTGGTCCTTATGGAAGGAGCGGAACTATCGGATTTTCAGAGGCTCCGCAATGACCCCATCCCAGATTCAAGATTTGATATTATTGAGAATAGGGTGGTGGATTAAGGGATGGAACACCCTATTCCCTTATAGCCCAGAAGAAATTCAAAGAAATCCCAAATGTCTCAGATGGAGTTCGCGGCAAGCATTATCTGTCGCGCCAGGCCCCGATCCCAAACTTCGGGTTTGGTCTCCTCCACCCCTCTCGTGTCTAAAATGGAATGTAGATGCTTCATTTCATCCCACTCTTATCAAGGCTTCAATAGGTGGTGTGCTGCGTGACTCATCTGGGAAGTTTCGCTGCCTATTTTCTTCCCCCTTGCCTTTCATGGAGATTAATCTTGCGGAGATTTTTGCCATTCATAGAGCTCTTAAAATATCTCTAAGCAGCCCGGAATTCTCAAAGTATCATCTCATAGTCGAATCCGATTCAGCTAATGCGGTAAAATGGTGCAACGAAAAAACAGGGGGTCCGTGGAATATTCATTTTATCCTCAATTTCATTCGAAACATCCACAATCTGGGGCTCCATGTCTCAATTTGTCATAAGGGAAGAGCCTCAAATGGAGTTGCGGATGGGCTAGCAAAGCAAGGGCTTGCAAGGACGGACGATTTCATTGCTTGGTTGTAATCTCACTAGCTCGCTTATGCTTCTATGAATATTGACTGTTTTCTTCCATTCATGTAATAGATGGTTTGAAGCCCCTGTAGAACCATTGTATGGATGGTCTTCAAGAAGCAATAAAATCCTTATTATCAAAAAAAAAAAGCCCTACCGATTTACTCCTGGTAAATGGTAAGGTTTGATGCCTTGCAATTGAGATGAAATTAAAGGTATTGACTTTTGGCCTTTTTCATGAAATCAGATAATAAAAAAGACGTGTTTGTGGTAGATAATTTTGCAATTTCTTTAAGACAATATAAGAAACTTCACCAGACCAGTGTTGTATCAAATACTTCAGTATTGGCTATTTTGCACATAACAAATACTTGCAACCAACAACTAGCTAGTTGTATCAAATAGAAGTATAATGTAGCCATCCTATTCAAATACTTCCTCCGTTCCATAATAAGTAAAACACTTTTCTAAAAAAGCTCTCACATAAAAAAGCTCATATTTCTCTCTTTTATGTGAGAGCTTTTTTAGAAAAGTGTTTCACTATTATGGAACGGAGAAAGTAATAGTTAATGCTACTAGTTGATCGGCAAATAAACTGTTGGAACATTTATAGGGTAATGGGTTTGAAACTCATAAGGGTATGTACTAGAAGAGGAGGAGGTCTAGTATGCAAAAGACTAGTGTGCATCAAGTGGCAAAACGCATTGATAAACCAAGGGAGACAGAAGACTGGCCGCGAGTCGCGACAGAGTCGCGAGTCGCGACCAGTGGCCCGTCGCGAGTCGCGACAGGTCGCGGGTCGCGACCAGCGCCTCGCGACTCGCGAGCTTTTTCGCGAGTCGCGACGTGTCTTCTGCCTTGGAATGCGAAAAGATGCCTTGACGGTTTTATGTCCGTTGTGATGTTATGGCCTCATTTTAATGACCTTTAAGGTCCTTAAATCAGCTGATTAAAGGCCTTTGATGGGTGATTAAAATGGGGGTTATGGATTGTTTACTCTAGTCAATGAAAGGTTTATGATTCCTATATAAACCTTGGGATTCCTATGAGTGGAGGGTTGAAAAAATCAGAATTTTCTATTCTATACTCTCTCAAATACTTCTTGCTTAGCTTAAGAGAAAACTTGCAATCTTCTCTTGAGTGTTCTTCACAAACACAAAACACAAGTTCTTGTTTGATTCACTTAGAAGATCATCTAAGTGGATTGTTTCTCTCCATTGTATCTCATTAGTTATTTCGTGTTAACCCGGTGATCCTAGAGGGGCGAAATTAAACTAATAGGAAAGCGTAGTTTCCGTGCCTTGGAGTGGATATCCGGTTCTCTCATTGATCACAATCTAACAATCTATTAGTTTAATTTTTCATTTTTTTTCGGATATGGCTCAATCACTCAAGGACATGACTATGAACTTCCAAAAGTTGGATAAGTTTGAGGGGGTGGGCTATCGGAGGTGGCAAAAGAAGATGCATTCTTGTTGACCGCCTTGAATGTGGTGTATGTGTTATCAACTCCTATGCCACCACTCCCGGAAGATGGAGAGGAAGAGCCTCTTGAGACTACTAGGAAGAGGATCAAGTGGGAGAATGATGACTACATTTGTCGTGGTCATATTCTCAACTCTCTCACCGACCCGTTGTTTGATCTCTACCAAAATGTGGAGAGTGCAAAGGAACTTTGGGACGCTCTTGAGGCCAAGTACATTTCGGAAGATGCTTCAAGTAAGAAATTCCTTGTTAGTAATTTTAATTCTTTTAAAATGACTAATGATCGGCCTATTATGGAGCAATTCCATGAGGTTCATCATATTTTGAACCAAATAAGATCACATGGTATGGTGATGGATGAGGCAATTGCGGTTGCCTCAATCATTGACAAATTACCAAATTCTTGGAAAGATACAAAACATCTTTTAAAACATAAAAAGGAAGACATGTCCATGGAGCAATTAGGAACTCATCTTCGTATTGAAGAGGGGATCCGGGCTCAAGATGGGGTTAAGGATACTACTCCTAGTATTCCTAAATCTACCGTTAATTTGGTAGAGGTTGGTGGGTCTAGTAAGACCAAGAAATCCAACAACAACAACAACAACAACAACATAACAAAAACAATGTTGCAAACAAGAAGAGGAAGACCCTCTCTTGTTGGATATGCAATGGTCCTCATCTTAAGAGGGATTGTCCTTCTAACAACAAGAAGAAGACAAAGAACACACACCTAGTGTTGTTCAAAACCAAGGTAACAATGCACATGTTAATGTAATTGAAGAAATGCATTTTGTTGCTATGATTTCTGAAATTATGTGTGTGCAGGTTGATGATTCTTGGTGGATAGATTCGGGAGCCTCTAGACATGTGTGCAATAACAAGGATTTCTTCAAGTCTTTGAAAGATTTGGATGATGGTCCAATCTTGTATATGGGGAATGATTCTACGGTAAAGGCTAGAGGCATAGGCCAAGTAGAATTGTTGTTAACCTCGGGAAAGACTTTAACTCTCCGGGATGTTGTGTATGTACCGGAAGTTAGGAAGAATCTTGTGTCGGAGGTCTCTTGAATAAGTATGGTTTTAAAGTTGTTTTTGAGTCGGATAAATTTGTACTTTCCAAGGGTGGTATTTTTGTTGGACAAGGTTTCTTTTGTAATGGAATGTTTAAATTTAGTATTGATAATAAAATTGGTACTAGTTCTATTTACATGCTTGATTTTCTTCTCTATGGCACAATCGTTTATGTCATGTGAATTATCGTAGATTATATGACATGTCTAAAATGGGGTTGATACCTCCTTTCGATTTAAAGTTAGAGAAGTGTCACACTTGCGTGCTAAATAAAATTACAAAAAATCCTTATCCTAGTGTGACTAGACAAACGGTATTGCTTGAATTGGTGCATAGTGACTTGTGTGACTTTCATAGTTCACCTTCTTTAGGAAATAAAAAATATATTGTAACTTTTATTGATGATTTTTCAAGGTTTTGTTACATATATTTTTATTTACTAAAGATGAAGCACTAGAAAAGTTTAAGACCTTTAAAATCGAAGTGGAACTCCAACTTAATCAAAAGATTAAAAGACTTCGAACGGATAGGGGTGGTGAATATTATAATCCAAGTTATTTTAGTTCCATTGGTGTAATTCATGAAACAACCGCCCCATACTCACCTCAAAGTAATGGTATAGCGGAAAGGAAAAATAGGGTCCTAAAAGAAATGGTTAATACCATGCTTTCTAATTCGGGTCTTAATGACGGTTTTTGGGGTGATGCAATTTTAACTGCATGTTACATTTTAAATCGAGTTCCTAATAAAAGGAATAAGACTACCCCTTATGAACTTTGGTGTAATAAAAAGCCTAATCTCAATTACCTTAAGGTATGGGGTTGTAGGGCAATTGTCAAATTGACGGAACCTAAAAGGAAAACTTTAGGTGAAAAAGGAATTGATTGCATTTTTATAGGCTATGCGGTACATAGCAAAGCCTATAGGTTTTATGTCATTGACCCAATGACTTTGTCTCTATTCACTCCGTGATAGAGTCAAGGGATGCAATATTTGATGAGACTAGATTCTCATCGATTCCAGACCAAAGGACATGATACCTAGTACTAGTTCCAATGTTGTAGATGACATTGCAAATGATCATGATACTACAACACCGGAAATTAGGAAAAGTAAACGAATTAGAAAAGAGAAATCTTTTGGACCGGATTTTCAACTATATTTAGTTGAAGGGTCAAGGGAGTCAATTTCGACTCAAATTTCATATTGTTACAATATGGAGGAGGATCCTAGGTCCTTTGATGAGGCTATGAAGTCTCATGATTCTGCTTTCTGGAAAGAGGCAGTGAATGATGAAATGGATTCTATAATGGGTAATCACACTTGGATTTTAGCTAATTTACCTCCCGGTTGCAAACCCCTAGGTTGTAAGTGGATTTTGTAAGGAAAAAGAAAATCGATGGAACCATACTAAAACATAAGGCCCGGTTAGTGGTCCAAGGTTTTAGGCAAAGATATGGTATCGATTACTTTGATACTTATGCTCCAGTAGCTAGAATAGCTACTATTAGACTATTGATAGCATTAGCTGCGATTCATGGTCTAGTAATTCACCAAATGGATGTAAAAACTGCTTTTCTTAATGGTGAATTGGAGGAGGAAGTGTACATGAATCAACCTGAAGGGTTTGTGGTTAAAGGTCAAGAAACTAAAGTTTGTAAATTGGTTAGATCTTTGTATGGTCTTAAACAAGCACCTAAGCAATGGCATCAAAAATTTGATGAAGTTGTGTTGTCTAGTGGGTTCAAAATAAATCAGTCCGATAAGTGTGTATATAGCAAATTTGATAATAACGGTAAAGGAGTTATAATTTGCTTATATGTTGATGATATGCTTTTTTTGGGACTGATTTGGAACAAGTGGAAAAGACCAAAGTCTTCCTTTCCTCTAGCTTCTCCATGAAAGATTTGGGTGAAGCGGATGTTATTCTAGGTATTAGAATAATAAGAGGGAAAGGGTCGTTTTCTTTATCACAATCTCATTATATTGAGAAAGTGGTCAAGAGGTATAATGAGTCAAATTCGACTCATTTTGCTACTCCTATGGATCCTAGTATTCACTTGGTTCCGAGTAGTGGTACTCCAATTTCACAATTGGAGTATGCAAGCTTAATTGGAAGCTTGATGTATGCTATGACTAGCACTCGGCCGGATATAGCCTTTGCTATTGGCAAGCTCAGTAGGTATACTAGTAATCCTAGTATGTTGCATTGGCAAGCATTGAGAAGAGTGTTAAGGTACTTGAATAAGACCTTGGATTATGTCATAACATATAAAGAGAACCTTCTATCTTAGAAGGTTACTCGGATGCTAGTTGGATTTCGAATAAGGAAGATTATTCATCCACTAGTGGTTGGGTGTTTCTTCTTGGAGGAGGTGCCATTTCATGGGCTTCCAAGAAGCAAACATGTATAACGGATTCCACTATGGCATCGGAATTCATTGCTTTGGCTTCTTGTTGCCAAGAAGCGGAATGGCTAAGGAATGTGTTGAGTGAGGTGGACTTATGGGTGAAACCAATGTCACCTCTTGCTATCCATTGTGATAGTGCATCAACCATAGCTAAAGCATATAGTGAAGTCTACAATGGCAAGTCAAGGCACATTGGAGTTAGACATAGCTATGTGCGGGAAATGATAAGGAATAGTTGTATAACTATTAATTTTGTTCGGTCTAGTTTGAACTTGGCGGATACGTTTACAAAACCGTTGTCAAGGGAACTAGTGAACAAAATGAACAAAGGGATGGGTCTTAAGCCTATTGATCAACCTATGGTGAAGGAAAACTCTATTTGATGTCTAATACAACGTTAGATCTCAAATTCAAGGAGGATAGTACTTCTCTAAGAGGTTGGGAGCACTTGTTTAATACATCCCGAGGTTAGTGCTTGTTGCTACAATGATAAAGAGGTTGAATTTTATTCTTAATAAATCTTTGATAAGGTGCTCAATTGTAGGAGCATGTCCGGAAAGATTTACCTATGTAAGCTAGAAGTTTGGCCGCTTCATCAAGTCTTAGGCTTGACTTGGAATGCTTATGAATGGATATGGACACCAAGGCTTCATAGGTGTCGGAGGTTTTAAGAACCTAGTTTATGTTTGTGTGTATTAGTAACTTCAATAATTTGTAATGGTTATATGATTCAAAGCTTTGTCTATCATTATGATCTAAATTATTGTAAAGATTACTTTTACTAAATGGAAATTCAATCGTTAGATATTTCCATGATGCATGAACATGTGTGTTTGCGATTTATAGCAAGTTGAAAAACTTTTCAACATTACCCTATAAATGGGAGGAGGATTGTTGGAACATTTATAGGGTAATGGGTTTGAAACTCATAAGGGTATGTACTAGAAGAGGAGGAGGTCTAGTATGCAAAAGGCTAGAGTGCATCAAGTGGCAAAACGCATTGATAAACCAAGGGAGACAGAAGACTGGCCGCGAGTCGCGACGGTTGTCGCGGGTCGCGACCAGTGGCCCGTCGCGAGTCGCGACAGGGTCGCGGGTCGCGACCAGCGCCTCGCGACTCGCGAGCTTTTCGCGAGTCGCGACGTGTCTTCTGCCTTGGAATGCGAAAAGATGCCTTGACGGTTTTATGTCCGTTGTGATGTTATGGCCTCATTTTAATGACCTTTAAGGTCCTTAAATCAGCTGATTAAAGGCCTTTGATGGGTGATTAAAATGGGGGTTATGGATTGTTTACTCTAGTCAATGAAAGGTTTATGATTCCTATATAAACCTTGGGATTCCTATGAGTGGAGGGTTGGAAAAAAATCAGAATTTTCTATTCTATACTCTCTCAAATACTTCTTGCTTAGCTTAAGAGAAAACTTGCAATCTTCTCTTGAGTGTTCTTCACAAACACAAAACACAAGTTCTTGTTTGATTCACTTAGAAGATCATCTAAGTGGATTGTTCTCTCCATTGTATCTCATTAGTTATTTCGTGTTAACCCGGTGATCCTAGAGGGGCGAAATTAAACTAATAGGAAAGCGTAGTTTCCGTGCCTTGGAGTGGATATCCGGTTCTCTCAATGATCACAAAGTCTAACATAAACTAAGATTACCTGCCAATAGTAGATTATCAACCAAAGCCAAAAACATTTTTTCCCTTTTTCCAAGAGTAAACCAAGTATTTAAAGAAAATTTGTATGAACAAAGATATATGTGGCTAAATATAATCCTAAATAATATAAACAGATAACAACTGTAATTAGAAATGTAGAAAATTAGTAATACCAACTATTTATGATATTGTTATCAACACTCAAGTCAACATCCTTTTTGGAAAATTTGCCAATTACTTAATTAAGCACTCTTTAGAAATTTATATGAATAGTAAAATCTCAAAAAATAGTTAAATTATTAGCAATAATTGAGAAAATAAATTCTCATGATAATGATATATAAGCATCAACGGCTCTATTTGGCGATGATTTGTGGTAAGCTTTGCATATAAGTGAGAAGCTTAAAAGCATCATAATCTTCGGCCACCAATGAAGCATGAGGTTGACATGTTGCAGAAGATATACATAGACTTTTCTTGCTTTCGGTGGGCATGTAGTAAACTTGTGCACACTTCTTAGACGGGCCAAAATTGCTAGCTATTACAACAAACTTGGACGTATAGTATATAAGTATATAATCCAAAAATAGTTTGAGAAAGTTGAGGTGTTTGTTGTTTGTTTCTCCCATCATATCATTCAAGACTGATAATATGCTGAGTTTTTTTTTTAAGAGGTGATTATTTTTTTTAAAAGAATAAAAGAGGTGCTTTCTAAGCAAAGAATTGCATTTAACCTATTTTATTGACGTAATACATTTGTGGGGCGATTCATATGTTGGTGATGCAAGCAAAGAGTAGCATTGTGTTATTGTTTGTACCATGGATGAGTGTAGGGTGAAGGGGAAGGGTTGTGTACTTGTGTATGGACTATGGAGTGATGTGCCGAGCCTTGAGCTAATACCTCGGAGGAGACATGCCCTAGGACTTCAAGCACGTACGGGAATATAGAAATAAATTGATTTGTTTTCCAAAAATTGTAGTAGTGCAAAAAAAATTGTCATTTAAAAGAGAAATAAAGTACTCCCTCCGTCCCAGAGGCGGATCTTCTAAGGGTAAGGATTGGGCCTGGCCCTTGGAAGATGTTGAGAAGAAAAAATACAACTTGCTATTTTGTCTAACCCAACAAAAAGAAGCCCAAAATATTATAGTTAATAGAAGCCAGGCTTTACCCGTGAGAGGGAAATACCGAAAGAGGAAATGAGAAAAAGGAGTAGAGGACCCACAAAAGGCATGTCCCTTACGCTGAAAAATAATGTGATGTTATTTTCTAAGATTCGCCACTGCTCCGTCCCATAATATAGTGCTTGTTTCTCCCTCATGAGATCAAAATATAAAAATTTTGACGAAATATTCACATTTGTATATATATATATAAAATATTCATGTGAGATCTTGTTAGATTCGCTTCAATGTAATTTCATAATATCTTTTTATATTTTTTATGAATATAACGAATTGAAGATATTGAATGTCAAATATTCATGTTGGAGATCGTGTAAGAAAGAAACAAACACTCTATTATGAGACGGAGGAAGTAATTAATTGATAGTAGTATGACATGGACAAATGAAATTCAATTAAATTCAACACAATGAATATGCTATAAAGCATTATTGTTCATAAGGGGTGAAAATTAACTAAGGATGTCTTGGCATATTGGTTAAGATTGAGATGCTGTGAACGATAGGTCACATGTTCGAATCCCCCTTCCCCTTCTTTGTACTTTGTACCGCCTTCGTGACTCATATGGATCAAAAAAAATTAAGGGGTGAAAATTCAATTCCACCGGATGCTCATGTTAAATAGAGATTTATTTGGTAACAATGTTGAGCATATGGCTTGGTTGTAAAGTTAGGCCCTGTATGGTGTTTAAATTTTGTTTATTTTGGGGTTATTCCGCCTTCGCATATAATTTTGTAGTTTCTGTTCAACACTTTCAATATTGGATGAAGATTCAACCATGATACTATATATATAAAGGCTAAATTTTAGTGCTTTGATTGCAATTGGTGTTAAATTCTCACTAAATAAAAAAAATCTAATATAAGAAACAAATGTAATTATATATGCAACTAATTTATAGCACTTCTTGTCTGACATTTCAATCAGTTCAGGATGACTTTTAACATGAATGAGTCTGAAAAGACTTTGCAAGAGCTGCATGGGTTGTTGGTCAATGCTGAGAGGAACATCCCTAAGGAACCAGAGAAAGAGATTGTGATGGTTCAAAAGGGAATGAGTTTCAAGAAGAAATGGGCACGAAAGAAGGACAAAGGCAAGCAAGTTGTCGTTGTTGCTGAAAAACCCAAGCCAACCGCCAAGCCAAAGGTCGCCGCTGAAAGCAAGTGCTTCCACTGTCACAAGATAAGACACTGGAAACTGCCCTCTATACTTGGAGGAAAATAAGTCTGGGGCTTCCGCTTCATGTATATTTATTTGTTATAGAAATCAATTTTACTTCTACTTCTTTATGGGTATTTGATACCAGTTGTGGTTCTCACACAGTTAATGATGTGTAGGGACTAAAAGGAAGTAAGAAGTTGGAAAAGAGTGAGGTAGAGCTGCGCATTGGAAATGGAGCATGGGTTGCTACACTTGCCATAGGAAGCTATAGTCTGCATTTGCCATCTGGATTTATTTTAGAACTCAATAATTGTTATTTTGTTTCTTCGATAACTAAGAACATACTTTATGTTTCTATTTTGGATTCTGAAGGATTTTGTTTTGAAATTAAGAACAAGTGTTATTCCATTTCCTATAATAATATGTTCTATGCCAGTGCTAAATTGATAAATGGCTTATATGTGCTTGATAGGTCAGTACAAGTCTATAACATAGATAGCAAGGAAAAAAAAAATCAAATGATTCAAACCTAACCTACATTTGGCATTGTCGAATGGGTCATATAAACCAAAAGTGTATCCAAAAGTTACAACAGGATGGTATTCTTCTATCATTTGATTTCGAATCATTTGATGTATGTGAATCATGCTTAATGGGTAAGATGACAAAGTCACCGTTTACTGGAAATGGTGAAAAGGCCAGCGATCTGTTGGGCCTCATACATACAAATATTTGTGGTCTTATGAGCACAAAGGCAAGGGGAGGGTTTAACTACTTCATTACCTTCACTGACGATTTGAGTAGATACGAATATGTCTACTTAATGAAACATAAGTCTGAATCTTTTGACATATTCAAAGAGTTCCAATGTGAAGTACAGAATCAACTTGATAAGACAATAAAAGCACCGCGATTTGATCGTGGTGGGGAGTATTTGAGCCAAGAATTTGATGATCATTTAAATAGTTATGGAATTCTTTCACAATTAACTCCACCAGGAACACCGCAGTTAAATGGTGTATCTGCAAGGAGGAATCGAACCTTGCTAGATATGGTTCGATCAATGATGAGTCTTGCTAATCTTCCGATTTCTTTTTGGGGATATGCTCTCGAAACAGCTACACACACACTAAATAGGAGCCCATCAAAGGCTTTACAAAAGATTTCATATGAGTTATGGAATGGAAAAACTCCAAACCTGGCTTTTCTTAAGATCTGGGGATGTGAGGTTTATGTAAAGCAGTTACTATCAGACAAACTTGCACCTAAATCAAATAAATGTCTCTTTGTGGGATACCCAAAAGAGATAAGGAGTTATTACTTCTATAACCATCAAGAGAACAAAGTGTTTGTTGCTCGTATGGTGTCTTTCTTGGAAAGAAATTTGTTTCTAGAAAGACAAGTGGGAGTAAAATAATACTCGAACAAATTCGAGATGAGCAACAACTAGAGATGGTTCACACCATGTCAGAGATGGACCGACAAGATGAAAGTTATGTTTAGGAGATGACATACTCAACGCGTGAACATTTGATCCTACCGTCCTACTTGAATGTAATTCAAGCGAAAATCTTCAAGAAGTTGAAGAAAACATTTCTCTTGATGCTCAAGCCCCACGTAAGTCAAGTAGACTAATTAAGGATTCCAATCAAGAGGTTGGTTGATTTCCTGTGAACTGAGAACTTTAAAATTATACTTCTGGAAAATTCAGAACCTACTACCTACAAACAAGCTTTGACAATTCCAGACCCTGAGAAATGGCTTCAGGCCATGAAGTTCGAGTTAGACTCCATGTCTGAGAATAAAGTTTGGACCCTGGTCGACTTCCCTGATGGGGTTAACCCTATTGGATGTAAGAAGTGAGTGTGAAATACCTTTGTTTACAAAGCAAGACTGGTTGCAAAATGGATTCAGGAAAATTCATGGTACAAACTATGATGAGACCTTTTCTTCAGTAGCAATGCGTAAGTCAATTCGGATACTTTTACCGATTGCTGCATTTTATGATTACGAAATTTGGTAGATGGATGTCAAAACTGCATTCTTGAATGAACTCTTGAATGAGGATGTGTACATGACACAACCTGAGGGTTTTAAGGATCCAGAAAATCCAAAAAGTGTTTTCAAGCTTCAAAGATCCATTTATGGATTGAAGCAGGCATCTCGGAGCTGGAATCTTTGGTTTGATGAGACAATCAAACAATTTGGTTTCCTCAAAAGCGAAGAAGAATCTTGTATTTATATATAATAAGTTTAGTGGGAGCAGCCTAGTCTTCTTGGTTTTATATGTAGATGACATACTACTTATGGCAAATGACATACCAATGCTTGAATCAGTCAAGGAGTGGTTGAAAAGTTGTTTCTCTATTAAGGACCATGGAGAAGTTGAGTACATACTGGAAATTTAAAATCCATAGAGATAGGTCTCGAAGCGTGATTGGGCTATGTCAAGAAACTTATATTGATAAAGTTCTTGCAAGGTTCAATATGGAAATCTCAAATAGAGGACTCGTTTCCATGTCACATGGCATATTGCTTAGCAAGAGTCAGTGCCTGACTAAGCCGGATGATTTAAAGCGAATGAGTAGCATCCCTTATGCTTTGGCTATATATAGGATCTATCATGTATGCCATGATAAGTACTCGACCAGATGTTGCATATGCCTTGAACATGTGTAGCAGGTTCCAAGAAAATCTAGGAGAAGCACACTGGACTACAACTAAGAGCATCCTTAAGTACTTGAGAAGAACTAAAGGCTTGTTCTTAGTCTATGGAGGACAAAGTGAGGTGGTTGTTGAAGGTTATACTGATGCTAGCTTCCAAACCGACAGAGATGATTACCGCTCCCAGTCAGGGTACGTCTTTCTTCTAAATGGAGGAGTAGTGAGCTGGAAGACCTCAAAGCAAAGCATTATAGCAGACTACGACAAAATCAGAATATTTAGCAGCGGTTGAAGCAACTATGGAAGCAGATTGGATAAAGAAGTTTTTGACAGAGCTGGATATCATACCTAGTGCTCTGGAAGGGATTGAGTTATTTTGTGGCAACAATGGTGCTATTGCGCAAGCAAAAGAGCCAAGATCCATAACAAGTCCAAACATGTAATGAGGAAGTTTCACCTCATTCGAGAGATATATAGTTGACATGAAGGATGTCAAGATCTGCAAAGTTATACGGATGAGAACGTGGCTGATCCGCAAACTAAACCACTACCTTAACCGAAGATGAGTGTCACGCTATGGCTATAAGCTTGAAGCAAATGATGGAGTGGCTTTAGATTGTACTAGGTTTAGAGAAACTTATTACAATGTAGAAAAATGGTTTTGCTATTTTATGTTTATGAGAAATAAATTTCTTATCTTATCTATTTTTGGTCTGGTATTAAATAATATGTCCGAAATATATCTTGAATTCAATGGTTTTGTCAAATATGTGATTTGATGAATGAAACACCATAAGTGAACAGAATTCATAGAATATTATAGTTTCTAATCTAAGACATTAAATTGGACATAAATGACTTGTTAAAGGATAAGCATATAAGATTGATTGATAGCGATTCACGGGTTATGGGAACATGGAGATGTTTAATCGATCATGTGAATATGTATATTTGATAAATGACCGAACAAGACCTACTTAGAAGTTTTATAACTTCGAAATTATATTAGTGGATTCCTAAGACATGAGTGGAACACTACTTAACCCGATGATTGGTATAACTTTGATACTATCAAACGTCATGTCGTAAAAGCGGACTATAAAGGCAACATTCAGGTAGTGCTAAAAGTTGAGTGGGAGTTTTGGTTGCCACAAGATTGAAAAGTCCTCCTATATGAGATAGGATGGGAGTCTTGGCCCCTTAGAGAGTAAAAATTGAAAAATGCATGACCGCGCTCAAATGGATTATTTGATGATCATTTGTTTGTCAATTCGAATTCGAATTTCAAGGATTAATTTTAAGACTAGTATGGATGACATAGATATATGGTCATACTATCAGATTAGACACTGAGAGACATAAGGAATTTGAATATTGCACACTCGTCTCAGACAAGTGGGAGATTGAAGGAATTATGTCCTCGACTTTAATGCAATTACTAAATATAACATGGGCCATATTATGGAGATAATAAAGTAATTAGATTGGGTCATCTATACATCTTGCTAGAGAATGTTATAAAACTTCATGTTTAGTAAATAATAAACCCAAAGCCCAATTAAATGGACCCTACAAGGTCATACTTACACAATTTGGATTAATAAAAAAAAAGACCTAGAGCCCATGAAGGACTCTAACGGTGGCCGGCCAAAGAGAAAGAAAAGGAGAGGATTCCCAACCTAATTTATTCCTATAATTAGGTGAAGGAATTAGAAAATAAAGCAGTCAGTTTTATCTCATTATTTTCTCTTTCATTTTTTCTCTCCCTAAAAAAGCTATGTAATACTGCTATAAGAAATAGAAAAGTCCCTCTTATAATTCATGAAATTCCGTTTATAATACTTATAATCCTACACTTGTTCCATTAGAAAGCACCACCAATAATGTTTATCATTTCTGAAAAAGCAAGAGAGATTCTACATACCATATCATAGTACAATTAAATAAAGAAATACAAAAAAAGAAAAATACAGTAAACGAACAAATAAATTAATTAAAACAAGAAAAATGAAGTACAAAATAATATGCATTGTCAAACTAAATAAAAAATCTAAAAAAAATTCAGACTTAAAGAAGATTTATGCAATGTTTCTGTAATATATACATTAACAAGCCAAATTAAGAAACTATTTAGAACAATGAACAAACTAAATTAAAAATAGAAAAAAAGAAACTCTAACCCTAACCAGAAGATGAAGGGTAGATAAAAAAAACTCAAACCTAATTCACGTTCCTTCAATAAATCCAATTCCAACTCAAATTTCTTCAATCTCAAACTCTTCAATCAATAACCACTCCTTTACCAAACACTCATAATTTTCTTAAGTAGCATTTTAATCTTGTCCAACCGCTAACCGCTACATCAAACGCTAGTGCCAAATAGGGTCTGTACCTAATAATCTTAGGGTTTCTAAATATAATCTCATCCGTTGGATTGAAATCATCAACGGATGAGATCAGATCTCATGTTTTTTTTTCCTCTTTTATGTTTCAATACACAAGTAATGGTTAAGAAAGGAAGAACTTGCATCAGTATCTCAATTTCAATTCTGTTTTTTTTTTTTGATAGGCAAGGTAAGGTATTATTGCATCAAAATATACCAATGTGATCATACTAGAGACATGCCTCTAGATGAGGGACAACACCAGCATGCTACACAGCCTAAACTATCTCTCTTTAAGAGCTACAAACCATCTATGATCATTATGGCTAATTTTCTTAGGTATAATACTATAAATTCTAGTATATACATTGTATGTGATGCTATGAATGACAATATCTATACACTTCACTTGACTGTTCCAGAAGGCATTGTTCCTCTCTCCCCAGATGTGGTAAATGGTGTTCGTGATGGCAGCATACAAAACACTTCTTCTGAACTTACTCTGCTTCTTCTTGTGCATACATCTTATCAGGGAATTGTAATTAAGATGAGTGTCATGCAATCCCAACCACGAAAGAATGCTCATGATGCATCTCTTACTGAAGTAACAGTTGAAGAATAAATGCATATGGGTTTCCATGTCATCTGCACAAAGGAGACAACAACTATCCTAAGTGATGCCCATTTTCAGTAGCCTATCCTTTGTATTCAACCTTCCTTGCATCACCAACCACATTATTAACCGATGCTTAGGTTGTCCAAGTCTACACCAGACCATCTTTGCCCAATACACCTCTCTATTTGTAGGAACCATACGTTGGTAACTCAATTTTATTAAATATAGAGGCAAGTTAACTAGCTGAACCTCAGATATATGGCTTTTCATGATGTCTTTCACTTTGCAAATTGCTCTCCAATACCAACTATCATACACCTTTGGGGAGTAATCCCACCAGTTTTGCTCTTTCAGATAAATGGAATGGATCCATTTGACCCATAGATTATCTTTTTTTTGTTGCAATCATCCAGACATACTTCCCCATGGCAGCCAAATTCCACCTCTGGCCATTTATTATACCCCAGCCCCCTTCTCTTTTTGCTATGCATATGTTCTTCCATGCAACTTTCCCAGGGCACCTTGACTCTGATGTACCACTCCAGAGGAAACTCCTGGAGATGCTATTGATATGTTTAATAACAAGTCTGGGCAATATCATGATCTGAGCCCAATAGATTTGCAGTGATATCAACACAGAATTAACCAAGGTTAGTCTCCCAGGAAAGGACAGGTTCATTGAACTCCACACCTTGATTCTTGCACACATTCTTTCCACTATTTTTTCACATTCAGCTGCAGATTTTCTCTTAGAACAGATAGGAATGCCTAAGTATCTGAATGGAAATGAACCTTTTATGAACCCTATCATGTCAAGTATCCTTTATACTTCTGAGTTGTGCATACCATAGCAGAATACAACAGTTTTTGAAGGGCTAGCTTGTAGACCTGTTGTTTCTGAGAAGAGTTTAAAACCTTGCATCATCATGTGCACTGACTTGTACTCACCTTTGCAGCATAATATTATGTCATCAGCAAAACAAAGGTGAGTCAGTTTTGTATCTCTACATTTGGGGTGGAATTTGAAGCCTTCTTTCTCCCCTACCTTCCTCAGAATTCTAGACAAGTATTCAATACAAACTACAAACAGCAGAGGTGATAGAGGGTCACCTTGCCTCGAGCCTCTTTTACCTTCAAAAAATCCATGGAGGGAACCATTTATAGCCAGGGAAAACCTCGGGGGTCCTTACACAGGCCATGAGAAGCTTGATAAAGTGCTCTAAAAACTATAGACCCACTAGCATTTCTTCTAGGAAGTCCCACTCAACTGTATCATAAGCTTTTTGTAAGTCAAGCTTAATGATACAACCTGCCAAAGACTTCTTCCTTTCATACCCTTTTACTAAGTCTTGGCATACCATGATATTATGCACTATGAATCTATTCTGCACAAAGGCTCCTTAATTCTGAGCTATAAAATCAGGCAGTATGCTACTAAGTCTGGCACATAACACTTTTTGAAATGCACTTGTAGATTGCATTACAACAAGAGATGGGCCTAAAATCTTTAACACTTTCAGCACATTTGCCCTTAGGTATGAGGGTGATGCCGGTAGCATTTATTTCTTTCAAGAGCTTCCCTGTATTAAGGAAATCCAGCACAGCATTGTAAACCTCATCACCTACTATCTCCCATGCACCTTTGAAAAAGGAACTACCAAAACCATTAGGTCCAGGGGCCTTCCCTCCATCAATTGCCCACATTGCAGCTTTGATCTCCTCCTTTGTATATGTAGCATTTAGCTGGCCCTTCATCACATCATCTAGCAAGGGCCCATTATCTACCACTGATTGCTTGAGTTTTATTCTAGTCTGCAGTTTAGAGCCAAGAAGGACCTTATAATACTCCAGAAATACTTCAGGCACCTGAGCTGGTTCAGTAGACCAGTTTCCATGCATGTCTTTTATGGAAAATGGAATTCTGAATGTGTCTTTGCTTGATTGCTTGATGAAAGAAGCTAGTGTTCTCATCCCCCTCCTTCAGCCATTCACTTTTAGCTTTTTGAGCTAAAAATTGCATATAAGTCTTATGAGCACTTAAGTACTCAGTCTGAGCCTCTCTCTCCCTATTAGCAATGTCTTCATTAGAGGGGTCAGCATGTAAGGCATCCTGAAGAACTTGAAAAGCCAGATAAGCTTTAGCATCCTGAGCTGCAATGTCACCAAATCTCTCTCTATTCAACTTCTTTAGTTCACCCTTGACTGCTTTCAACTTCTTAACCAGTAAGAACATTTTAGTTCCACTTTGAGTCTGTTGCCAAGCCTGAGTAATAATATCCATATACTGAGGATGTGTCTGCCACATTTTAAAGAACCTGAAAGGTTTCTTACCCCCTGTAACAGCGGGAATGGTCAAATTACCCCTCATTCTTGAAACACACTTCAGTAGCAGGGTATTTATTACTACTGCCCTCTTGTTTAGAGAACACTCTACTACTGCCCTCTTGTTTATTGTTCCATGTGAAAAAAATTCCACAATACTTGGCATCCTCAATTGCACATAAACTAATGCAATTATGAAAATCCTGCATTTCCTGCAATCTGATTGCACTTCCAATCCTTTCATCTGTGTTTAACACACAATTAAAATCCCCCATGAGTATCTAGGGACCCTGAATTCTCCCACCTAACTTACCCAAGTCCTCCCAGAGGGTCTTCCTCTCCCCTTGAGTATTATGAGCATATATAAAAGAGTAATCAAACTCTTCTCCATGCTTAGGTACTATTTTACAGTGAATGAATTGACTTGAACTCCAGTGTGGACTGACCTGAAACTCCACAGGGTTCTAGGATAGGATTATCCTTCCCCCTGGGTGATGCATACTATTTGAGGTAAATGGCCACCCCCCAAACAACTTCAAGTATAAGGCTCCCAAGTTTTGAGCCTTAACTTTTGTTTCAAGAAGACAAACTAGGCTGCATTTATTTTATTTCAGAAAGCATCCAATATCTCTCTGCTTATCAGCCCTATTTGCCCCCCTGACATTCCAACACAGCATCCTATCCGTCCATGTTAGGAGGCCTTCCACCTCCCTCCCCTATCTCAGCCCTTTGTCCCTCCTCCATCTTCTCCTTTTCCTGCAATCTTCCATCATCTGAGACCTCTTGAACATCCAGAACCTGAAATGAGTTGCTCACAGCCACTCCTGAACACTTTTCCTTCCTACTCTGACCAGGTTGTACTACACTAGTACACCCACCATTTTCCTCCTGCTGCAGCCCTGCAACTGGTACCACCTTAGTGGCTTCTTGAACCCGTTTTTTTACCTCCCTCTGTGGTCTACCATGTCTCTTCTTACAATCCTCAAATACATGACCCAGTAGGTGGCAATGAGTGCACATAGTGGGTCGCCATTCATAACCAATTTTAATCTCCTTCATATTACCATTCTCATCTTGGAACTTCACCACATCAGGTAAATGTTGTGATATAGCCACCTCTATTTGCACTCTAGCAAATTGCAACTTGTCCCTATTGATGGTTTCTTGGTATAATTGTATAAATTTTCCAACTGAACCCACAATTTTACTCAAACACCTGTTTCTCCAAAATTTCAGCTCCAGATTCTTAAGTTGTATCCATATAGGAATAACTTTTATCTCTTTCTTGAAATCAACAATGTCTTTGTGCCATGGGTTACACACAACAGGTTTCGTATCAAATATAGGTCTATTTTCAGCTAGAATTTTATTGCGATTTTCTATAGAAGTAAATCGGACAATGAATACACCATGATCAATGCTGGCTATCTTATCAATGCCCATATTCTTCCAAATTCGTCTAAAGAAACCATCAATTACAGTTAATGGTGGATTCGCACCAATTACGGAGCATATAATTGACGAATTCCAATAAGTTACTTTATCTTGAATGTCATCGATCACTATTTGCACTACATCATCTTTCAATCCACTAACATTACTATCAGGTTTCAAGATTGGGATTACCTGATCATTCTCCATGGGTGATTGTCCAGTTTTCATCACCGATAGCCATGATGAAAAGGTATGATGATCCTCCATCTGATTCTTCATCGCTGCAATTGAAGCTTTAGGGGTGGGAGTTTCACCTTCCTCTTCCGAATCATCCGATTCCACTGTCATTGCTGAAACCCCCAAAAGTTCATCCATGGATTTTGTCTTCTTCGCCATCGAATCAGAGACACTGCCTTTTTGTTTATTCATCGATATTGAATCTGTGGACGAATTTGAGCTTTTGGCTTTTCTTGCCATGGCGCCAAGCGCATGATAAGGTATCCTACGCCGAGAGAAAAGTCAAGAGCGCGAAGATTCATCTCAATTTCAATTCAAACATGGGTTTTGTTAACACTCCACGGCCCGAGAAATATTTACTATCGGAACAGAGGAAAAAACGGAGTCTTTGTCTAAAGAAACGCGTTGAGAAAAGACAGATGTATGGAACCTTTCAACGAGATAGTGCTATTTCAACTCTCTTAAAATTTTTAATCCTTCTCATATTAATGGTTCTAATTGATGATCCATGATATCATTCTTTAGACAATAGAAAATAGAATAACCTAGCACATCGATTAATGACCTAGCACGTGGATTGATGATCTTATATTCTTATCATCTTAATAGTTGGTGTCTTGATTTAGTAACTTACAATCTTTAGTAATTAGTTAATTATTATTATTTCATTATAATTTAAAATTTCAATTATCTTTATTGAAGTTATTATTAGTATTATTTAAGTATAACTATCATTTATTAATTAGCATAGTATTATTATTATTAGTAGTATTATTATTATTAGTATTAGAATTATTATTATTATTGTTATTATTATTATTATTAATATTATTATTAGATCAAAATTGTGAATTGAGTTTCTAAATTTCTATTAGACTCCTTATAGCATTATTTATACAACTATCAGTCCATACTCAATTAAGTAATAGTATAATTATATTTATTTAAGTGATGCATTCATTAATCTCGTCTAATAACAACTTTTTTCAATCCAAATACATGTTTTTAGTTTTGAAATGTATTTCACATGAAGACTATTAGCTAAAATAGTGTATTATTCTTGAATTAGCTTATAATCTATATTGATACATTAATTAATTTTATCTAGTAACAACTTCTTTCAACTATCTAGGAACAGACTAGTGAGTTATTGAGTTCGTATAAGTCTAAGTGAGTAACTGACTAAATGCTAAATTAACTTATGGTTGTTAATAGATTACTATCTATTTAGTACTTGTTAACTTATTGACTTATGGTTATGTTCAATATGATTTATATAAACTGTTGTTATATTTTTTATTATTATTATTATCGTACAACATATGAACTTTCGTTATAATCATTTAGGCCTCATAAGAACCGTTGTTGTAAACATATGATTGTCATTTGTTACAATATTATAACATATCAAGAGTCGGTGTACTAATTTATAATCAATATAGTATTTAGAATGGTTTTACAATTATTTCATTACCAATGTACTACTAAAATGATTAAACATCTTGATAAAATAATTTGTTTATACTTCATCACATATAGTCACAACATATACACATATACCACATTATGTTTACTATTGTTATCGCTATTATTAGCTTTGTTGCTACTGATTGTCAGAATCATGACCCGTCCAGGTATGACCTGGTTCATAGTGGTATACCCAGGTCCCAGAACCTGTTTAAGGACCTATTTTGACACCGCTAGATAGATAAGCAAATCCTTAACAGTAAACAAATAAAAATTTAAAAATCCGCCATCAAGAGATGAGATAGATGGACTCTCAGATGATTTAAGCTACAACTACAACTAGCAGAGTAAACAAAAAGTTGGAATATAAAGGAATTTTTCCCAAATAATGCTTGTTTAAAAATTAATTTTCAATTCACGTCAAGTCTAAAATTATTTTTGACCCTACCGTCCACGTGAGATATATGTAGAAAATAATTTTTTTATATAAAAAAAATCAGAGTAGAACTGCTAATGCCATTAGCGATTCATTTAAGATACATTAACAGGACTAGTGGTTCGCTGATGACCCAAGTCATATAATCTTATTAACCCTGCTTTCTCTCTCTTTACACTTCCCCAAATAAATAAGACTTCTCTTTGTTCAAACTATGATGTATACCGCACAACACATTTGAGTGTCTCACGTTGATAAAAGAAGACAGATGAGTTTACTTTATAATGCAAGGGGATATATATTATCCTTACTGCCATATGATTTTAAGGTGGAATCCCTTTTGTCTTGTGAATGACTCTCTCTTCTTGTGATGTGGTGCGACCCATTGCCCATATATAAGACACTTTCTCTATCAACCTCCATCGCGACCACTGTACCCATCGACAACCTCCTCCGCTCGGCCAACCATCGATAGCCTCATCCGCCATTCGTCGCCACCACGCCATGAGATGCCGACCACCCTTCAACAATCTCCATTAGATTTGCCATCGGCTGTGAACATTTGTGCTCATGTCAGATTTGAGTTGGTCATCCTTCCACCTCTAGCCCTAGTTCTTGATTACAATTCACGACTCCCTTTCTAAAGTTATTCATTGGTAATTGATACCATAAATTGATGTCAATTTTCGAAACTGTTGTTTGTTTAATTAATATTGATTGTTGTTATGTACTTTATTTATTCATAATGTAAGAGAAGAAGAATCATATACTTCCTCCGTTTCATAATAGATGTCACATTGTACATTTTTGGGTGTTTCAAAATAGATGCAACAATATTTTTTTCCCCTTATTTAATTAGTAACTTTTGCCTAATACTTTTACCATTTTACCCTTATTAACTTGTTTTGAGTACACTAATTTACTTCACTTTATATGTGGTCCCCAACAGTTTTTTCCCTCCTTTCACATGGGGACCACTACAATTAATCTACTTCATTTTATACTACTTAAACATGCTTAGGAAATTTTGCCTAAGAGTCCGTTTTAACAACAATGTGATATCTATTATGAAACGGAAGAAGTATATATGAGATATTATCATCTATTCATTCATTGATATTGTATGATGCAGTTGTTTTTCTCTATTTTTTTTTAATTTTCTTCTTGGTACTGAGAGTAGTGGTGTAGTTGAGTCAACCGCTACTGCAAGTACCGATTCATGAAAAATTTCAACCACTATTCGAATTAGCGGTTTCCTACTAATAAGGCAATTAAAAGAATTATTTTGCACCTTTCTATTTTACGTGGACGGTAGTGTTAGAAATAATTTTAGACTTGGCTAAATTGGAAATAAAATTTTAAATTAGCATTGTTTGGGGAAAAACTCAAAATAGAGGCATACCATCTATTGTAAACCAATGACGGTCCCTAGAAGTGTCCAACACTAAAGACTAGGGTTTTGAGTAAGAAAAAGACAAGGAGACAAAAGGTAAATACTCCCTTCGTCATCTATTAGTTTACCCCTTTCTTTTGCACAGAATTTTAGGAGAAATAATGTTGAGAGTCATAGAAAGAAAGAGAAACTATTATTTTATATTAAAGTTGAATGTATGTGTGATGAAAAGTTTGTGGTCTCCTTCCAAAAATAGCAAAAAAAGAAAGGGGTAAACTAATAAGGGACACCCTTAAAAGAAATACGGGTAAACTAATAGAGGACGGAGGGAGTAATTTTTTAAAAATCATTAGCTATAATTTTAAGCTAGTTAATTATTCAAGTTCGCTACATATACTTCTTCTGTCTCTCAATAGATTTTCTATTTTTACTTTTTATGTTTGTTAATGCACATTTTGTATTACTAGTAACTCTAATAACATATTAGTAAATTACAAAAGTTTGATTTTCGTAATATATACCAAGAAAGGAATTAAATAAAACTCAGAATAGCTATGTTTTTTCTTATTTATTAAAAAAATTATGGAAAATTTTCGTACTTATAAATAGTGTTATGATTAGAAATGAGAAATTTATTAAGAGACAGAAGGAAGTAGTTACTAATAAATATTAGTTGTCTAACCAATCATATCAATACTTTGCTTCAATATGGTACTCCTTTGTTACGTATATTTTACTTAATAATATATATTGTAAACAATCTTACCAGCTTAAACAAGTTACCCGACAATGTTTTACCTATTTTTTTAGGTAATTCATTATTAACAACTTCTTGTTGGGTTTCTACCCCCTCTTTTTATACCAAACAAATAAATTATTAACAACTAACAAATTAATTATTCTCCTCTTGCTCATTCCCCTAACTGGCAATACTCCCATCTCCCATAAGGAAAAAGCTTACATTTCTCCTTTCACAAGATTTATAAGGTAGTATAGGAGAAAAGAACCATTAATTTTTTTTTTGCTTTTCAGCATTTTTATACGATATATTCACAATGAGGAAGAGGTGGAAGGCTGTTAGCTTACTAAAATATGACCCAAAATTCCAGTATTTTACCCAGGGTTTAAATTATCATTCCAATAAAAATTGGGAAAATTTACTCTTGTTGTGGCGATCGAGCATGGGCTTTATGCATGTTGTCTTCTAGTATATTAAGCCTTGTGTCAGCTTCTGAGTTGTTGTACCCTACAGACTAGTAGTCTAGCCTAAGTCGATCATTTGGTCAATTATCTCTCCTAATAAATAAAAATATATATAATATACTTAGGGTGCGTTCTCTTCACCTGAATAACCCTAAACTGAATTGAACTTGTCTGAACTGAACTTATTGGATTTGAACCTATTAGACCTAATTGGACCTGATTTAACTTATTGGACCAGATTGAACCTGGTTGAAACTTATTCACCTTATCGAACCTAATTGAAACTTATTAGACCTCATTGAAACTTATTAGACCTTATTAGACCTAATTGGAACTTATTTGACCTTATTAGACAAAAAATTGATGAGTAATAACATAAATATTACCCCTAACGTAAATACTACCCCTCAAAATTTATTATGAAACAATAATTATTAAAATTTTCCCTTTAAGAAAACAATTATTATTAATTATCTCTTATGATTAACAATTTAACAAAAGAATATACTATTTATATACTTGCCTATACACAACTTCCACCACTAATATATTTAATAGTCTTGTTTTGATTTCATGGATCTCTAGTAGAAAACCAAAAGTTGATCATTAACATTTATTGCTAACAAGTGAGAAATTACCACGTGCAGAAAAATATGGAATTAATATATTTTTTTTAATTATAACATAATTAGATAATGCTAATATAAATAATAAAATATTAGACAATAATACAAACATTTAATAATATAATAGACGATAAATACAAGTATAATACGATATAATCATTGTGGTACTTTAATTAAAATTTCAAATAATAACATAATCAGCTAATAGTAATATGAATAATAAAATAATAGATAATAATACAAATATTTATTGATCATTGACTATTTGGACCTTATTGAAACTTATTGGACCTGATTAGACCTGTTTGAAACTTAGTGCACCTGATTGAAACTTATTGAACCTTATTAGAGTTGATTGGAACTTGTTGTCCTGATTGACCCTGATTAAAACTTATATGAACTGAACCAATTGGACCTGAAACTTAATGTATTAATGTGAAGAAAACGCATCCTGACCAGTATCTACTGAAATGAGATAGGGCAAATTTATACTAATTACTCATTTTGAAGATAGAGGTGACCCCTCTCCCAAAAAATGGTTAGAGAGAATCAAAGCAAGAGAAAGAATAGGTATATGTTGGCCAAGGCAGGGACCATGATATTGATAAGCTGGACCATATTGATATTATCATATGCATGCGCACGTCACCTGCATGTTCACAAGTCACAAGCCACAGTTCTCTTTTCACACTATTGCAAGTTTCCCCAAATATCACATAAAGACGAAATCTCAGCATGCTGTTGGGGACAACTTTCCAAGGGGTGGTTTTGTTGATCATAGGAAACTCCCATTAATGGCATACAAATAAACACGTACTTCACAAACACTTCTTCATATTTTTACCATACTAATAAATATTACAATATGTATACATATGTATTTAAGCAACCAACAAAGAGGCATCATGTGATGCTATTGAATGATAGCGTAGTCAAGACAAATTTATAATCCGGATATGTGTTATAATGAATCTATACACATTATTGTGTGCTCAACTTGGCAATATTTGTTTGCTATTCTATCTTCAAAGTTTTTGTGTTGTGTAGCTAAATAGGGTTTCCCAACAAAAAAGATATGACATAATACTCAACAACCATATCATAAAGATGGGAGGTATTCATGTATATCAATGTACTTCTGGTTTGATGTGAACAAGCCCACCAAAGTTGTAAGTTTATAAAACTTTGATGGGAAATTATACAGAGTGCTTGTGTACTTTAAGCGTCTTCCTAATTGATAAGGTGATCTCCACTTAGTACTTGGTAGGCATTTTCTAGAACAATTCTAGGTTTTGAAAGATGCTCTAGGAAATTATTATATCTCCGTATCGGACAGTCTTGCAAAATTTAGGGATCACGTACTAAGTTAAATTATAAAGATTATAAATTTTTGTGAATAAGAAGAGACGGAAGAGTATTAATGGATTCTTTTGGAGAATACAAAGAACGAAGCAAAACACCAAATAAAAATTAACATCTTTGAATCTGCATCCAAAATTACACTCGATAAATTAGAAGCGAACACCTATAATTAGATCATTTGTTTTTTCTTTTTAATTTGTGCGGATAACTAATAGAATTGGGCTCTTATATTCTGGGAGTCCCATTTAGTTGATCACCTTGTACATGACCTTAGCCGCCCCGAGTTCGTCTTGTAAAAGACCGCCTACTTTTAAATTAAAACTAGTTATTAGGCCCGGGCTATGCTCCGGGTAAGAAAAAATTTCATTTATTAATATAGTACTTTATGATAATAACAATAAACACAACTTAGCCTAGTGGTTAAGACTTTAGTATATGTACTTGAGGTCTCGGGATCAAACCTTATACTACATAATTTCTAATTTTTTTTATTGTACATAGATTACATGAACTAAAACTCCCTAGGGGTAGTACTGTAGTGGTCAACACTGCTTTTCAAATGATATCATGCATACATAATTAATTTTAATGAACATGCAAATATATTTATTTTTAAGGATGCAAGGGATATGTTTAATAACATTAACTGTGGAAACATGGATCACTAAGAGAAGCTAGATGAGATGGTGATTCTTTGAAAACCTTTACATAAGGTCAGGGGTTCGAGCCCAACCTTCAGCATATTTATTTTTAGAATAATGACCACTCGACTTTGTTGGTTAACAGACACGTGGCGAAATTCTAGTGGCGGGAGGAGGGTGCCACGTGGCGCATCGACGTTGTTACGCACGCCTTTTAATATATTAGTATAGATTAGGCAATAGTAAGCCCAATATTAAAAATAGAATAAGCCCAATAGTAACTAGGTTAATTTCTTTCGGTCAATAGTTTAATACATTTAGTGACTAGGTCTACTTTTATATTAAAATTAGACCGTCTCTTTTAATAATTTTTGAAATAAAAATATAGGTTAAAAATCATTTACTAAACTAGGTAGGTATGATTGATCAATTAGTAGATGAAAATAAAGCTTCATTATCATGACACTATGGCTAGAAAAAATAAAATTGTTTTCAAATTCTAGGTGTTTTAGGTGTTAAAAAAGGAATTTTTGCTGCTAGGATTACGTTTCAATATCTCGAAGCTCTTGTTTTTGCTTTTCTGATGTTGTCATCCATAACCTCCTAGTTAAAAAAAGTTCCTCACTTGTTCATAGAGTAGAATTTGGAAGAGAAGTTAAAAGATGAGTATGCAACTCGACAATTTCTTTTGATGATTCGAAATATATTATCCTAATAAATTACTTATCTCCAACAATTGTACCTACAAATCTTGAGAGACAACGAGAATAGTTCATAAAAACGACTCTAAAAAGATCATATGAAGTATGAAATTTGTTCAAAGAAAGCAGTCATCTTGTTTTTCTTAAAGGACTTTCTAAGAAAACGTCCTTTTATTAATAAATTATCGATCTACAAGTTCTGCCACAATTTTAAAAAAAGGGAAAAGCTAAATGCAGTCCTAAGGGCTGCATATAAAAAGCTAAAAATGGAAAAAACAAGCATTAACTGATCATTTATTACATAGATTAATGCAAACTTTTGTCATAAATCTACAACTACATTCCATTTTAAGCAATGTATTTATGTCTTATATGCAGCCCTTAGGGCTGCATATAGCATAACCCAAAAAAAAATCATCTTCTACAAGTAAAATGGGTTTCAAGATATCAAGTGTACAATTATTACACTGCTTGATTAGAAACGTATATAGGGCACTAAAAGACAAAATATCAAGCAAACAAGTGAATAGATGAAACAATTTCATACTAATTAACCCCAAATTAATGGAGACAACTTGGAGGCAGGTTACCAAAGGAAAGAAAGATGTGGAAATTAATTAAGAAACAAGGCTTAGTTAGACTAATCTCCTAATTATCGTACGTTTAATACACCAAACACGTTATGTGATGTTGAAAAACCACATGTTACATCAAACAGATAAACACTGGAGAGAGATGAGAAGGGTAGCTAGCTAAGGCCAAGGCAATCAAGAGAAACTGCGGCATGCGAGACAACAAGTAAGTTGAATGTATTTGGGTTATACAAGATACACATAGATGTCAAATTTGTTGAGACAAAATTCATGGTGTAAACCAAAATGTGCTCAAAAGATAATGTTGCAAACGCATGCTATCAATATCAAATGGTTGTGAATAGTTGGCTACATGTGTTGTACATATGAGATAAGACTACTCATATGTTAGCTAGGCATTCATGGCTATTCCAACTTTTTCAATTTGTTAAGCCAACAAAAAAGAAAATAACACAAGATTTATATGTACATAAAGGCTAGATTAAAGTCTTGAATTTATATTCATTCAAATTACATTAATATTAGTAAATAAATTATATCATGTACTTCCTCCGTTTCATAATAAGTGAAACACTTCTCTAAAAAAGCTCTCATATAAAAGAGAGAAGTGTTTCACTTGTTATGGAACGGAGGAAGTAATAAAGAAGGCATAAAACAGACTTAGCACAACACATATATAAGACTCTATATACGCAATACATATATAAGACTCTATATATGACTCTATATACGCAATAAGTGAAACACTTCTCTAAAAAAGCTCTTACATGAAAGATAGAAGTGCTTCACTTATTATGAAACAGCGGAAGTAATAGAAGGCATAAAGCAGACTTTGCACAACACATATATAAGACTCTATATACGCAATACTTCATTCTCGCCACTAAAGTTAGTCCGACATTATCTAATCACTTAACCATCACAAACCGGACTAAGTGGCTAAGAACAAAAGCAAGAAACAAAACCAATTTCTCAACAATCTAAGGTGGTCCATAACAATTCCATATGCATGTAAGGAGAACATATGCAACTTGTTATACTATACTTTCTTTGTATAGCTCTTCATGAACCAAAGTTCCAACATTTTTTAAGCAAATTATGAGCCGCACATATTTTAAATACTGTTCTATATAGTAGCAGTTAATGAAAGAAAACAAGTGCACTGGATCTATAAACTTTTTCATGTATGATGATGATTATCTCAAATTATGCCTTAATGTAAGCATGTATATATACATTGTACTTTCAGTATGCTTTCTCTTTCGCTTCCCCCTTTCGGTGCACAACCTCATCATTTCCATTCAATAAAGTATGTTTCAGCTAAAAAAAAAAGTCCTAACACCATGAAATCTTTCGAATTAAGTAACTAGGTCGAAGAAGGGGGTTAATTAGGACAAACAAATTGATCATTAATTATTTATTTAGATAATAAATTTATTTATACAAACAAATTAAGTACGACTTGACTCTAGTTAGATCTACTAATTAACAAACAGAACAAGATAAGAAACATCGATCAAAGAAATGAAAAAAAAAAACACATTTTATCTCCTAGTAATTAGTACTATATAATCTTAGGTGCAATTAACCTAAGCATAAAATTAAAAAGAATCTATGATATACTTATATACATATACATATGGAACAGTGCATGAAAGGGATATAAAAGCTTACTTCCCCAAGACTCGAGGAGAGATCTCAAAAACTGCAAGTAAATGATCAGACAAAATTATGGAAGTAAAATCGAAAGGGTCAGTTCAATAAAAATAAAATAAAAAAATTCCCACAAAACCCTAGCTAATTAAAACATCATATGTAGCTACAAAGTATTCAGAATTCTTTGTATATAATAAGATTCTTCACATATAAACATAGCACACCCAAAAAGAAAACCAAGATTCCTGAAAAACCTTTCATCAAAACACATATAACTAAGCATAAACATATATATAGATCAAAAAATAATACTATGAAGTACTATATATATGAGATAAGATTGAATATATATATATTACATACCTTAAGATGAAATATAACGAATTATATCTCATATCTCTTGGTTTATCTAGCGTGCTCTCATGAACAGGTGAAGCTACCACATGATCTAATCTTTCTCGAGCGAAGGGAGAAAGAAAGAGAAGAAAGAAGAGGATCGAGAGAGAAAGCTCAGATCATGCTGGCAGCTTCAACTGCTAGTAAGGCACGAAGTCGCAAGAAAGGAAAAAAAGGAAGACATGGTTTTATATTTGTTTTTTCCTTCTTCTTGAAGAACTATATGATGAGATCAGAGAAGTGAGGAATACGGAAAATGAGAGAAATATATAGTATATATAGAGAAGAACTGTAGAAGAGAGGGATGGGAAGGTTGAGGGTAAAGACGGTAAAATTGCAAAAATATTTTGATATTTCCAGGTTTTATATTGAATTTGTCGTTTTCTACTTGTAATTGGCATATAGACTTTCTATAGAGAGTCAGCCAAATTGGCAAAAGTAATGCCTAGTTTAGTTTTTAGGGAGACAATTTTTTTTAAGGATGGTAAGATGAAGGCACAATTAGATCCAAATCTCTTGTAGATTAATTTAATATGGGTTAGTGAGAAGATACTTTGAGTTGGAAATGTTAAGGGAATTCTCTTTGTCAAAGTGCTTGTGGTGAGAATTGAACTCCTAATATTTAGGTTAGAATATTCTTTCGTTACCACTAGACCAATCTTATTAGCTTGGTTTTTGGAAGGAAAATTAGTTAAACTAGTATTTGAGCTTGCACCATTTACCAAATTCAAAAGTTAATAATAATAATAAAATGTCTTGACATACCATATACCTACACAAAATGAGCTCGAAAGGTTTATTGATAACTGATAAGATATGAAGGCTTAAAAGTGAGGAATATACGTTTATTTAAAAGCTAAGCTATACATTTTTTTATCACAAAAAGAAGTTCAGAGTTATAAGTTCTTTAAGAGCATACACCATAGTTGATCCAAAAATTTGGATCATCAATTATTTTAATATTTCCCCTCTCTTCCACCTCACTTGCGATCTATCATTAGTTTTCATGGGGTTTTTTACCCCCACTAAATAATCTATAATTTTGGGCTTTTAACCATTGGATTGCTTTTTTTAATGCCATTATATTGTTTCCAACTCACCATGCATGGAGCCTACCATTTATTCTCTTTCATGAGCTTTGGCTATGATCCAAAATGATCAGATCATTGTAATTATTTGATCATCCTTTTCTCTCTCTCCTCTTTTTTTCTCTCTCCTAGATCTTTATTATATTTTTCTTCCTCTCTCCTCATAATCTGCTTGTAGATCATCCAATGAGCTTACTCTAAAATGAAATGTCATAACTAAAATGTGATACATCAGAACTTAATGTGAGCTAGACTTTTTATTGATGAAGTGAAAAGATTAAAAAAAATGAAGAAACAAATTATAAAGTAGAAAGACTTTAAAAACATTAAGTCCAAAAGAAACAAAAGAGAAGAATCTATACAAATATATTAAAAGGCGTGCGTAACAACGTCGATGCGCCACATGGCATCCTCCTCCTACCACTAGAATTTTGCCATGTGTCTGTTATTCAACAAAGTCAAGTGGTCATTATTTAAAAAATAAATATGTTGAAGCCTGGACTCGAACCCCTGACCCTATGTAAGGGTTTTCAAAGAATCACCATCTAATCTAACATCTCTTAGTGATCCATGTTTCCACAAATTTACAAATTAATATGTATTGTAATTAGTTAATGTTATTAAAACTTAAAAATAAATAAATTTGCATGTTTATTAAAATTAATTATGTATATATGCATGATACCAATTGAAGAGCAGTGTTGACCACTACAGTACCACCCTTATATTTACAGTAATACTATAAACAAAATTTGATCATAAGTCTGTATTAAATATGGGCCTAGGTTGCATCCACGTCTAATATATTGAGAAGCATTCCTTAGAACGTATATGTGTCATGTGCCACCATCCCTTATTGAGTAACATTTTATTCACGTCTTTCTCATATAGTAAAAAAAAAAGAAAAAAAAAAAGAGAAGCATACGTGAACATTCGAACCCACAACCTCAAGTATGAAAGAAAAAGATACAACTATATATCACTCCACTATACTATTATTGCTTATTTAATCAAAATTAATGATGATGTATGAAAAGAGAACTTTCGAAATCCATATAACGAATGACATGACTTTTTAAATGAGTATGAGATGGCTTATATAACTACTACTAAATTGTAGCACAAAAAAACCCTGAGGCATCGCCCAGGCCTAAACACTAGTTATTATAGATAAAGAGAGAAAAGAGTGATAAATGAAAGATGTAGAGTAATAAATGAAAGGATTTTTTAACTAGAATAATACAAATTTTTTTTTATTATTAAATAATATAAACTTTTGCCCAAAATTCCTTCAGTAGGGCATCACCAATTAGTCGCTTATTGGCGCAGGTAAATTGCTAACGTGACACTTACTTCTTCTCCCTTGTTTGCTCTGGTTCTTCCTCCATTTTATCATTTCATTAAACTCTCTTGCTCCCCCTCCACTATCTTTCTCCCTTGCCCACCCTTACCCTACCCCAACCCCTCCATTGCCCTTTTTCCCCTGACAGAGCCGCCTATTCCCTCCAGATAGAGATGGCCAATAGTGCGGGCCAATCCAGCCCATTCAGCCCAGCCCACCTTGTGGGTCGTGTGGGTCGGGCCATCAAAAAGTCCGGTCCAGCCCAGCTCAAACCGTGAAATTGGTGGGTGGGCTGTGGGCCAGATTTCTTGAGCCCAGCCCACTACTAAAACCGCCCAGCCCGGACCATGAAACCTGTCCATCCCGACCGATGAACCAGACCAGCCCAATCCAAGTAAATATTGAACCAAATTGTGTATATTTTAATCAAATTGTATATATTTTAATCAAATTGCATATATTATAATTCAATCAAATTTAAAAATAATAAAATTATTCATTAATATTAATATTTGTATATTTTTTTTAATTCATTTTAAAGATATTATGTAACAATAATGAATAATTTCAATGATTAAATAATTTTGAAAAAAAAATTCTCATGCCGGCCCGTTATCCCGGTCCAGCCCACCAGACCCACAAACCGTGAAAACCGGTAACAGAGCGGTGTGGGCCAAGATTTTTCAGCCCGCGGACCAGCCCACGCAACCCATGAATTTTATGGTCTGGTCCTGGGCCGTGAAATCTCAGCTCAACCCACTACGACCAACGGTTTGGCCCGCCCAGCCCGCACCAATGGCCATCACTACCTCCAGATAGTCGCGCGGGCGCTGCCCATTCCCCCGCTGCCACCCCTTCCCCCACTGTCACCTACCCTTTGACCAACACCAACACCAAAATCGTACCTCACCCAGTTGAATAAGCTCCCCTCCACCCCAAAACAAACCTCACCCACCTATAAATAGCCGCAACACCCAAAACAACCCCTCAACTACCCGAAATCACGCCCCCTACCTATTACCCACCTCTCACCCCCATAACAACCCTTCACCACAAGAAATTATCCCCTACCTAAAACCCGCCGCCCTATCCGGAAATCAACCCCACCTAGAAATAATGGTGGTGATGTTTGCTTTGGGGGTTTATTGGGGTGGTTTGGGGTTTTTATTTTGTGGGTAATTTGGGGTTTATGGTGGTATGTGTGGTGCTGATAGGTATTAGTGGGTTCGATTCATGGTGGTAGTGGCTGGGTTTTGTGTATTTCGGGGGTGAGAAAGTGTAGGGGGTGGTTTTTGAGGTTGGGTGGCTGGGATTGGTGGTTTTCGAGGGTGAGTTGGCTGAGTTTTGTGATTTTTCGGGGTGAAAGAGTGGAGGGGGTGGTTTTCGGGGGTGAACAGGTGTTGGGGGTGGTTTTGGGGGGGAGGGGGGGAGAAAGACGTGGTGTTTTCAGAGGTAGGAGAGGAGAGTAGTGGCATTCTCTGGGGTGGAGGAGGGGAGACGTGGTGTTACCCGTGGTTGGGATGGAGGAAGAGGAAGGGGAGGGGGAGAGTCTAGTGGTTTCGTGGTGGGGTTTTAGTTGGTAGGGGGAGGAGAGGAGATAGAAAGAGATTTTGGATTTTTATAATTTTCTTTTACATGTTTTATAGGTTAAAGGTCGCATTGTCCTATTGGAGGATTTTTGGGTAAAAGTTTGTATTATTTAAAAATAATCAACAATTTGTATTATTGCGAGAGAGCAGGCAAAATTTTGTGTTATTGTAGTTAAAAAATCCTAAATGAAAACTCTTACAAAAACATTAAGTCCATAAACAAATGAAAAGAAGAAACTCCTTGATCACTTTGAAGCCTCCAAATCTCACTTAAAAACATTTAGAGCTCACTCTAAAATTGGATTGGTGTGCCTGTAGATATGGTGCACCCATGTTTTTGTAATTGATGATATAAATATGTTATTATTAAAATAGTATACTCTTAAAACCACTAAGTAGTATTCAAGAGTCATAATTATTATAGTATCATATATAGTTCCATTTGTATTACAATTTTATTCTTGTTATTTCACTCGATTCATAGGTTAGATATGAAGAGTAAAAGTATATTATTGTTCATCTAAAAACTTATATTTTTATGGTTTGTATTATATGACTATCTTGAACAATCTCCAATTAATTATAATAATGTCGATTATGCTCGTAAAATTTATACTCAATTTAGATATTGTAATAATCTTTGGTTATTTGTTCAAAACCAACTTATACTTTTCTCTATTCAAAAGTCTATATGTTTATTTTCATCTCTATAAATCTTTGCTTTCTTTTTATATTTATCATTATTTCTGACATATCAGGTTTAGGTGACATATTGCATCTCTCAAATATATTAACTATTTGGTAAAAAGAAAATGCACCCTTATTGTACTATATTGGTACAAAAGATCGTCGATAACAATTCATTTGGATAAAGAAACGTATTTGGCAACAAATAGGTCTACTTTTTGATTGACCTTATAAATTAGGTTCTTATTTTCACTTTTTCATCTTATTCCATTAACCTTTTTTCTCTATTAAAATTTAACCCGTATTTCAGTTAAATTCTACAAAATGTGGACTGAAGTTCAATCCCACCAAAATTGCATGATCATTATAAAAAGGTTTATAAGTTTGTCATAATATTTACCAAAACAATAAATAAGTGATAGTGAACGATATAGATAGAACCTTGTTTGAAATTTGAGGGGGGGAAATTTATATATTGTTATTTAATTTTTTTATATACTCAAATGGCGCCCAAATATGATTTATACCAAAACGATAGCTAGATACATATATAGATGTAATACGAGGTAAGAATTAGGGGAAAGCCTTCCCCAAGAAGCCTGAGTCTGTTCATAACTTATACTTTGATATTTACACTTACATAGTAAAGTTTGATGTGCTCTTTGTATTCACGTATGCTTGTGTTGAACTTGGGCCTAGGATCCATCACAAGGAGAGAGAGTCGGCTTTATAATACTAAGAAGGTTCTACCTTAAAACCATATGGCAATAAGGGGAGTAGCCACTTTGTATTATAAAGTAAACTCATCTATCTTCCTTTATCAATGTGGGACACTCGCATGTGTTATGCGCTATACATTATATCTTCAACACTCACCCTCACATGTGAGGTCCCTTTTTTCAATTGGCGGCCTAGAGTAAATTAACAGTCCCAATTGTGAGCCTGACTGTGATACCATGTAAAGTGAAGTTCAATCCCATGTCATAATATTTACCAAAATAATAAGGAAAATTTATTTAGTTACCCTTGAGGTTTGACATAATTCTCAAATTCCTCCTCACATTCAGGGAATTCCTCAGACCCTTAACTTTGACTTTGTACTCAATATACCCTTACTATTAACGGAACCCTAATGTCGTTAAATTTTTTCTCTCTTTCTCTCTCTCTTCTCCACCTTCATCTTCTTCATCTCTCCTCTCACCATCCTCCATTAATGACATCCTAACCCTCCAATTTTCTCTATCTCCTTCCACTTACATGTCTTTCTCTTTCCTCCCCATCTTCATCTTATGAATGTTCCCCATTTTTTGTGATGGTGAAGTTAATTATCTCTCCTTGTAAATTTCCCTCAAAATTAGTGATTGTTAGGTACGTAGTTAGGGTTTTCTGGGTTTGTGTTTGAATAGTGTTATGAGAACAATGAGGAATGAGGTTGAAGGGGTTGTGAAGTTTAGGAGAAAGAGAGGAAAAAGATAGAAAGGAAGGATCTAATAGGGGTTGAAAAAGGATTGGTGAGTCATTGAAATTTTCATAACCAATTGTCACATGAGCATGGAGAAAGATGAAGAAGATGAAGATTGGTAGGAGAGAAAAAGACGTGTAGGTGGAAGGAGAGAGAGAAAATTGGAGGTTTAGGATGTCATCAATGGAGGATGGTGAGAGGAGAAATGAAGAAGATGAAGACAAGAGTAAGACAAAAATAACAACGTCAGGGTTCCATCGATAGTAAAGGTTTTTTGAGCACAAAGTCAAAGTTCAGGGGTACCTGAGGAATTCCCCAAATGTGGGGGGGAATTTGAGAATAACGTCAAACCTCACGGGTACTTGAGAAAATCTACCAAATAATAAATAAGTGATATTGCACAATATAGATAAAAAATTTCTTGAAATTAATTTGAGGAGAAAGAGTTTATATATTATTATTAAATTATTTTTATACTCAAAGGGCGCCCAAATATGGTTTATACCAAAACGATAGCTAGATACATATATAGATGTAATAAGAGGTAAGAATTAGGGGAACACCTTCCTCAAGAAGCTAGACTCTCTTCATAACTTATACTCTGATATTTACGCTTAGTAAAGTTTGATGTGTTCTTTTTATTCACATATGCTTGTATTGAACATGGACTAGGACCCATCACAAGGAAAGAGAGTCAGCTTTATAAGACTAAGAAAGTTCTACCTTAATACCATTTGGCAATAAGAGTATCCCCTTTGCATTATAAAGTAAACTAATCTCTCTTCTTTTTATCAATGTGGGACACTCGCATGTGTTGTGCGCTATACATCATATCTTCAACACTCACAGTAACACGTGAGGTCCCTTTTTTCAATTGGCAGCTAGAGTAAATTAATAGTCGTAAGTACCAAGTACGTGCCTGACTCTGATACCATGATAGATTTGATGATAGGAACTGAAAATGGGCCTAGAAAAACCAATAAGGAGAGGGAGCGTTCAGTCCACATAAAAGCCCAAATGAGGTTCCATACTAAACCCAATTGATAATTAGTAGGTAGGGCTATTCATAGTGCGGTCTGGAATGCACCAAACTCCAACCCAACCCATTTTTTCGTGGTTTGGGTTGGTATGCGGTTTCAAAATTATGGGTTGGTTTGTGATTTAAAGCGAACCGCGATTTGTGGCTTAGGTTAGGTTTGAATAATTGTAAAACCAAAACGTAGTGTAAACCGCAAAACTATCTAGATAATTTTTTTTACAAAAATAAAGGTTATCTATTTTGATTATTTAACAAATACACAAGACAAAAGGCATAAGATTAGATTGTTGTAGGGTTTATTCACTTCTTTAGGTCTTTCAAATATTTCTTGCTCCTATCACGGATAAAAAGATAATTTTTTTAATTCTTAGATTACAAAACTCACATCGCGGATGAAATAAGGCAAAATTGGCCTCAACACCCTGAACTATTGCTCGGGTGCACCCAACATTACAAACTATGACTAATAGCCTAAACACCACCAACTACGGGGTGACGTGCAGTCTGTACTACCAACTACAACATGGGGTGCAGTATGTACCATAAAAAATCACCGTCTTCGACAACATTTTAGGCTTCCGTCCTAATTCATGGTACGAAATGCACCCCACCGCGTAGTTGGTGGTGTTTGGGGTACTAGTCGTAGTTGGCGGTGTTAGGTGCACCAGAGCTACAATTCAGGGTGTTGAGGCCAATTTTGCCATGAAAAAATGGTTAAACCGCAAACCACACTACAACACACCGTTTCGCGTGGCGCAGTTTATGTTGGTTGGGGAAAAAGTGCGATGTGGTTTGGTTGAAAAAAATGTGAAACCGTATATGATGGTTTTTTTTGGGTTACATCCCAAACCGCACCAACCTAACCCACAAACATGTGCACAACAATGCGGTTCAACACTCCCCCTCACATGTGAGTATCCTTAGAATTAGAGCACACTGGTAAGGTACACAAAAATAATCCTCATTGGGAATGAACGTCCAATAGAGGCCTCTTTATCCAGTTGCTTGACATATTCCCAGTATAAACGACACAACAATATAGGCTCTGATCCCATATTAAATATGGGCCAGGGCCGCACCCATCACAAGGAGAAAGAGTCAGCTTCACAAGACTAAGGAGGTTCCACCTTAAAACCATATGTCAATAAGGGGAGTAGCCCCTTTGCATTATAAAGCATACGATCATCTTTCTTCTTTTATCAATGTGGGACACTCGCATGTGTTGTGCGTTATACATCATAACTTCAACAACTTGTGATTGGATAATTATTTTAATTTGATGGTTACACTTCAACATAATTTTTTTTATTAATAAAGTATCTCGAATAATAAGCTAACGAGCTCAATTTTTTTAAAATATCTTACCAAATAAAACAATTATCACAACTCCAAGCAACCCAAATACCTAATCTAACCCTTCTAGAAAGACTGCATCTACATAGGCCTTTGAAGTTTACAAACACGAGTCATGGGGCCAACTAACGTCACTAGTTTTCCACTTAGCATTTTCCAGTGCTCTAACTCTCATACATTCGTCATATTAATAGTTTTGTTATCATGAACGCAACAAAGCAATAAATAAATAAAGAATAATCGACACAAGAATTAATGTGGTTCCCTAGCAATGTGTTAGCTACATCTACATGTGGAGGAGAAACATTTTATTATCTTTTAGGAGAGAGAGTACATATTTCAGAATATGGAGGAAAAAGTTAGTTATAATCTATATACAATTCCCTTCTAATTAGCACTAGTAGAAAAATGATAATTTGCGTCTCCCTATTTGCGTCGAACAAAAGAAAGACTAACACAAATGTTCAGAAACATATGATTTGCATCAGATGTTAACAAACATTCGACGCAAATAACCACAAAGAGGTCATTTGTGTCGGACCATCTAGTGAATGCGTCGCAAATGATCCAACAATGTGCAACGTGCCCAAGTGTGTGATACAAATACTATTTACGTCGGACGTTGACGAATGTTCGATTCAGATGATAGATCGGAAGGCCAAGATTTTGGATATGACAATGTGCGTCAAATTGTCTAGAGTGTGCGACGCATGTGGGCATTAAATAAGTTTTGGTCCATGATTTGCATCGCATGGGCCACGAGACACAACGCAAATCATGGGTTTCGCATATTTAAGGTGCGCGTTTAGGGTTTGTTTCCCAAACCCTTACTTTAGCCATTTTCTCACACTTCAACTTCCTCCACCTTCATCTCTCTCATCTCTCTTTCGTTGAGCATCTTTCTCACATACCTTCGTCTCTCTTTCGAATCTCAACACGAAGTGCTTTGGCAGTGTTCTGTGGCTAATGCGGCGGTTTTCCGACGAAAAGAGGAGAGAGAAAGGTAAAACAAAAAGGCACAAAACTTCGGATGATTATGGAGAAGGTAGCAGGAACAGAGACAAAAAAGAGAAATCTCATAGTAAATCTGAGAAGCATTCCAAACGTCATCCAGGAAAAGCTTAATTAGTTTTTTTTTTCTTTTTTAGCGTTTTTTTACATTAAATTTGTGTTTTATTGAGCTGAATTTTGGGTTTGGAAGAATCAACTTTGGGTTTATAGATTCGACAGAGAGCAGCGAAAGGTTTTTAGAGTTTAATATCTATCAATTTTAGAGTTTAATACGTTTGAGTTGAACTTTGAACTGATTTATCTCAGGTTATCAAAAGGATTGAAGATCTGAAGATCGCGGTCGTTTATTTATTTTTTTTAATTCTGTAATTTTATCTTTTTGATTTTTTATAATTTATGTATTTTTTTTAATTAGTGTTTTTAAAAGCACCACTTCTACTCAATCTCTTTTGCAGTTATTTTGGGTGTATTTTTTGTAATTAATGTTTCGGTATTGTTCTTTTAAGATATGTTGCACCTAAGAAATGGATGATAAAAATTGCAAATCATTCGTATTACCCTTTTTCAATTTCACGAAATTTAATATTTTTTGATAAAAAATAGTCATTTGTGTTGGATGGTGCTCAATGTCTGACGCAGATTGACTTTTTTTTAGATAAAATTGATAATTTGTGTCGCGCACAGACCATCATATGACGCAAATGTCCTTTTAGCCCCAGCCCTAGCAGCACCATCTGCGTCGGACTATGCAGTACATACGACACAAATAATACTAAGGGTGCGTTATGCTCAACTTAAAAAATTAAGTTTCAGGTCCAATAAGTTCAGATAAGTTCAGATAAGTTGGAATAAGGTCTAATAAGGGCAATAAGTTCCAATAAGGTCTAATAAGGTCCAATAAGTTCCAATCAGGTGCAATAAGTTCCAATCAGGTCTAATAATGTCCAATAAGTTCCAATAAGGTCTAATAAGGTCCAATAAGGTCCAAATAGTCAATGTTTAATGTCATGCAAAGCTACGATGATTTTGACCATTTTTTTTTTCTCTTTCTTTTTGTTTTCTTTTTATCTTCTAGTGCATTCACATAAATGAAAGAAGAAGAAATGAGAAGAAATGAAGGAAGGAGTTAATGCTATCTACTTACCTTCACATTAATGAAAGTGAAGTGAGAATTTTTTATATGTGCCAATTTTAACTTGTTAGCAATAAATGTTAATTAATTTTTGATTTTCTACTAGTGTTTTATAAAATCAAAACAAGACTATTAGATATATTAGTGTGAAAGTTATGTATAGGCAAATATATAGATAGTAAATTTTTTTGTTAAATTAATTATCATAAGAGATAATTAATAATCATTATTTTTTAAAGGACGAATTATAATAATTATTACTCCATAAACAAATTTGAGGAGTAGTATTTACGTTAGTGGTAATATTTATGTTATTCATGGTCAATATTTTTGTCTATAGGTCTAATAAGTTTCAATCAGGTCCAATAAAGTTTAATTAGTTTCAATCAGGACCAATAAGGTCTAATAAGTTTCAATAAGGTCAATAAGCTCCAATAAGGTCCAATAAGTTCCAATCAGGTTCAATCAGGTCCAATAAGTTGAATCAAGTCCAATCAGGTTTAATAAGTTCCAATAAGTTCAGTCCAGGTTCAATAAGTTCAGTTCAGATAAGTTCCAATAAGTTCAGGTCCAATAAGTTGAATAGAACGCACCCTTAGGGTGCGTTCTATTCAACTTATTGGACCTGAACTTATTGGACTTATCTGAACTGAACTTATTGAACCTGACTGAACTTATTGGAACTTATTAAACCTGATTGGACCTGATTGGACCTGATTCAACTTATTGGACCTGATTGGAACTTATTAGACCTGATTGAACCTGATTGACCTTATTAGACCTGATTGAACCTGATTGACCTTATTAGACCTTATTAAAACTTATTGACCCTGATTGAAACTTATTAGACCTTATTGGACCTGATTGAAACTTATTAGACCTTATTGGACCTGATTGAAATTTATTTGACCTTATTAGACAAAAACATTGACCATGAATAACATAAATATTACCACTAATGTAAATACTACCCCTCAAAATTTTTTATGGAATAATTATTATTATAATTCGTCCTTTAAAAAATAATGATTATTAATTATCTCTTATGATAATTAATTTAACAAAAAAATTACTATTTATATATTTGCCTATACATAACTTTCATCACTAATATATCTAATAGTGTTGTTTTAATTTTATAAAACACTAGTAGAAAATCAAAAAATTAATTATATTATATTATTATTATTATATTATTATTATGTTAACCTTAATTATTTGACCATGATTATAATATTATTCAATAGCAATATGAATAATCAAATAATAGACAATAATACAAGTATAATACTATACATTGTGGTACTTTAATAAAAAATTCTAATAATAACATAATCAGCTAATAGTAATATGAATAATAAAATAATAGACATAATACAAATAAATTATAAAATAATAGACATAATACAAATAAATAATAAAATAATAGACATAATACAAATAAATAATAAAATAATAGACACTAATACAAGTATAATACTATATGATCATTGTGGTACTTTAATTGAAATTCTAATAATAACATAATCCGCTAATAGTGATATGAAATTATGAATAACAAAATAGTGGACAATAATACAAATGTTTATTAAACATTGACTATTTGGACCTTATTGGACCTTATTAGACCTGATTGGAACTTATTGGACCTTATATTACCTGATTGGAACTTATTGCACCTGATTGGAACTTATTGCACCTGATTGGAACTTATTGGACCTTATTAGACCTTATTGGAACTTATTGCACTTATTAGACCTTATTGCAACTTATCTGAACTTATCTGAACTTATTGGACCTGAAACTTAATATTTTAAATTGAACAGAACGCACCCTAAATCTGCGTCATGTCTTAATCAGACGCATATCATATCTCTCAAAGTTGCGTCGAGACCTGTGGCGTCGGACCAAAGTCCAACACAAAGATGGTCCCAGGTCCGACGCAAATCATTAATCTTGTACTAGCATAACCTAAACAAAATGAGTCTGAACCGAACCCAAAACATAAACTTTATATGAAACTACGAATACCAAAAAACACGAGACTCCGTTTTTGGCTAATTCTAATGCCAGATAATTCAAGGCATATTTCAACGAATCTCCACCTGCCCTTTCAGGTCTAAATACAAAAGAATATGACTCATTATTTTTAATTATACTTATATAAGAGAATCTAACTCATATATGATATCAACAAATTATCAAGTTGAGCTTGGGAAAAAGGTGCCAATTAATTACCTCCATAATCCTGATCAATTGAAAATTTCACCCTTTTAACTTCTCAAATAGCAATTAGACCTTTGATGTCTCGTTGCCCTTACCCATTGCGATATCCAGCCTTAAGTATAATTGTCATTCAAAATTCAACTAGCACCCTAAACGTGAAAAACTTCATTTATCACATGTCATGTGTCCTATGATACCCTCTTATTTGCAAGAGTTGATCTCATATATGTTCAATTTCTTTTCAGCTTTTTGAACGTTCTTCTTTACTTCAACCTGAAATGCTAATCCTGATACTAATTACACCTATATAGCTAGTGTTCCTGATTCTTTAAAGCTAGAGAAATCATTGAATTTCTTTTTTATGCCTTTGGTTTTTTGTTGGTGTAGAGAGTCACAAGGATAATTGATGTAAACGGGGTTTGATCCTAGATCTTGGACACCACCTCGCAAAACTTTAACCAACTAAGGTAGTTGACATCCATAACAAGTAACTCTCGGGGAGCAACAAACCATTACATCAAAGCATTTTGTTTGTGCCTCTTCGCTCTTGGTAGAACCACCCTCAAGTTAGTTGAGAAAATTGGTTGAGAAAACCATGGTTAGCTCAAACCAACTATTGGTTTGCCATTTATCATAAGCTGGCGGTAGATCACAATTGATCTAAACAGTGCTAAGTAGACTAGACATTGATCTAAACAGTGCTAAGTAGACTAGACATTGATCATAGTCATCATACCAAGAAGATCCCTATTGCTTGGAAGCCGATACGCACTTCATCCTGAATGTTTTCTTTCTCAAACAAGCATTGTTCGACCCGGACCTGAAATCAGTTGACTAGTCATATAGAAGAAAAACGAACCTATAATCATCTTACTCGAACGTATAAGCAATTTATTCGTTTTACTGGTCTACATGCACTAAGATGTATTTTTTCCAATTAAAATTGACATATATGGACTTTTCTTTTTATGAGTAGAGGGAATTTCTTATTTCTACTGATAAAGCACGAACAAACACTTTTCAACGCTCTTAGGGAGGGATTGTCTTCTGGGAAGGGTCTCGATCCTAGGAACTGATCCAAATATCAAATCCGATCCGCTACTTACAAGCTACTATTTACTATTTCCCTGTTTTAATTTAGTTGTGACATTTTTTATTTTAAAAATTTTCAATTTAGTTGTGATACTTTCATTTTGGGTTATAATTTCTTTCTATTTCTCTCCTATCACATGTGACCCTTTTATTTTCTTTCTTTATTAGTTTTCTCTCCAAAAAATATCTAAGAGTTCGTGATTTTAAAAGTGTCACAACTTAATAGAAACGGAAGAAGTATATCCGTTTGTTTTTAATCAACACATTTTGTACTTTGACATTATCTATACACTTCACTTTAACCATAATTTGTGATGTATACATATATAAGGAAATATAGAATCATGTCATATCTTGTTAGAATCGTCTCGACATGTATTTTCCAACTATCAATTTTGTATAATTTTTATCTGTACATAATTAAACATATTAATGGTCAAAACTCTGCGGTCTTAAGCGTGAAACTCAAATTATGTAGATTTAAAAAAATGAAGGTTGTACAATCTAAAGTAAAAAACCATTACGCATCCATAGGATGACGTATATGAACTTAACCACAAAATTGATAACAAACCCCAAAATAATATCAAAACGCATAAAACATATAGAATTTGTGCAAACACAAAGATACGAACATAGAAAAATCCAAATAAGCTAGAGCACAACACTCCTAATTTAGAGGTTGCTAATGGGAGGTTTAGACAGGCTGATCGCGAGCTAAAGCGGGTTTGGTTGACTCGCCATGCCCTAGGAACGGCCCACGATTTTCACAGGCTGGGGGTTAGTCTGGTGGGCAATTTACTCGGCCTATGACGGTCTGGTCTAGGCTTTCGCGATTCATGGAGCGATTTTGATTGATCATGTGCGCTAGCTAGTTTTTTATAAGATAAAATTATTAAAATAAATTAATTAAGCATGAGTCGATGAGTAATGTTAATGGGATATTAATATATAGCATTTATTGTGGTTTTTGGTCTTAATAATTTTTGTTATTATAATATTAATTTTTTTACACATGGAAAGTAATTTAAAATTAATAACGATTAATAATTTTCATGATCAATGATATTTATTTTTATTGTCATATTTTACTCATTACAATCTACGATTTCATAATTTAAATAAAAATGAAATGAAATATTGACGGTTTCATGAGCTGTTTGGATTGGATTGGGTGGTTTTACCAACAGGTTTTCATAGGCCGGGCTCATAAAATTCAACTTGCTAGTAATCCAGCCAACAATTTCACGATTTTGACGATACTGTTCACGGGTCTAGCCCGTTGTGTTGGCCACCTCTACCCTAATTCAATAAACAAAAGAAACAAAAAGCTACTCCTGGTAGAGGTGAGGTGACCACTTAATACAATGCCACCAAGTGAAATTTACCAAAAGCTCCTGTGACCTAAGTATGAAGACATTGGCAAGAATATTAAATTTAGCAATTAATTGAAAAGTAAATAGAACACATAATATAGATATAGACATAGACATAGACATAGACATAGACATATAGGAATAGAGAGTGGTCCCAAAGTAGGAGGAAGCTGTAGCAATTGCAAATTGAATATTATCACGCCTCAGGCCACCACATGCAGACAGTCTTAGTATAACAAAAAAAAATTTAGCCCCCCCTTCCTTCCCTCTTTTTAGTCTTTATTACTCTCTACTTATCTTTTTTAGTTGTCTTTCTTTCCCTTCTCTTTCTCTCTCTCTCTCTCTCTCTCTCTCTCTCTCTCTCTTATGCAGCTGTGAATTTATGTAAGGTAAGCATCAACCATGATCCCAAAAGAGTGCAGGGGAAAAAGGGGACCATTTTTTATTGCCTACTACTTCTCTCCCTCTTTGGCTCTTTTCATAAAGTTTTTATTGTATACATTAATTTGCATGGTTTAGCTTTGGTTATTTAGCTCCTACTACTACTACTCCCTCCGTCTTTTTTTATTTGCTACATTTTGCCATTTAGGGGTGTTTCAATTTATTTGCTACATTCGCAAATATTTCCATATATAGTAACATAGGTCCCACACTTTATTTACAAATTTGCCATCACTCCCTTCTTGATTTTGTAAATGTTTCCATATATAATACATAGGTCCCACAATTTACCTATTTGCTTTTTTGTTAATTCCATTTATGTCAATGGTCCCCACTCCCTCCTTGGTTTTTGTGAAAAAGTGCTTGTAGCAAATAAAAAAAGACGGAGGGAGTACTAAGTTACCTAGGTTTTATTTATAAAGTTCTCATAAAAAGAACCTAAAAGTAGAAACAGCATCTCAGCCTAATAAGTAATAGCCTTATATTAATCGCACACTGTTTATCTATCTTTATTATATAATCCAAGGGAGGAGTTGCGGTGTTCTCTTTTGAATTGACTAAAATACCCTGTAATATATAATTTGAAATAATGTTTTTCTTTTTATAAAAAATTGAAAAATGAGAATCAATTAAACTTGCCATATGAGTAGGTCAAAAATGAAATATGCAATACCATTAACAACAAACTAGATTGACACAATCAATTCACGAAATCAATTAGAATCTTCAACAAAAAAAAGTTAGCAACATATCGTGATAACATAATATTTCATATTTACAAAGTTCAAACAATATGATTTATTAACATCTATAATTGTCAAAGAACTATACTAAAGTCACTGAAAAGAAAATTATTAAATCATCTATCAAATTTTACAGTTATGGTATTATTGAACAGTTAAAAATCATTCACATTTAATTTAAAAAGATAATAACATCTACAAAAGAACCTCAATAATTTACATCACTATCAAAATAATTTTAGATAAAAAAACAAACGTCCATTTGTATATAACTACATAAGATTGTCGACGCACGCATCGCGTGCATATGCAACTAGTAATATAATAAAATATGTCTTTAATTAAGGAATGGCGTCACGTTACGCTCTTTCTAAAGTTGTTTTACTACATGTGATCTATATATAACAAAAAAAAATTATGTTATATATATATAATTTAATCCTATAACTTCAAGTTTATATAGTAAAGTTTTAAGCACTAAAATTGTAATCTCATTTTAAAGTAAAATATTATAATCAAAATTATAAGTTCTCGAAAATAGCCATGATATAGAAACTAGTTATATTATTATTAGGAGCTCACAATATTTTATACACCTCTTAATCAAAGTAGACACAAAGGGTACTATCTAATTAACATATCAAAAAGTGTTTTACTGGCCAACTATTAGACCTTGTTGTTTTGGCTACGATTTAATTAATTTATTTCACTTCAATTTAATTCAATTACTTTCTTCTCACAGTTTTATTTCAATTTACTTCAGTTCACTTAAATTCACTTCAACCTAAAATAAACCTTAGTGGCGGATCTATAGCAAACTAGCATTAGCATGCACAATGGTTTTTTTTTTTTTTTTAAATAGCATGAGCACAATGGTTAAGTATGAGTTTTGATTGTATATATGTAGCTTATAGCTGGTGTATGCATTTGGTTTTATAATTAAAATAGCTGATTTATACTCAACTTTCAACTATAAATTAACACTACTTTCTATACTCATCTTTCAAATATAGATAAACACTACTTTCTATATGTTATTTGACATACTGAATCTCTTTCAACAAAATGCATCCACTTATCTTAGAACATTTTCTGGATACATTCATGCTACTTTCTGTATTTTTTTTTTTTTTGTTTTTTATAGTAAGGAAAAAGACATTATCTAGGCCTCAACGGCTCAACCCGCATAATGTATTATTCTAATTGGTCTAACAGTTTCGGGCCATACACTTAAGAGTAAGGAAAGTAAATAGAAATTCCTACCCCCAAATACCATACTTAGAAGGATTTGATCTTGTCACCTTAAGATCATGCATCTCAACCAACTACTGTCCGTAATTACAGTCTTAGTCCATATGAATTGTACCGAAGTGAATATGTCTTGTGAGATATCTATGTGTTTTCTCCCATGCGTGAGGTGCGTAAGCTGTCTACATGTAAGCTTTAATTATTTTGCCTCATACAGTCATATGGTGATGCAAGGAGTATAACCACATGCAAGACCAGTAGTGTGTGAGATACATGCATTGAAATAGATACTTCGTTTTGATAAGTAACAAATTCATTTCGTAAATTAAGAGTCTAAATAAGGTATTCTCCCACAAAGAAGGAAGTTTTTATAGTGCAAATACAAGTATAAAAAGTACAAGTATCTTAAGTTGTTTGGTTGTAAAAAATGTACAAAATTATCGAAAAAATTATACTCTCTATAAAATAGAGGAATCTTGCGTATATAGATCACATATGAAAAATTTTACCTCCTTTAATCAACCAAACAACTTATACTTTCTAGGAAATGAAATTTTATAAATTGCGCAAAAATATATAGGAAATGCTATGTATGTTTAACTGAACAAACATTTATATATACTCGGGTACATGTAATTATATTATGTTGGTTTTGTTATATTGTACTAAAAGACTATTGTATAACTCTTAATTTTCGTGTCTAATTTTAAATTTCCATGTATATTGTGATCTTATCAAGCATTGTGTGGGCAGCAATAGCGATTCAAATCTCACCTTCACGAGGATATGCAATTGCCTTATGTTAACCTATATGGTGTACGTTCTAATTTACTTGCCACCCTAAGACAAAAAAAAGGTTGTATCTAAAAAATACTTTATATTCCTTCATGCCTCCAATCTATGACCGTTCGAAAATATCTTTGTGACCTTTCCCTAGCTTGTACGTAAATGACATAGGTTATATATACACTAGGGTATATCTAAACACAATCAATATATTATGAAGTAATTTTTCAAGTGTCAAAAATGTCGTAATTGATTGTGACAACCAAGTAATTAAAGAGCTTCGGCAGTTTCTTTAATAGGTATCAATTAAATTAATAGAGAAGAAGGGGGGAGAGTGTTGGTGTTTATAGTGTTATAGTGATAGCAACATGTCTTTGTTTTATGGGGAGAAGAGGTAAAATATAAGGTCCAGTCATAAAATGACATGTGCCAAAGGTTATATAGTCTTGCAGGGCTATTACAATTGGTACCAGTTGAAATTCATTTATGCATAGAAAGCAACTAAAGGATTGAGGAGTTGAAGACATAACCACGGATTAGGTAACATTTGCAACATTAGTCTGTAAAGGTGTTACTTCTGACCTTGGCATTAAGAAAATGATGTTTTATATTTCCTTGAGAGTTGTTACTTGATTTTGACCTCCTTTTTCTCATAAATAAATAGTAGTTACTTATTTAAATCTACCACTACCTTCCATTTAATCTATAGGTTGGCACTTGTTTGATTAGATCCCTTTATGAACTTTACTTTGCTCTTGTTTGTGTTTTTAGTTATTTATTGTTATAATAAGTTATCTACATTGATAGGCTTTTATGGGTAGTTTACTTGAGTAAAACAGTCCCTATGTTTCCTTTTACACAAATTCTTATATACAACGGGGTATATTGAAAATTTCACGTGTGGTTGGTCCAGTCCAATTTAAAATAAAGGCCCAGCACTGAAACATGAGTTATTGTCCAATTAAACCGCTCTAAAACATAGCCCACGCTGAAAGACTGGAGAAAATTAGAGTTGCAAGCCACGTTTACACGTTACTGGTAACTGCAATTAAATCCCATTTAAATCTCCATTAAATGTAACCACCTTCTTTATATGTTGCTTTTTTGTTAAAACCTCCATTAACATTGTTCGAAAAACCTCTATTAACATCGATAATTTCATTTTGTTTTGCATCGTTTTTAAAGGTTTGTTGTTTAATGGATTCTTCGTGTAAAAAGATGCCTAAAGTAAACGTTATTGTTCCTGGAGGTGAAATCAAATCAACTACATGTACTGAGAAGAAATTTTCAGGTGTTTTTTGAATTCTTAGTGTTTGTTTATGTATCTATTGAACATGATTAGAACTCATAGACATAATTTCGTGTTTTTATTGAACCTGATTGTAACTAAAATGAAGGTTGTTGTTCGTTTTTTCTTTTTTTTTCCCTATATTTTTTGAGTAATCTTTAGATGTGTAACTCCTATTGAATTATTTAGTAACTTTTGTAGTTCGCCATTAGTAAATTCGTAAAATTATGTATTTTTGAAGTGTTGGAAACCTATATTACGAGATTGTTACTCATTTTGTTTTCTAAATAGTATCATTTTATTTTCTTACTCATCAATAGATTTGAGAAGTTACATTTTGCATGTGTTTGTTTTGATTATGCATATTTAGCTTTGAAAATATATTTTGATGTTACAGATGTTACACATGAAGACATTTGAAAAAATAGGCTTTGCATTCCTTTTGTTTGTTCATTTTTGTTTATTGGGATATTCTATATGGTGGCCTCCTATTTTTAAGTTTTCTATGTGGTGGCTGGTCAAAAAAAATATTATACCAAGTGACCCTCAACTTTGAGAAATTATACCTAGTGACCTTAGTGGGCTAACCTATCCTAACCTCAACCACAAAACAACCAAACCATCACCACAAACACCCAACTATTATCCTACCCATCCAAAGAACCACCACTCCCACCCAAACCCCACCTCCCCAAAAACCCCCAGGAAACCTAAGCACCCAGCTTCACCCACAAACCCCACCACCTTGACCCAAACCCCACCACCCTAACCCTAACCCAAACCCCACCGCCTGACGAAACCCCACCACCCACGAAACTCACCCCGGCAAACCCGCATCGACGAAACCCCACGCCCACAAACCCTCTACCCACGAAACCCACCACCTTGCCGAAGCCCACCACCCAAATTAAAGATCCAGCTTCTTCACTGACCCGGAAACCCACCCCGCAAAACCACACCCTGAAACCCCACCCTCACAAACTTACGAAACCAAATTCTATTCACCCACCCCCAAAAACCCTTGCCCACAAAACCCACCGCCCACAAATCCGGTTTCACCACAAACCCATAAACCCACCCACCTGAATTCACACAGAGAGAATCCGAAGAGAGAGAAGAAAAAAGGTGGTGGCAGTGGTTGGTTGTGGAAGAAGAAGGTGGTGGCGGTGGATGGTTATGGAAGAAGAAGGTCGCGGCGGTGGATGGTTATGGAAGAAGAAGGTGGTGGCCATGGCTGGTGGTTGGTTGGTAGTGATAAGGTGTTGGGCTAAGTCAGAAAGGATAGGGTTTAGTTATAGAACCATTAATTACTAAAAATTGGTCACTATGTAGAATCTCCTCAAGTTAGGAGTCACTTTGTATAATATTTTTTTTGCTTTGCCACCATGTAGAAAAAGTGAAACTTGGAGGCCACCATATAGAATATCCCTTGTTTATTTCGTTGATCAATAATTTATTTTCAATTCATAATATATTGAGGTTACTGATTGAGTGAGGTTTCGTTTACGTTCGTGTAAGTTTGTTTTTGAGGTTATTGTTTATAAAGTCTGGTGTTACTGCTTTTAATTTGGTTTATTGGTTATTTATACTGTTTTGAGATTACTGATTACAATGTATGGAGGATACTCATTTGTTGATGAACTTATAAGGATAAGCATTATTGATGAAGTTATACAAATGTTAACTGTTATAATTGATATATGTTATTGACTATTATTTTTTGGAGGTTACTGATCGATTTGGATAATATTTGTGTTAGTTAGAGTCTTGTATTGATTAAATTCTTTTTGTGGTTACTGACTTTATTATGTTGTGTTACTGATTCATTGTTTTCCTGTAAGTTCGTTTTTGAGGATACTGATTATATAGTCAGGTGTTACTGCTTATAATTGAGTTTACTAGCTATAAACCTTTTTGAGGTTAATGATTACAACGTGCGGAGGATACTCATTTGTTAATGAACTCATTTAGGATATGCGTTATCGATGAAGTTATACATGCGTTACCCGTTATAATTGATATATGTTACTAAGTATAATTTTTGGAGGTTACCGATGGATTTGAATTTTAATATTTGTGTTACTTAGAGTCTGTATTGTTTACATTTTTTGTGGTTACTGATTATAGATTTTACAAGTTATTGACTTTATTATGGTGTGTTACTGATTCATTGTTTTATAGTTTGTAATGAGATTCCTAAGGACTCGGGAACTTCTAAAGGTATTACAGAGGAAGTTCCTTTGTCAAGATGTGTTGATGTGCCAGAATCTTCTATTGCTACAATTGTGCCACCTTCTTGTGTCAGTCAAGTTGTTGTTGAGAGTGATGAGGAAACAAAATTTGATAATGAGGAGGGGGTAATGAGGAAGCAACTGATGAAGAAGAAAACAAAAAGGAGGAAAATAAAGAGGATATGAAGGCGATGAACAGGAAAATGATGGGGAAGAAAATGATGATGATGAAGAAGATGATGAAGAAGAAGAGGAGGAGAAAGATGAAGATGGGAGCAACAACAATATTCTAGATTTTCAGTTGAAAAAGTTCACGTTCAGCTAAAAAAAAGCAATCTAAGAAAAAGCCAGTACGTGCATAAGCCAACATCTTGTTTGAAGAGGTTTTTGAGTGGCAAAAATTTGAAGGTTAATGAGCCTTCATTGGCAGAAGCATTTGGTAAACGGAAGATTGTGTCATTGAAAAGTTTTACCTAAAGATGAGCCTGTATGTTCAATTGTTGAAGTAGTTGAAGATAAACCTGCCAAGAGGGGTAGGTATCAAAAGGTGAAAGAGAAAGCTAAAGTGCATGTAGCTTCATGTAAACAAGGAAGAGCAAGAATTGATGCAAGGTCTACTATTGTAATAAAACCTAATGAAATTGTTGATTTGGAAGAGGGATCAATGTAAGTATTTTTTTTTGTTACTAATGTTACTTATGAAAATTAGTTAAAATAGTTACTTAGAGCCAATGTATGGGGTTACTTATTGTTATAATAGTAATTACTGATAATGTTATCGGAGGGTTACTAGTTATGTTTATAGAAGATTAGTTTAATTATTTTTGGGTATCACTTATTAATGTGTAAGAGTTTTGATAGTTAAGTGAAGGGGTTACTTACTTACAGAAGATATACAGGGTTACTGAAAATTAGTTAAAATGGTGTAATTAGAACACATGTATTAGGTTACTTATCATGGTTATAGGAATTACTAATAATGTTATCGAGGGGTTACTAGTTATGTTTATATAAGATTACTTTAATTGTGTTTGGGTATTACTTATTAATATTTAAGAGTTAATGATAGTTAGTTAAAAGGGTTACTTGTAGCAAATTTATGAGATTACTGAAAATATAATTGTTCAATTATTCTGTATATTTACAGGGATTAGTTATATTATATTTGTAGGTTAGTAATACTATAGAATAAGGGTCACTGATATTCTGTAACACCTCTAGTTGTGTATGAGGTTACTTATTATGGTTATAGTAATTACTGATAATGTTATCGAGGGGTTACTAGTTATGTTTATAAAAGATTAGTTTAATTATTTTTGGATATTACTTATTGATGCGTAAGAGTTACTGATAGTTAAGTGAAGGTGTTACTTACAGAAAATATATGGGGTTACTGAAGATTAGTTAAAATGGTTACTTAGAATACATGTATGGGGTTACATATTATGGTTATAGAAATTACTAACAATGTTATGAAGGGGTTACTAGTTATGTTTATAGAAGATTGTCTTAATTGTGTTTGGGTATTACTTATTAATGTTTAAGAGTTACTGATAGTTAGTTAGAGGGGTTACTTATTGTAGATATATGGGATTACTGAAAATAAAAATGTCCAATTGTTATGTATATTTAGTATTACTTATATTATATTTATAGGGTTACTAGTACTATAGAATAAGGGTCACTGATACTCTGTAACACCACTGGTTATGTATTTTTTTGCAAAGTTTCCAATCCTTTGATTACTGTTTGATATAGGCTTGCTGGTATCATTAAGTTGTTAGGTCAACTCACACCATCCCAAGTTGAAGTAGCTAAACAGATTGGGTTCGGTTGTTTGTGGGATATAAAGATGTCTGAAGTTCCTAGGGACATGCTTATATATTAGGTGGCTATGTTCAAGATTTCCCCCAAATGGTAGATTTTTTTATTATGGCTCATGATAAAGAGGTGCAACTGACTTTTAAAGATGTTTATGATGTTTTTGGTATTCCTCATGGACCGCTTATGGTTCCAATATCAGGGAAGTTTGATGATAGAGATTTGAGGAGGGCATGGAGGTTGAAATATCGGGATAGGACAAATTCTATTACTGTTGTGGAGTTGGAAAGAATGATAAAAAATTATACACCCTCAAATTACTCGCTATTAAATAAATAATTTAGTAAATAACATTCGGGTAATTTAGGAGTATTATCGCCACGTGAGTAACACACTTTAGGCAACAAACTACTAACTAAAAAAAATAACATCCAGCGGAAGACTTTAACAAAAATAATAATTCTTTATTAATAAAAGTAAATATTGTCTCAATACTCAAAATAAAGAAAACACCCTAATCTAGGTGAAGACCTCTTTCCTAGTATGTTCTCATGCACATCCAAAATTAACCTGCAAAACTGCTTACCAAAAAGGTAAATAGGCAAAGACAAATAGGAAAATAAAAAGATGCTTCAGCATAAAACCGATGAGTATGAAATGCACTAGATAAGTAACACATTTGTTAGTTCGCAACATGGTTCATTTTGAAAACTCCATCACTAATAATTAAAGAATGACTCTTTAAGAATAAACTATTTTCAATACCTTTTTTTTTTGATAATTTGTTTGAGATTTTTTATTTAAGTGCCCACTGGCTTATGAAACTCGATACATCAGTAATACATCATCCGCCTATGAAAGCATTGGAGAGAACCCAGAAAACTCTAGAGCAGAATATAGAGAGAGAGTACATGAGAGAAGTTATAACCAAGCTAAAAACTCATCAGATCTACTCAACCCTTGTTTTGCTAAGGTATCTGCAACTCCATTCGTCTCTCTCCTTTGTGGATTATGGTTAATGCTAACCATGCTTTCCTTGCATTACGAATATAATTGATCATGAAATTGAGGTTCCAAGGCCCTCCTTCATCTTGATTACACCATCTCACTGCATTGCAGAATCCGAGACTATTATAAGATGTTGGCCTTGATTCGTCTGAGCTGAGGAGATTTTGAGAGCTCTGAAAAATAGCGTAGATCTCAGCGGAGTTGATCTCTAATCTCGGAATGGGGCTTGAATATAGACAAACAAAGCAACCGTTTTCATCCCTCAATACTCCACCTACAGCTGCGTGCTCAAGCCCCGGTTTGAAGGACGCATCTACATTCCACTGGAGGTGGTTTGTGGGAGGAGGAGACCATGCTGCTTTTAATAAATTTGTTGGCCCAATGGTTCCAAAGTTGCATCCTTTGGATTGTGTCCACTTGAGACAGTGCTGGATTTGCGGATTACTTCCGAACATGCGAATGGGAAGCCATCATCCCAAGCTTTAACCCACCAACATAATCTTGTTAGAATTAGATCTTGAATTTCCTCCAAAGAAGAATTAGAATTATTGAAAATCCTGGAATTTCTTTCTTTCCAAAGGACCAAATGATGATGAAAAAAATTGCATGCCAAATTTTTTTGAAAAATGCTCCTCTACCATAGATTTGCCATTGAGCAAAGGCATTTTTTATGGATTTCGGAAAAGCCCAAGAGTATCCCCAAATATTCAGCCACCAAGTCCAAAGCTTCCAAGAAAACTCACAGTGAAGGAGGAGATGATTGGTTGTCTCAAGACCAATGTTGCAGAGTACACATACAGCATCTTCAATTGGAATAATTCCAATTCGCCCCAGCTTCGATTTTGTGTTTATTTTTTCTAAAAGAGCGAGCCAGCAGAATATTTCGACTCTATGGGGTACTAAACCCCTCCATATCCCTTGATAATTTCATGAGATGAAAATTTGGAGCACTTAGCCAATTCTAGAGTTGCGGATTTGACAGAGAACACTCCAGATTTATTTGGAGTCCACACTAAATAGTCATCTTTGTGAGATCAAGAACCACGTTTTTTAATAGCTCATGAAGAGCATCACGTTCTTCAATGTCCCGCGGCCTAAGGCTCTTGCATGGCAAGACCCAGTGCCATTCATGGCCATCCCAGATCCCCAAAGACGATATTGTAGCCAGAGGATTTATTGTGAGCCGGTATAACCTGGGGAAGAGGGTTTTTAATGGGAGCTCACCAATCCATATCTCCTGCCAAAAGGCAGTTTGGGTGCCTTTTCCCACATTTTTTCGTATCTTCTGCAGCCCAAATAAGCTGGCAGTGGGATGTTTGAGCACCGAGTTACAAATGGACTCCAAGGCCCACCATTACATGGGATTTTAAGATCATGGAAAGGAGGGATTGAGGATATTCATATTTATCCCAAATGAAACCTCTCCAAAATGCATTGGGCTCATTAAGAGTCTCAAATCCACTTAAAGAGCAATGCCACATTTTTTTGTAATAAGTTTCCAATTCCAAGACCCCCAAGAATTTGGCAACTCCAACTTTTCCCATGCAACTAGAGGAAGAGCCCGTTTTCTTCCACTCCACTCCAAAGAAAGTTCCTTTGAATTCTAACAAGTTTATCAATGACCCTTTAGGATGGGGAAGAGGGACATAAAATATAAAGGAAGGCTTGAAAGAGAGGCTTTTATTAGGGTAATACGCCCCCCGATAGAGAGCATTTTGCCCTTCCAAGTTGCTAACCTTTTTCCCATCCTATCCACAATAGGATCCCAAGTGTCGATTCTAGATAGATTGCCCCCAATTGGAAGCCCAAGATACTTGAAGGGAAGCGAGCCCGTTCTGCAAAGTAGTGTCTTAGCTGCGGTTTCGAGCCATAGATGGTCAATGTTAATACCACAAGCACTTTTGTGAAGTTGACACTCAAACCGATGCTAATTGGAAAGCAATCAAGGTTTTCTTGATGTTGCATAAGTTTCCAGAGAAGGAGGGCAAAATATAATCGTATCGTCAGCATACTGAAGATGGATACAATGTATCCATTAGGTCGAGAGCAATCCCTTCCCATAATCGCATATTTAGCCCTTTCTCATGAGGAGATTCAGAGGTTCAACAGCCAAGTTAAAGAGAAAAGGGGACAAAGGGTCTCCTTGGCGAAGACCTCGCTGTAACTTAATGGGTTGAGTTGGTGATCCATTAATCAGGTGGAAGCTGAGGCTGACATAAACACATGACTTCATCCATGCGCGCCAAAGATCGGGAAACCCCATCTGTTCAAGAAACCCAATCCAGATAATCCCATGAAATGCTGTCGAATGCCTTATGAAAGTCAAGTTTTAGAAGAACTGCTTCGGTTTTGAGTCTTTTACAGGAATCAATAATCTCTCCGGCTACTAAAGCTCCGTCAAGGATTTGACGGCCCCCAATAAAGGACGATTGAAGGGTTCCCACCAAATGGTCCATCACCCTTTGTAATCTCCTTGCAAGTATTTTCGAGACAATTTTATAGACACATCCAACCATACTAATAGGTCTGTAATCCTTGAAACTCATAGGAGACTCAACTTTCGGAATTAGAGCAATGAAGGCAGTGTTGCAACCTTTTGAAGGTAGCCTGTATTCCAAAATCTTCGAACCATGTCATACACATCCTGCTTGATCACTTCCCATGCAGATTTTATAAAATTAAAATTAAATCCGTCAGGCCCGGGAGCTTTATTGCCATCACAAGATGCGACAGCCGCATCAATTTCATCAAGTGAAAAGGGCTCACACAGCATATTGGTTTGAGAAGGAATCAGCTTTTTGAACTCAAGGTTTTCAAATTTAGGCCTGTTCTTAATGTCCTCTTGAAAGATTTTCTGGAAATATGAAACTGCTTCAGACTTTATTCCTGCACAATCAACAAGGTTAGTATTATCAATAAGTATTGAAGAGATTGAATTTTTTTGCCTTCGGATTGAGGCTAGTGTATGAAAAAATTTGGTATTCCTGTCCCCCTCTTTAAGCCATTTTGAGCGTGAGACTTGAGCCCAATAGGCTTCCCTCTTTTTCAGCCAGGACCATAAATCCATCTGCACAGATTTCCTCGAGTCCAATTCAGAATCTGAAAGGGTACGATCATTTGCAATATCATCAAAGTGTTGGATAAGGTCTTCGAGTTCTTTTATCTTGGTATCAATTGCTCCAAATTCCGATTTATTCCACTCTTTCAGCTTCAGTTTTATTTGCTATTTTCAATACCTTAATAATAATAATTTAAGTATAACCTTTTAAGAAAAAACTCTTTCCAAACAACTTGCACTAGTAGAAAAAGGTCGATTTGCGTCGGACCTGGGATCCCTATTTGCGTCGGACTTGAGTCTGACGACACAGGTCTCAACACAAATGACGTATAACTGATCTGCGTCGTATGCGGAAACGACGTAGATGTTTTAGCTATTTGCGTCGCACGTTGTATACGGTGCGACGCAAATTGGTCTTTCAAGCCCAACAACCTACACACTACAGGCGGGATATAGGGGGAATTTGCGCCGCACATAGCACAGAGTACGACGCAAATCAGGCATCTGCGTCGCACCATACGCAATGTGCGACGCAAATAAGGTAATGTAAAAAAAAAAAAGCAGTACCAAAGCATAATGCTTTAATACTGCATTCGAGGAAACAAGTGATAATAATCAAAAAGAAACTTCACTAAATATATTTAAAAAAAATACAAATCGCCTTAAAAAACAAAAATACTCGTTTTTCTTCAAATCTAAAATACTAAACCTAAAAAAAAAAAAAACAGATCTAACAGACAGAAATTTCACTAAATATATTTTTAAAAATACAAATCGCCTAAAACCTTGTTCTTCTTTAAATCTCGTTTTCCGACAAAGAAGACTTCAAGAAGAATCAAACACAAATCTGCAAATGAAAATAAGAATTTTCAGATCTAATAATTAAAACATAAAATTAGATCTAAAAAATTAAAAGAAAAAAAAACGAACCAGTCAAAGTGAGAGAGAAAGAGTGTTCGTTGCGTCGAAGTCGCCGGAGACGAACGAAATTTTGTTCGTTTTTCGCCTGAGACGCACGTTGCGGTTCTTCGTTGTTCCCCGGAGACGCACGTTGCGGTTCTTTGTTGTTCGCCGGAGACGCACGTTGCGGTTCTTCGTTGTTCGGATGAGGCGCACGGAGCGGCGGTTAAGAGTGGGAGAAGGAGAGGGTGAGAGAGAGAGAGGGATAATGAAATTGAGAGAGAAATTTTAGGGTTTGAGGGAGGCAAAAGGCGTAGATCCCGCCGCCAGGAGAGGTAGCGAAACGAAATGGGTGGTCTGTGCAGAAGATTCTGTCGCCGGAGATGTCGTCGTCGACTGCTATAGAAGAGAAATTGAAGGGAGAGAGAAAGACGCCAGTTTGAGAAGAGGGTGAGGCTGAAAGAGAGAGGGTGGGGGTGGGGGTGAGAGAGAGGGAGAGAGAAATTTTACGGTTTGAGACATTTTAAAGGAGAGGCGCTAGTTATATGCTGAAAACATTGTGATGTGTATCGCATGCTCCGTATGTGCGACGCACATTGGTCCAAAAATCTCTCAGCAGGAACGCGGTATATGCGTCGCACTCTCCTCACATGCGACGCACATTGTTAATTTGCGTCGCATGTGAGGAGGGTGCGACGCATATACCGCGCACCTGCTGGGGAGATTTTTGTGATTTGCATCGCACAACTTCCCACATACGATGCAAATCCCAACTGTGCGTTGTTTCCGTTTTTGTGCGACGCAATTGAGGGGACGCAAATCGTCCTTTTTCTACTAGTGTTGGATAAAAAATAATCTTGAAAATAATTCCTCTTCACATATCCCCTTGTATTTTTCTAAGTGTGCACCCTTCTAAGCTAGCCACCCTGTCATAGAGCCATATCAAGAGATAACTATAATTGCCAACAAGTGGACTTTGAAGCTCTTGATGTTAATTAAGCGGAAATAATAATAACATGACTTGTAAGTCATAAATAAACCTCCTTTACTCATAAATAACTTTTTGAGCATTCAAAGTTCACAAAAAACAATCAACCTTGCCTTGTAAAAATAATTTAATTTTTCAAAAAGGATAACATAACTTCTATATATAAAATGATTGATAAAATCATGCCTTCTTTTTACTTCCAAGAGTGAATAAGAAAATATTGTAACCATTTTAAACCAAATTTCTATACCAATCCAACCAGTAAATCAATAAACAACTTTATCACATAAAACCACATTTCAAAAGATCTAGCTACATAATATATCTTGATCTTGCACGAAGAGTATATCTTAAACGATCTCCTAACAAACCAATAATATAAAAATCTAATAAGTAACTTATCACATGAAATTAATCATGAATGTAAACATGAATAACTATCATGAGCATAATATTTTTTTTGAGTAAGAAACATAGAAAAATCTTTTTCCTTAACCCAAAGAAAATTAGAACTTGAATAAGAAATATAAAACTAGAATAGATAAGAAGAGAAGAAGAACCTTGAAGTAGGAGAGTGTGAATCTTCCAAAGTTTTTGTATGGAAAAGATGGCTTAAGGTATGGGGTATTTATAGGAGTAGACTAGGTAGTATTTAACTTCCAAAATTAAATAGTTTGTAACCTTCACCATAATTAAATTAGAAAATAATTTCAAGATTTGTAACCTACACTTTAATTAGGGAGTTATGAAAAAACCAACCCCCCCCCCCCCTAAAACATGGTGATGGTCGGACAACAAGGCTTGAAATATTCATTTAAAATTTTTCTGTTTTTGTTTTTTTAAAAAGAAAACTCATTTAATAAAATTTGTTTTTATCTTCCTTTTTTTTGTTCATATTGAAGAAATGGATATTTTGGATATTGTAATTATTTTTGAATCTTCAATATTATGTATTTTGTGTTTTATAAATATTTATGAAATATCAGGTTTTTTGAATTATCTCATGCATAATTATTCTTTAATATTTTTATTCCTTTTTTCATTCTTTAATATTTTTAATGGAAATTTTTGCATTTCATAGACTAAAAATATATATTTAAGTGATAAATACATTTAGAGGTTACTATAAGTGTATTTCGAGCTTACACATAAATTGGTACATTTCCTACAGTAAAAATATATATTTACAAGTTAGTAATAAATAAATTTAGATGTTACTAATTAATTAAGAAGTTACTGTAAATGTATTTAGAAGTTACTGATAAATATATTCAGATCTTACGGATAAATTTATTCCGAGGTTATTAATTCATTTGAGTAAGGTTTTACTACAGAGGTTATTGGTTTATATATTTTACTTAAGAGTACATATTTGGGGTTATTTATAGAAATACACAGGGTTACTTAGAGCAGATACATAGGATTTAGTAATTCATATAATTAGGTATTACTAATTTATTTTTATTTTTTTTAAGAAGATAAGTAGATTAAACACAACTCCAAATACACCTAAACATTGCAAATGCAATCCAAACTACAAGCTGGACACACCCAACTTATACATATTCAATCCATAGACGATCTCTATCCTTAACCTTATATGTCAATAATTGCAAAACTCTCCCTTTCACACTACTTTGAATAAGCTGAACAGCCTTGCTAGTTATCATCACAACTCCTTCCCAGTAAGCTGTATTCCTAATTCTCCAAATGGTGTAAACTGTTGCACCAGAGCAGCTAAAACCACCTTCTTCTGAAAGCTTGAACCTTTATATCTGCCCCTGATCCATCTACACATCTGATGCATATTCCTAGCCTTCCAAGACACCCCTAGCCAACGCATAACATGTTCAATACATTGGCTACTGTAACAACAATCAAACATTAGGTGATTAACAGACTCTCCCTGTAGACCACAAATAGCACACTTATCATCAGCACATAAACCAAAATTTTGCAGTCTATCCTTTGTTTTCAGTCTATTTTGCATCCCAAGCCATAAAACAAATCTGTGTTTAGGCTGAGACATTCTTTTCCAAACATAAGAGCACCAAGGAACTTTGATATCACAACCATTCAGAGCTGTGTAGCATTTTTTGATGCTGTATGAACCATCAAGCAACCACTGATCTCCTCCTAACTTCTCATTCATCTCATTCTTTGCTTGGCAAATGTATTTCCAAGCCCAACTTGCTGTAGGAGGAGCCTTGTACTGACTCCACTGTTGCTCTTTAATATAGATCTCACTCACCCACTTAACCCACATATTATCTTGCTTATGTGCTATACACCAAGCAAGCTTACCAACAACAGCAATGTTCCAGTTAACAGTGCTTCTCAACCCTAAACCACCAGCTCTCTTAGGTTGACAAAGCTTCTCCCATTTTACAGAACCAGGCCTAGTATCATTGTGAGTGCCTCTCCACAGGAAACATCAACAAATACTATTAACTTCATTCAGCACACTTCTTGGAATGAGAAATAGTTGGCCCCAATAGGTGTGAAGACTCATTAATACACTGTTAACTAGCTGGCACCTAGCAGCAAAAGACATATTCCTGGTACTCCAAACTGTAATTCTAGTGACCATTTTGTCAATTATAGATTGACAGTCACTAGCCTTCAACTTCTTAGTAGCAATAGGTACTCCTAGATATTTAAATGGCATCTAACCAGTTTGAAACCCACTAACCTCCTTCACTCTCTGAATAACCTCTTCACTCATCCCAGCATAATACACCTCAGATTTGCTTCTATTAACCTCCAATCCAGAGACATTAGAGAACATTTGAACACCTTGCAACAAGGTATAAATGGATCTAAAATCACCATTACAAAAGAGCAGTAAGTCATCAGCAAAGCAGAGGTGAGCTAATTTCATAGCTTTGCACTTAGCATGAAACTTAAAGCCTTCTTGTTCTCCTATATAGTCAATAACTCTAGCCAGATAGTCCATACAAAGGGCAAAAAGTAAAGGAGACATAGGGTCTCCCTGCCTGAGACCCCTCTTAGCACCAAACAGATCTGAAAGAGCCCCATTAACCATAATTGAGAACCTAGGAGTAGTCACACATGTCATAATTAGATGGACAAATTCAGCAGGAAATCCCACACCTTCCATCATTTGCTGCAGAAATTGCCAATTCAATGTATCATAGGCCTTCTTGAGGTCAAGCTTCATCATGCAGCAACCTCTAGTAGTTTTCCTATTATAGAGTTTAACCAAATCTTAACACAACAGCACATTATGAAGAATACTCCTGCCAGCAACAAAAGCTCCCTGACTGTAAGAGACAATATCTGGTAGAACTTTATTGAGTTTTTCACTGATCAACTTTGTGATGCACTTATAAAGCACTGAACAGCAGGCTATAGGCCTAAACTCAGTAACATTACTAGGACAATGTGTTTTAGGAATAAGAGTTAAGGTAGTAATATTAATTACCTTCAACAATTTTCCAGTCTTGAAGAAATCTAGGATGGCTTCAGTAACCTCATCCCCTACTATCTCCCAGCACTTCTTATAGAAGCAGCTATTAAAGCCATCAGCCCCTGGGGCCTTATCATCAGGTATGCTGAACATGACTCTTCTCACATCTTCTTTGTCCACAGGGCACATCAGAATTCTCTTATGCTCTTCAGTAACAAACTTTCCTCTTGCAAGCAAAGGATTCAAGACAACTTGTTTTTGCTCCTTGCTAGTAAACAAATTTTTATAGTATTCCAAGAAAGCTTTAGAGACCTTATCATGAGTCTCCACCCATTCACCTTGTTCATTGTGAATAGCATGTATACTATTCTGCCTTCTTCTTGCTTTAATAGCTTGATAAAAAATTTTAGTGTTCTCATCACCACACTTAAGCCATTTGAGTTTAGCTTGTTGTTGAAGCATGGCCTGCACACACTTCTTAGCCCTCTGAACTTTCCCCCTGGCACTCCTCTCCTGCTCAATACAATCAATATTCCCAGGGTTCTCATGAAGCTTATCTTGAATCATAGAAAACTCTTCAGTATCTTGAATGAGATCCTTCTCAGCCTCTCCAAATCCCTGTTTCTTCAAAGTTCTTAACACCCCTTTAACTCTTTTCAATTTCTCTACCACCTGATACATGGGACATCCTTGGACTGGTATTCTCCATGCCTCCTGCACTGCATCCATCATTGTACTATAATAGCACCACATATTGCAGAATTTGAAAGGCCTTTTAATCAAAGGCACCTCATAAACTCTAAGCACTACAGGGGAATGATCAAAATCACCCTCTGGTAAAAAGGTTACAGCTGCCTGATCAAACCAGTCCAGCTATTAGCAATTACCCTGTCAATCCTGGAAAAAACCCTAGCTGCCCCCTCCTGCTTATTAGTCCAGGTAAAATACCTACTTGAAGCTTTCACATCAGCAAGACCACATTCATTCAAGCATTCCTTCATTGGCCTAATTTCAGCAACTCTAACAGTGCTTCCAATTCTATCATCAACACTTGACAGAGCATTAAAATCACCCATAAGCACCCAGCCACCTTCAAACTTCTTTGAAATCTCCCTAATGCCATCCCATAGGGCACTCCTACTACTTATTTCATTAAACCCATACACAAATGTACAAAAGAAATCCTGCCCACCTTGTGTAGGCTTAACTTCACAATAAATATATTGACTTCTCATGCTCAATATATTAACATGGAATGATGCTGGACACCATCCTATAACAATTCTGCCATTATCATGCTGGGAATTATTATGAGTGAAACACCAACCTGGGCATAGATTAAGGTATACTTTGCCCAGATTAGGAGTTTTCACCCTCGTTTCTAGAAGGCTGAACAGCTTAATATTCTGGGAAGAGAGAAATGATCTCACTTCTAATTGCTTCGCCCTACTGTTCAGCCCCCTAACATTCCATGTTAGGATACTATCCATGAGGCATAGGGGCCTTCAACCCCTGCCCTTTTTCAACCCCTTCCTCCTCTGGAACTATGTCTCTGTTAACACCTTCCTCTTCTACCTCTGAATCCTTCATCTCATTTGCAATGCTTTCCTCAACATCATCAAGCAACGCATTAAAAGAGTTATGCACAACCACCTCAGGAGGCTGCACAACTTTTGCTACACCATTACCAACCACCTGAAACCCATCCTCATCCACTCTCACTGTTTTCTTTGGAACCCATTTCTTAGTCACACCTCCCTTCCTACACTCATCTTCACCATGACCAATCCCCTCACACTTCTTACAATATGTTGGCCTCCATTCATACTCAACCTTCTGTTCCACTACACATCCATGTTCTTCAAAGAAAAAATAACATCAGGTAGAGGTTGTTGAAGCTTAACCTCAACCAAAACCCTCGCAAACTGCAATCTATCTTTGACTTAGTCGCCTTGTCCATCTGTGCAGCAGGCCCAACTAGTCCAGCTATTTGAATAAGCTTTTCTCACCCCAATATTTCAATGCTAACCCAGGTAGTTTTATCCATATGGAACACTCCGGATACTCTCCTTATCCATAACCATATCAGCCTCCCACATCCTAGTGATCACAGGTTTCTGATCAAAAAACTGATAACCATCCATAGTTACTTTCAAGCAAGACTCCACAGATTTAAACCTCACTATGAATAACCCTTTCCCTACCATCGCAGTTTTTTCAATCCCTAGGTTACCCCAAACACGCCTAAAAAATCCATCCATCACCTTAAAAGGTGGATTAGCACCTAGAACATAGCAGACAACAGCCGAAGACCAATATTCTACCTCTTCCTGAATGTCATCTGAATCTATCATAACTAAAGGAGAGGTTCTCACCTGATGTCGTTCCTGTTGCTCCACATCATCAGCCCATGACAGTCTACGAGCTGTTTCAGGTTGATTAGCTCCACTAGTTGTTGCAACTTTCCAATCCAAGATGACCCTCTGCTCTTGAGAAATCTTATCCTCCCTCATTATAGTAGCTGGCACCAGCACATTCACCTCCTCAACCTCATTTTCCACCTCAGTCGCCTTCTCTACAATCGGACTCGGAACTTGTAGCTCACGAATACCAGTTACTTAATCATCAACCGATTTCGTCTTTTTGACCGGCGAGGACGACGGCCCCTTAGCCTTACTCTGACCTTTTTGAGCACTCTTTTTAGCTCTTCCTCTTGCCATGGCGCCAGCGCTTGCACACCGGAGAAGAAGAAAACAAAATAGTGCCACGTTACTGTTCCATTGCTTCTAGAGAGAAGTTGGAGTTTCTCTCTCTAAAAACAATGTCATTTAACTATACTAATTTATTTTTTAGGGGTTATAGGTGTTACTGATTTATATAAGTAGGTGTTACTAATTCATATAAGTAGGTTTTATTAATTAATACATTCAGGGTTATAGGTGTTAGTGTTTAATATAATTAGGTGTTACTAATTTATTTAAGTAGGTGTTACTCATACATATTTTACTTAGTCTACATATTTGGGGTTATTTACAGAAAATACATGGGTTACTAATCACTATGAGCAAAAACATAGGGTTACTTAAATCATATAAGTAGGTGTTACTTATACATAGATGTTGCTAATTCATACAAATTTTACTTAGAGTAGATATATGGGGTTAGTTAGTGTAGAAAATTGGGGTTACTTACGGTCAATACATAGGGTTACTTAGAGTAGATATATATGGTTACTTAGCTAGAGAAAATAGACGAGGTTACTGATTAATATAAATAGGTATTACTAATTTACATAGATAGGGGTTACTGACTCATATAGATAGGTGTTAGTAATTCATATAAGTAGGTGTTCATAAATCATATTTTGCAGGTATATCTAGTTATTACTTAGATCAGATATATTCGGGGTTATTTACACAAAATTCATAGGGTTACTTAGAGCATATACAAAGGATTTATGAATTCATTTAATTAGGTGTTACTAATTGATCTTTTAGGGATTATAGGGTTACTTAGAGAAAATACATAAGGTTACTAATTACTTAGAGCAGATACATACGGTTGCTTAGAGTAGATATTTTTATAGTTACATAGAGAATATATGGGATTATAGGTTAATATAAGTAGTTGTTACTAATTAATTCACATAAATAAGGGTTACTTACTCATATAGATAGGTCTTTGTAATACATATAAGTAGGTGTTACTAAATCATATTTCACAGGTTAGTGATTAATATATCTATGTGTTACTTAGATCAAATATATGTTATTACTTACAACAGATAAATAGGGTTACTCAGATTAGATATATGTTATTACTTAGAGTAGATACATAGGGTTACTTAGATTACATATATATTGTTACCAAAATCATTTGATGGGGTTGGGGGTAGAATTCATTTATTAATGGGTTACCAACTACAACATTAATTACGGATGTGACAATAAAGCTTACTTTCCTGTCATACTTTGGGTTATCAATACAATTTTAAATTGAAGTGACTTTACATATTCTAAAAAAGTGTTTGTTAGCCTTTTTAACGGAGTTATATTGAATATGTAAAATTAATTCTTTTTTTAGGTATATTAAATTAATTAAAATGCAATTCTCATCATAAATAAGGGGTTTTCAAATGTCATTTTCGTCAAAAAAACTTACTTCCCTATATTTCTTTTCAACTTCTTCAGTTCTTTGAAGTTTCTTCTTATTTTTAAAACTTACCAACTAAACTTATGGATCCGGAGTTCAAAGCCAAAGTTCTTAAAGTGTGTCAAGCTTTTGACAAATTGTATCCGAAGTTTAGGAACTTCCATTCAACTGTAACGGATTCTCTTCAAGTTTTACTAAGCACTAGAGAGAGCGGGGTAGATCTACATACAATAATAGAGGATATATATTATGCAACATGAAAGACCCAACTATGTATGTTGTTAGGGATGCAAAGTACCTTCTTAAGAAGTGGAAGGAATAAATAGAGGAAGAGGAGAAGAAGGAGGGGCAGAAGAAGGAATATGAAAAAGGAATAAAAAAAGAAAAAGAAGTAGATAAATAATTTCCAATAGTTATTAATTTTAAGATGTAAAATATGTAATTAGTTTATAAAATAGTTTGCACCTGTGTATTTTGTGTTCAAGTAATATAAATGAAAACTTGAATATTACTCTAAAATTATTCCTCTTTTATGTTGATTCATTGTTCATAATTTTTATTCTTGATTTTGGAATTTCTTTTAAAGCCTTCAAATTTTTTAATATTATAAATTGATGTTATTGATACATATACTTGTAGAAAAATTTTCTTAGTTTACTGAACAATTGAGATTACTTGTATGACTAGATGAGCTTACTGTTGTGAATAATTGGAGTTACTCATATATATGATTAAACAGGGATGTCATATAATTAACTCAGGTTACTTGTATAAAGAAATGTAGTCAGTTTGTGAACAGATTACTGTAAGTGATAAATAAATTTACAGGTTATTATAAGTGATAAATACATTTATAGGTTATTGTAAGTGTATTTAGAAGTTATTGTTAAATATGTTCACATGTTACTAATTCATATAGATAGGGTTTACTATAGGGTTACTTAGAGCAATATATTGGGTTACTGATTACTATAAGTAGGAGTTACTGGTTAACATATATATAGTACTTACTTATTAATATAAATAGTTATATTTAGAGGTTAGTAAAAAAATAGGTCTAGAGGTTAGATTAAGTGTATTTAGAAGTTATTGTTATTTAGAAATTAATATAATTAGTAATTACTTATTAATATAAATAGGTATTACTAATAATTATAAGTAGGTATTACTAATACATTTTTTTAGGGGTTACTCATTCATATAATTAGCAGTTGCTAATTCATATAAGTAGGTGTTAGTCATACATAATTTTCTTAGACCAGACATGTAAGGTTACTCAGAGCAGATAAATAAAGTTACTTAGAGTAGATGTATGGAGTTACTTAGAGCACATGTATGGGGTTACTTGAATAGATATATAGGGGATCTTAGAGCAAATATATAGGGTTACTCGAGCACATATGTAGAGTTACTTATAGTAAATAGATAGGGTTACTGGAATAAATATACAACATTACTTAGAGTAATATATGTGGTTAGTCATTAATATATGTAGGTTTTAGTAATTAACATATATAGGGTTACTGACTAATATAAATAGTAACCGACAGACCAACCAATTATATTTCTAAACAATTTTTGTTATTTTGTTAAAAGGGTTACATTACTTACTTACACTACAAATATGTGTGTATTAATAATAAAGAATGAAATTTTAAATAACATACATTTTTATTGCATTTGACATAGCTAACTCTTGGTCAATTAAAGATTTTTGTAGGTGTTAGACCACCCATAGATTTCTTAAACGTGTTTAATAGCCATTCAAATGTTGTTGTACTTTCATCTGCAAGACTGCAATGAAAGCACAACCAAACATGTATGACATTTTGCTAGCGGTTATTGATGCCAACAAATGGGGCACAAATGAGGTTGTATTTGTTTGTCGATAACTTATATATCAAACACAATCACATCCCCAAAGATTTCAAAGTCTTCTTTCATTTGTGATTCTCTCCAAAATATAGTCCTAAGTTTGTTTTTTTTTTCTCCTCTACCAAGTTTGAACCTGAAAAAGAAATTTGGATATTCAGTTTGTCTTTGACAAAGACAATTTATGACATGTTGGGCATCACCGCCTTGATATAGATAGTCTTTGTATGTATGTCCAATCGATGATACTTCTCCATCCTCATGCGCCATTAATTGGTACGATTATGTTGGTCTTAATCCACTTTGTAACATTAAATCTATAATAACCGCTTTATCAACAGTCATTTTACATTTTGATCTATGAAAATGCTGGCGTGATCTTTTTTTTAGCTCATGGTTATGCTTAATGACATGATCATCCACCTCAAACTTGCCATCAGTAGTCCTTTTAGCCCTTATATAAGCTTTGCAGCCAGTTCTTATAATTGGTACTTGTTTTGTTTTTTTTACATTTTCTCCTTGTGTCGGGGGTGTTTTTCTCAATGATTTCTTGCATCTAAATCGTTCTTTTAAACAAACAAATTCTTTTGATCTTATTTCTTTTTTCTCCTCTTTTGTATATCTTATTGTGGACTGCCTTACTCCAAAGCCAATAGCATTTGCATTTTTTTTTTGTATCTTTCATGAATTTCTTCCAAAGTTCATGTGAAGCCTAGTAAATTTATTGTGTTCTTCCTCTTCTCTTTGCTTAAGAAGTAAAATTATATCTTGCTCTTCAACTTTCACTGAATGTTGTGAATCATGATCCCAACTTTTTACATAATCAATAATTGTTTACTAATTAGTTTAGTCATAGGTTAGTGACTAACTTAAGTATAAGTTACTGGCTGACTTAAGCATAGGTTACTGACTGACTTAAGTGTAGGTTACTAAATAATGTTTTCGACTTTTAGATTATAACATAAACAGTAATATGAAATTTTCCAAACAGTAATGGTAACATACAATTTTATTAATAATATGAAGGAACAGGTAAATGAAAATAAAATAAATCAGATCACAAACATGATTCATATTTTCGGGGATACTGGTTAATATAAGTAGGTGTTACCCAATCATATTTTGGGTGTTACTGGTTAATATAAGTAGGTGTTACCCAATCATATTTTGGGTATTATTGATTAATATAAGTAGGTGTTAGGCATTCATATTTTGGGAGTCACTAATTTATATAATTAGGCATTACTAATTCATATTTTGGGGGTTATATAAGTAGTTGTTACTCATTTATATGTTCGGTGTTACTGATTAATGTAAGTAGGTGTTACTCATTCATATTTTGGGGGTTACTAATTTATATAAGTACGCATTACTGATTCATATTTTGGGAGGTATATAAGTAGTTGTTACTCATTCATATTTTATGGGCTCATTAATATAAGTAGATATTACTAATTATGAAAAGAAAGTGTTACTCATTTATTCTATGGGAATTACCAGTTAATATTTTTTTTGATTATTGGTTGATATAAGTCGGGTTACTGATTAATATAAATAAGTATTAGTGATTGTGAAAAGAAAGTGTTGCTCATTTATTTTTTGCGGATTAGTAGTTAATATTTTTTGGTAGTTACTGCTTAATATAAGTACTTGTTACGCATGCATTCATAATTTGCAGGTTACTCATTAATATAAGTAGGTATAGTTGATTACTGAAAAAAAGTGGTACTCTTTTATTTTTTGGAAAATACTGATTAATATTTTTTGGGGTTACTCGATAATATTCATGGATTTTTTATTCGAATATTTATACATGAAAAATCGAGATAATCAAGAGTTACCTTGTAGTTCGTAATTTTCCAGAATGTATTTTTGAATTTCCACACCAGTGCTTGAGTTTAATACGAGCCGATTCATTGATTCTTCTATATCCATGGAATTCTGCAATCCTTCTATATCCATGGATTCTTCATCAATGGTTGAGTTCGTCATGTTTCAACTTTTAGTTCTCTAGGGATTTGTTATTGCATTTAATTTGTCACTTACCTAGAAAATAACGGCGGGTTTTCAAAGGCTAGCAATAGCATTGCACGCGTTCTTAATTTGCATTTAATTTATTTCTAAAAATTAAATATGCGCCTCTGTAGCGCGTGTTCTACACGCGGGCCGCAATACCTAAAAATTTCGCGTGTGACTGGTTATACATAATACACACTATTCCTTTTAATGTTCAGTTTGTTTCATTTACAATAAGGAAATGTGCTTTGATAAAGTGAATATGTTTTTCAATTTTTTTTTTATTAAAAGTTGTTTTCTCATTATCATTTTAAAGATATAAGAAATTATCAAAACTAAATTCATTCAGAAATAAAGTCTTCCATTCTTTCCAAGTTCCAACTGTTCTGAGATGCATGGTGAAGCTACACCTTGATGCTAGTGATAATAGAATGTCTTAGGCTATGTTCAGTTCACCTTATTTTTGCTTATTTCAGATCTAATCAGATCAGATCAGAAAAAATAAGTTCAGATCAGATCAGATCAGAAAAAATACGTTCAGATCAGATCAGATCAAAAAAAAATAAGTTCAGATCAGATCAGAAAAAATAAGTTCAGATCAGATCATGCTTATATTCAAAAATCATTATACTATTAAACATCTTTCATTACATATTAGTAAAAATTATAATAACTGAATATTAATAAAGTACTCATTGAGACGAATCAAACAAGACCACACATGACTATATTTTTCTTATATATTGAAAAAAATATAAAAGATAAAATCTTGTAATCAGATCAGATCAGAAAATATAATTTCAGATCAGATCAGATAAGTTCAAATCAGAAAATTTAAGGTGAATTAAACATAGCCTTAACATATACTATATGGTATTTCTCTAGAGAAAAAAGTAACATACAACATATCGGGTTTAAGACTAGTTATTAGGCCCGGGCTATGCCCCGGGTAAGAAAAAATTTCATTTATTAATATAATACTTTATGATAATAACAATAAACACAACTTAGCCTAGTGGTTAAGACTTTAGTATATGTACTTGAGGTCTCGGGATCAAACCCTATACTACACAATTTCTAAATTTTTTTATTGTACATAGATTACATGAACTAAAACTCCCTAGGGGCAGTACTGTAGTGGTCAACTGCTCTTCAAATGGTATCATGCATACATAATTAATTTTAATGAACATGCAAATTTATTTATTTTTAAGGATACAAGGGATATGTTTAATATACATTAACTGTGGAAACATGGATCACTAAGAGAAGTTAGATGAGATGGTGATTCTTTGAAAACCCTTACATAAGGTCAGGGGTTCGAGCCCAAGCTTAAGCATATTTATTTTTAAAATAATGACCACTTGACTTTGTTGGTTAACAGACACGTGGCGAAATTCTGGTGGCAGGAGGAGGGTGCCACGTGGCGCATCGACGTTGTTATGCACGCCTTTTAATATATTAGTATAGATATGTTAGTGATAATAGAATGTCTTAACATATACTATAATGAACAAATTGTTACATTATTAAAAATTCACAACGTAACCATAAATCATAATCTGAATTAATAGATTTAGGATTCCCTTATAAGTGTCTTCATCACAGTTAACTATTGTTATGTAGAGTTAATTTTTTGTAACGGTTTTTTATCCATATGAGTCGCGAATTCAGTACAAACTACAAATTACAAAGAAGATAAAGGGGAATTCGAACATGTGACTATCGTTCACACCACCTCAATCTTAACCACTAAGTCAATACATCCTTGGTTAATGTTTTTGTAACTATGTCATGCATAAAACAGTTAGGTTACAAAACCTACCAGGTCAATACTCTTCCAAACTATATTCAACGACCAAAAAAATAGGAACATCTATACCAATATATTAAAAGGCGTGCCTAAACAAGGAACGGTGTCACGTGGTGCTCTCCCTAAGGGCGTTTTACTCCATGTAATTCACAGTAATAAAAAAAAGTTAGAAATTGCATAGTATAGGGTTTGATCCTAAGACCTTAAGAACATATACTAAAGTCTTAACCACTAGACCAGGTAACATTTAGTTTTATCATTTTAAAGTATAATGTTAGTGAATGAAAATTTTCCTTATCCGGGACGTAGCCCGGGCCTAATAACTACTTTAAGACACTAAGAGTAGCTTGCGACGATTTGAAATAACGAGAGTTTCCTTCAAAAAATAATTATCAAGAGTACCTTGTAAAACTCTTGTTAAACATCTCACATAGACCTAGACTTTCACTTATTATTCTTGTAAGAATCTATACTATTTTCTTGTTACGTTAAGGATATGATAGTTAACTTTAGTTATTGTTTTTTTGTTAAATTCAATGAGAAAGTTAAATGAAGGATTAAAACAAATGTGTTCCATTTAATAGTAATATGAATATTTTTTTAGTAATTTTCAAATAAATAGGAGAATGTTTTCTCAACTCTTCTATCTTATGAAGCCTTTTTTTATTTCCACAACATTTTATTTTACTCTAGTGTTTCTGCCTAGAAATTAAGGATGCTAAGGTATGCTAAGTAAGAGTGGGTCCCAAGAGCATTGACCTGAGTTGATTCTCCATACACCAGAAACCAGCAAAACAAGGTTAGACTACCCCGGGGGTGGTTCTAGGATAGCCCCTCCGATGCTCAAGTCAGTTAATGATCAAGGTAGAGAGAGATGCTCTAGTTTGTTATGTGAGAATTCAATAATGTTCATTGATGAAGTTGATGGTATTTATAGTGTTGGGAATTTGTAGCTAGGGAGCATCGGTTGAGTGGGCCTTCCTAAGGTCAATGGCTAGATTGCCTTTGCAGGCAATCGACTGTTTCAACCCTTTAGTGGATCTCCAAACTTTTGATTAGGTCAACTTAGTGGTGGGACCCACTGCTGCCACCTGTCTAAGACCCTATAAGGCCTTTTATGCCTTAATTGGGCTGCTAATCAATTGAGCCCAAATAATTAGCCCCATGCTAGGGGTCAAGCGGACCATGGAGGTCCGACCGGGTGTCACCCATCCGTGGCGGAATAACAGCTTGCTTAGGCGCTTCCGACTCGAAGCCTGGCCGAAAGAGGCCGACTGAGTGAGTGATGGCGTCGACCGAGTCTCTCATGGTATGGAATGGAGGGGTTGACCGGGTCGCACTTTGTGATGAGGGATGATAACCCGAATGGCCTCCCATTGTCGGGGATGTAGCTGACCGAGTGACCCCCTTGAAAGCAGGCGAATGACTCTCTTTGTCGTGTAACCTCCTCTCATGTCCTCTTCTTCACCACTGTAATGAATTTCATTTTGTGTAACTACAACTGCAGTTCAACATTTATCCGCATTGAATTTTATTGAATTTCATTATTATTTACATTGGTAAATTGTTTCTCTACTATCGTTATGTGATTTGCTGTATTCCATGTGCAGTAGATTAGAAATGCAACTCCGTTTATGATTGAAAAGATTGGTATTTTGAACTTTTGACGAAATGAAGTGATATTGAAAACAAATTTGATCGTAAAATTAGGTTGATTACATAAAACTGGTTCAATAGGTTGAAACCGAACAAAATAGGTCGATTTCCTTTCTTTATCAAACAAAACAGTCACAAAGGTAATTAGGGACTATACCGTTCTCTTTCAGGCTCGAAACCAAACAAGGATTGGAATTTAGGGTCATTCCTTTCCTTTCTCCTTATATCCCTTTCTTGATCCCTTTCCCTTACCCCTGCACGAACCAAACACCCCCTTAATATTTTTGGACATTTCCGTTGTTTATGTTGTATAATATGAGCACTATAAGAGGGGGGGGGTGAATTATAGTGAGAGAATAAGCACTACTTTTTGCGGAATTAAAAGTAAACTTGGGAACAAAACAATGGGAACACGAGAGATTTTACGAGGAAAAACTTCCTAGGCCTAGTAGGAAGAAACAACCTCGACCACAAGGGATTTTAAACAACTTTCCACTATAATAGGCCAAAACAACTTTGATTACAACCTATTACTTTTCTCTCGATTCTCAACTTAAGTCACTCAACTCAAGTTCCCAACGACAGTTCCCAACAACTGACGTTTTCTCTCAAACTTCACTCGAAGTTCCTTTCTCTTTCTCTTTCTCTTTCTCTTGCTTCACTCAAAGCTTTCTCACACTTACAAGAGTTCACTCAAACCCTTTTTTCTCAAAATACACTTTGTAAAACAATGGAAGAGTAATAAAAACTCGATTAATGTAAGTATGAATTCTCTTAAGGAAAGGCACTGACACTTTAGATAACTTAAGACAAATTAACTAAGTCAGACACAATTTTTCTCAAGTGAATTAGGCGTCTATTTATAGACCTTTAAGACAAGACATGATTTCCACTAACTTAGACCATTATCACATGTTCTCCATGATTTCTAATTAATTAATTAAATTAAATTATTTATTCTAAGTCATGTACATCATCCACTAATCCATTACTTCATTCCATAGAAGCAGTAACAAAGTACGTGGTTTTGCAAACTTGGAGAATAATTAATCTTATTTAATTTAATTAAATACTTGAAGGATAATTAACTTAGGCCACTAAATCCACTAACTCCATAAACATGAAGCAGTAAATCATTTAGGCGTGTAAGCTAGAATTTAGGAAATAAATAAATAAAAATCCTTTAGCTAGTTTTTAGGAAAAATATCTTTTTCAAAATCTTTTATAAAAACCGGAAACATTTTTTGTATTTCGAAAAATCCGAAACATTTTAAAAACCGGAAATAATATATTTTCGAAAACTAAATCTTTTAAATAAAATGTAAAAGATAAAATATATATTTTAAAAAGATAAGATTTTAAAGTCTTGTTCCCTAATTATTAAGTCTTGTTCCTAAGCCTTGTTCCTATAGTGCCAGGTCTGTTCCTTTCATGGGAACAGAACCAAGTTCCTTTGAGAATTCACCACGAACTTAATAAAGCTATTACTCAACCTTAACAAGAAGATTAATAAATACCCTAATGTATTCTAATCTTCATTCCATGCTTGATTCTTCAATTCTCGAACATCTTTACTTCGATCTTGATTAATTCTCCGCTTTAATCTTCAATCAAGTATTCTCTTAGCTCGAGCATGAATTACCTTGCAACAACATAAATAAAATATACTATGTCTTTTGTGGTTAGGTCATCTTCAAAACTCAAGGGTCAACAATTTCCCCCTTTTTGAAGATGGCAACAAAAGGCATATACTAAAAATAATATATATAAGTCATATAAAATAATTTTAACAAAGTATGTAACCAAGTTAAATTAAGTATTATAGACTCGTTATTTTATTTTGTAAAGTCGAAATATGAGAACATAATTCATGACAAAAAAATTTACTCTGATTTGCCTTATCTTTCCCCCTTTGGCATCTTCAAAAACATAGTCCACGATTTCAAAAAGATGAATTTATTCACTAAACACATCACACACCAAACTTGTAAGAAATAAGTTGGTTAGTATAAGCAAATAAAGCATTCAACTCTCAAAAACCGCAATCCAAGAATATTAGCCATTCATTTAGACGCACACATGCAAAAAGATCAAACTTAGAATTAAGCAAACCAAAAGTTCCATTGTAGCATGATTAAAGGAGAAGGATAGAAAAGACAAATATTAAACAAAGTTCATGTTCCCACACAAAATAAAAACAAGCTAAATGAGAAAAGTTTATGTTTGAGGAGAGGGAGGTTGTTCTACTTCTTCCACCACATCATGAAGCTTTGCCATCACTTCTTGATGATTTTCGGCCAATGTATCATTTCCCTTGAGCACAATGTCTTCCAACTTCAACAATCTCGAGTTCATAGCTTGAATGGAGGAAGAAAGTTCACCAAGCCGAGCCATTATCTCTGTTGTCCATCCAAGGCTTTGTCAACTTTGCTCATAACCCCTTTTACCAACCCATTTAAATCCTTAGCTTCCGTAGCAAACTCCATCATTGCTTCCGAATGACCCATAACCAAGGAAAACAAAGAATCCAACCTTCTAGCATGAGCTAGAGTATATGTAGAACCAATGGTAGGATTTTGAGAAGACGAGGGAGCTTGAGAAGGCTTGGGGTTGCGGTTTGTTCCTTAGGTTTGGGAACAGCAGGTTGTTCCTCTAGAATGGGAACACCAACTGTTTCCTTAGCTTTAGGAACAGAACAGGAGGGTTTTGAGGTAGAGGGAGGGATAGAATCATCTTGTGGTGCTAGGGTAGAGGGTGAGGCAGATTTTTGTGGAGATGGAGGAAAAGGAGGATTGGTTTCCATGGGAACAGGAGTCGGTTCCCTAGAAGGAGGTAGGTTAGATTCATAATCTTCCCTATCAATCACCTTTACTTCATCTTCCTCAAACTTTCTTCGGCATCAAGATAGGAAAATTAAGCACTTTCATATTTTGAACCCTTTGACTAGCTCTAGTGCTTTCATAACCGGTTTCACCACCTCATCAACCACCTTCTTCCCTTTCTTCTTAGTTTCTTCTTTTCTTTTTCAATTTTCTTTTCTTTTTGATTTTTTTCTTTTTCTTTTCTTTTTCATTTTCTTCTCTTCAACTTCTTTTTCTTCTTCTTCTTCTTCCACTTCATCATCCACATCATCATCATCCTCATCATCATCAAGATTAGCACGGCCCTTAATAACTTCTCCATTCACAACACAAACATTTAAGTTATTCAAGGCACGCACATTCAACATATTTCCCGTGGACACCTATGGACTGAGTTCCCGAAATTTTCACTTTAAACTTAAGTAGAATTTCGGTTACTAAGCTCCATAGCCAACAACAAATCCATTTTCAATGCAATGACTAAATGTTGAATCATTAAGAAGGAAAGTTTATGTGTTTGTGAGAGCAAACAATGAATGTAAATTAAATCCAACATGCTAACTTGAGCACGTTTGGAAAGACGAGGCAAAAAGCTTTCTTGAGGATGTGAAACAAAATTTTGTGATAAGGGGAAAGAAGATTATGATCAAGAAAGTTTTTCCCTTTTGACCACCATACTTAACAATCAATTGATCAAAGAAATGTCCGAAAATGGATATGACCACGTTGTTTCTTGAAATAAACATCTGTTCCTCTCACGGGAACACCAAGCAGTTTACCCAAATTTTAGCATTAAAATCATTTGAGTTCCTTTCACCAAGGTGGAACAATTTCCTTCTTCATCCATGGAAAAGTTTTCACAAAATTCGTCCATCAATTTAGGAATCAAACTATTTCCATAACATTTCACAAAAAGATTTTCCCAACCTTGAAACTTAATCATATTAAGTAATTGACGAAAGTTTACTCTTTTGCACCAAGAAACATCAATAAAAAGTCCATGCACATACCTAGTTGCCGTGGAATTTTTTCGAACAACCGAGTTGTTCCTCTCTCGGGAACATCTGATTCCCCCTCACTAGTTGCATGAGCTTCTTCAACCTCCATTTCAACCGATTCTTCTTGTTTCTTCCTTTTCCTTAGAATTCTTGATGAAGAATTGGGAGAAATATCCATGGGTGTTGGTGATTCAATTTTGAGGATGAAGGAGAGGGTTTTTCGGCTTTGTGGGAGGAGAGAGAGTGATGAAGTTTTTTGGTAGTCATGTTTTGTGGAGAATTTTCGGTTTTATGAGAAGGAAGGAAAAAAATTTGTTTTGTTTTAAGGAAAGAATAATGTAAAACCGTGTATTTACACGTTTTTAAAAAAAATCTTCAAAAAAAATATCTTCAACTAACTTGAGAGATATAAGGAAAAATCAGATTTTTAGGAAATAAAATCTGAACTGAATATTTTTGGTTTTTCGAATTTTGAAAAAAAAAAATCTAACTCTAATACGCTGGAATTGGGAACAGCGTTTGGGAACATGAATGGAAACAATGAAATTTTGCTACTTTGGAACTCCATTAATTCTTTTAATCCTTTGTTATCACTTAAGGCATAGAATTGTCCTATGAACAATAAGGGGAATATTATTGGACATTGGTGAGCAGTTTTCAGACATTTTTACTTATACATATGAAATAATCATATAAGAATTGTGATGTATTTAAGCAAATAAAAACATCAAAATGCACATCCAGACATAATGCCAAAGAATTAACACAAAGGGGAATAATGTAGCAATCATTTCATTTGATTAAGCCAAGTTCAAGTCTCAATTTCTCAAACCTATCTCTATTTAAGGGTTTTGTCAAGATTCTGCAATTTGACGTTCAGTCTCACAGAATTCCATTTTAATAAGACCCTTTTCAACATTATCTTTCAGAAAGTGATGCCTCATAATATGGATGTGTTTGACTCTTGAATGTGTACGGGATCTTTAGAAATACTAATAGCACTAGTATTATCACAATAGATGGGAACACATTCAAAGTAGATTCCATAGTCACGTAGTTGTTTTATCCATAGCATTTGGGAACAACATGCTGCTGCTGCAACATATTCAGCCTCTGCTGTAGATAAAGCAACTGTGTTTTGCTTCTTGGTGCTCCAAGAAACTAAACTATGACTAAGGAACTGAACCATACCTGATGTACTCTTTCTATTGACCAGATCTCCTGCATAGTCAGCATCCGCAAATCCTTTCAATTCAAAGGTATCACTCCTCGAATAGAATAGGCTTAAATCATCTGTTCCCTTGAGGTATCTTAGGATTCTCTTCACAGCTGTGAGATGAGATTCCTTTGGATTGGCTTGAAACCTTGCACATAATCCTACACTGAAAGCAATATCAGGACGACTTGCAGTTAGATATAGTAATGAGCCAATCATACCTCGATATTTGGTTTGATCCACACTTGTTCCTATAGAATCTTCATCCAATCTGGTTGAGATTCCCATAGGTGTATGATTAACTTTGGATGCTTCCAAACCATACTTTTTCAATAGTTCCTTTATGTACTTTTGTTGATGGATGTAGATTCCTTCTTCTGTTTGCTTGATTTGCAACCCCAAGAAGAAGTTGAGCTCACCCATCATACTCATTTCAAATTCTTTACTCATGAGATTAGCAAAGTCCTTGCACAAAGATTCATTAGTGCACCAAATATAATATCATCAACATATATTTGAACAACTAATAAATGTTTTCCTTTTGATTTTAAAAACAAGGTTCGATCCAATTTTCCTCTTTTAAACTCATTTTCAAGAAGGAACTTAGAAAGTCTTTCATACCATGCTCTTGGAGCTTGCTTTAACCCATAAAGAGCTTTGTCAAGCTTAAAGACATGATTAGGAAATTCTTTATTTTCAAAACCTGGAGGTTGTTCTACAAATACCTCCTCATTAGATAACCATTTAGAAAAGCACATTTTACATCCATTTGATACAATTTGAAACCCATGAAGGCAGCAAAAGCTATAAGATTCTAATTGCTTCCAATCTTGCAACTGGAGCAAAAGTTTCTTCATAATCAATGCCTTCCTGTTGATTGTATCCTTTCACAACTAACCTGGCCTTGTTTCTTATGATAGTTCCGAACTCATCTAATTTGTTTCGAAACACCCACTTTAAACCAATAACCTTGTTATGTTTAGGCTTAGGTTCAAGGTGCCAAACTTTGTTTCTTTCAAATTGATGAAGTTCATCCTGCATTGCTACGATCCAATCAGCATCAGTGAGAGCTTCTTCATGATTCCTAGGTTCCAACATAGAAAGAAAAGCATGAAAAGCACAAAAGTTTTTCAATTGAGATCTCGTTTGAGTTCCCTTATTTATGTCACTGATTATTAGTTCCACAGGATGGGAACGATGAGTTTTCCAAGGCTTTGGTTGGAAATCCTGGATGGAAACTTGGTTTCCTTGATCATCTTCATTTCCTGTACTTGGGAACCAGGTTCAACAATAGTGGATTCATTCACTAGTGCATCATCACTTAGTTCCTCTTCTTCCTCATTGGGAACAGGAACAGGATGTTGTTCCCTTGGCTTTGTTCCCATGACTTCGTCTTCCAAAGTCTCATCAATAAGACTTAGATCTTTTGTCAATCCTATTTCGAAGTCATCTTCAACCTGTGTGCTTGCATCAAATTTATCTGTTTCATCAAAAATAACATGCACACTTTCTTCTACACACATAGACCTTTTATTATACACTCTATAAGCCTTGCTACTAGAAGAATATCCTAAGAATAGCTTCTTCACTTCTAGCATCAAATTTTCCAATATTTTGTTTCCCATTATTATGAACAAAACATTTACATCCAAATGTTCTGAAATATGTAATATTGGGCTTTTTACCAAAATACAGCTCATAGGGCGTTTTATTTAATAAAGGTCTTACCATGGCTCGATTTATAATGTGACAAGCAGTATTCACAGCTTCTGCCCAAAAGTTTTTAGGAAGTCCACTAGCTATCAACATAGTCCTAGCCATCTCTTCTAGTGTTCTATTCTTCCTTTCAACAACACCATTTTGTTGAGGTGTTCTAGGGGCTGAGAAATTGTGATCTAATCCATTGTCTCTGCTAAAGTCATCGAACTTAAAATTTTCAAACTCTTTACCATGGTCGGATCTAAGGTGAAGTAACTTATGACCACTCAAATTTTGTACTTTCTTTGCAAAGACAAGGAACTCATCATAAGTCTCGTCCTTGCTAGAAAGAAAAATAACCCAAGTAAATCTAGAGAAGTCATCTACAATTACTAACACATATTTCTTTCCACTCCGGCTTTGTATCCTCATAGGTCCACATAAATCCATATGTATTAACTCTAAAGGTCTTGTGGTACTCACCACATTTTTGGACTTGAAAGAGGACCTAACATGCTTGCCTTTTGCGCATGCATCACACACATGATCTAAATGAAACTTAGTAGAGGGTAAACCTAAAACTAGTTCTTTAGAACGCAGTTTGTCAAGCAAGGAAAAGCTAGCATGACCTAGACGCTTGTGCCATAAGAATGAATCATCATCAATAACACTAAGGCATGTGAATTTGTTTTTGGGAACAAGGTTGAGATCCACAACATATGTGTTCCCTTTCCTTGTTCCTTCCAAAATGATATCCTTTGTGCTATTGTTGACTATCAAACATTTTTCACTATTAAACTTCACACAGTTCCCTCTATCACAGAATTGGGAATATACTTAACAAGTTATGCTTTAATCCATCAACTAGAAACACATTTTCTATGGAATGTGACGATGACTTACCAACTTTGCCCATGGCAACTATGTTACCTTTCTTGTTGTCACCAAAAGTCACACTTCCACCATTGTAGGCTGAGAGTGAGAGAAATCTTGATTTATCTCCAGTCATATGCTTAGAACAACCACTGTCTAGGTACCATGTGTTGTTCTCCCCTCACTCCAACCTCAAGAGATTCAATCTCTTCATCAGATTCGGAATTGTCAAGAGCCATAAGACAGAAGTTGCAATCTCCTCATTTGGTTGAGGATCATCTTCTTCCTCAGAGTCAGAGTCTCCCCATGCATCAACCATAGCTTTCTTCATGTCAGATCGAGTATAGGAGTTTTTGTATTCTCTGTTCCTATCTCTGCTCTGTTCCCTTCCTTTGCCTTTTTCTTGTTCCCATTGGGGACAATCCTTGATGAAGTGCTCAGAACTGCCACACTTATGACAAACAAGTTTGTTAGAATATTTCTTATTCTTACCTTTGTAATCACCTTTCTTCATGTTCCTAAACATTCTTTTGAATTTTCGGACCATGAGAGCAGATTCTTCTTCATCTGTTTCTGAGCCTTCACTTTCATCAGCTTTTAAGGCAATCGACTTTTGCTTGGACATATCTCCATTTTCATTGTCCAATTGCAACTCATGAGTCATGAGGGAACCAGCAAGTTGTTCCAAATTGAACTTTGTAAAGTCCTTAGTTTCCTGCAATGCAGTTACTTTAGCCATCCAACGATCCCTAGGAAGGCTCCTTAGGACCTTTCGTACCTGTTCCTCAGATGTAATCACTTTACCAAGAGATGTTAGCTCATTAATTATATTAGTAAAGCGTGTAAACATGTCTTGGATAGACTCTTTTGATTTCATTTGAAAAAGTTCATATTGGTTCATCAAAAGATCTATTTTTGATCTCTTAACTTCACTCGTACCTTCATGAGTGACTTCAAGAAGATCCCAAATTTGTTTTGCGGTTTTACATCCCATGACACGATTGTGTTCATGAGGACCAAGACCACAATGAAGCAATTTTATAGCAAGAGCATTAATTTCCATCTTTTCGAAATCAGCTTTATCAAAATCAGATATAGATTTAGGAATTACCTCATTCTTGTCATTAGTGGTAGTGACTTCAAAATCACCTACCTCTATGACTCTCCATACCTGGTAATTGTCGGCTTTGATAAAGATCTCCATTCTGTTCTTCCAGTAAGTGTAAAACTTACCATTGAACATTGGTGGCCTCTGCGTAGAGTACCCTTCTTCCAGTTTCTCTCTAGTATTCATATTTTTCAAGATCTTGAACTCAACAGGGTTTCCTGAATATTAGAGTTCCCGCTCTGATACCAATTGTTGTATAATATGAGCACTATAAGAGGGGGGGTGTGAATTATAGTGAGAGAATAAGCACTACTTTTTGCGGAATTAAAAGTAAACTTGGGAACAAACAATGGGAACACGAGAGATTTTACGAGGAAAAACTTCCTAGGCCTAGTAGGAAGAAACAACCTCGACCACAAGGGATTTTAAACAACTTTCCACTATAATAGGCCAAAACAACTTTGATTACAACCTATTACTTTTCTCTCGATTCTCAACTTAAGTCACTCAACTCAAGTTCCCAACGACAGTTCCCAACAACTGACGTTTTCTCTCAAACTTCACTCGAAGTTCCTTTCTCTTTCTCTTTCTCTTTCTCTTGCTTCACTCAAAGCTTTCTCACACTTACAAGAGTTCACTCAAACCCTTTTTCTCAAAAATACACTTTGTCAAACAATGGAAGAGTAATAAAAACTCGATTAATGTAAGTATGAATTCTCTTAAGGAAAGGCACTGACACTTTAGATAACTTAAGACAAATTAACTAAGTCAGACACAATTTTTCTCAAGTGAATTAGGCGTCTATTTATAGACCTTTAAGACAAGACATGATTTCCACTAACTTAGACCATTATCACATGTTCTCCATGATTTCTAATTAATTAATTAAATTAAATTATTTATTCTAAGTCATGTACATCATCCACTAATCCATTACTTCATTCCATAGAAGCAGTAACAAAGTACGTGGTTTTGCAAACTTGGAGAATAATTAATCTTATTTAATTTAATTAAATACTTGAAGGATAATTAACTTAGGCCACTAAATCCACTAACTCCATAAACATGAAGCAGTAAATCATTTAGGCGTGTAAGCTAGAATTTAGGAAATAAATAAATAAAAATCCTTTAGCTAGTTTTTAGGAAAAATATCTTTTTCAAAATCTTTTATAAAAACCGGAAACATTTTTTGTATTTCGAAAAATCCGAAACATTTTAAAAACCGGAAATAATATATTTTCGAAAACTAAATCTTTTAAATAAAATGTAAAAGATAAAATATATATTTTAAAAAGATAAGATTTTAAAGTCTTGTTCCCTAATTATTAAGTCTTGTTCCTAAGCCTTGTTCCTATAGTGCCAGGTCTGTTCCTTTCATGGGAACAGAACCAAGTTCCTTTGAGAATTCACCACGAACTTAATAAAGCTATTACTCAACCTTAACAAGAAGATTAATAAATACCCTAATGTATTATAATCTTCATTCCATGCTTGATTCTTCACTTCTCGAACATCTTTACTTCGATCTTGATTAATTCTCCGCTTTAATCTTCAATCAAGTATTCTCTTAGCTCGAGCATGAATTACCTTGCAACAACATAAATAAAATATACTATGTCTTTTGTGGTTAGGTCATCTTCAAAACTCAAGGGTCAACAATTTCCCCCTTTTTGAAGATGGCAACAAAAGGCATATACTAAAAATAATATATATAAGTCATATAAAAATAATGTTAACAAAGTATGTAACCAAGTTAAATTAAGTATTATAGACTCGTTATTTTATTTTGTAAAGTCGAAATATGAGAACATAATTCATGACAAAAGATTTACTCTGATTTGCCTTATCTTTCCCCCTTTGGCATCTTCAAAAACATAGTCCACGATTTCAAAAAGATGAATGTTATTCACTAAACACATCACACCACCAAACTCTTGTAAGAAATTAAGTTGGTTAGTATAAGCAAATAAAGCATTCAACTCTCAAAAACCGCAATCCAAGAATATTAGCCATTCATTTAGACGCACACATGCAAAAAGATCAAACTTAGAATTAAGCAAACCAAGAAGTTCCATTGTAGCATGATTAAAGGAGAAGGATAGAAAAGACAAATATTAAACAAAGTTCATGTTCCCACACAAAATAAAACAAGCTAAATGAGAAAAGTTTATGGTTTAGGAGAGGGAGGTTGTTCTACTTCTTCCACCACATCATGAAGCTTTGCCATCACTTCTTGATGATTTTCGGCCATTGTATCATTTCCCTTGAGCACAATGTCTTCCAACTTCAACAATCTCGAGTTCATAGCTTGAATGGGGGAAGAAAGTTCACCAAGCCGAGCCATTATCTCTTGTTGTCCATCCAAGGCTTTGTCAACTTTGCTCATAACCCCTTTTACCAACCCATTTAAATCCTTAGCTTCCGTAGCAAACTCCATCATTGCTTCCGAATGACCCATAACCAAGGAAAACAAAGAATCCAACCTTCTAGCATGAGATAGAGTATATGTAGAACCAATGGTAGGATTTTGAGAAGACGAGGGAGCTTGAGAAGGCTTGGGGTTTGCGGTTTGTTCCTGAGGTTTGGGAACAGCAGGTTGTTCCTCTAGAATGGGAACACCAACTGTTTCCTTAGCTTTAGGAACAGAACAGGAGGGTTTTGTGGTAGAGGGAGGGTAGTATCATCTTGTGGTGCTAGGGTAGAGGGTGAGGCAGTTTTTGTGGAGATGGAGGAAAAGGAGGATTGGTTTCCATGGGAACAGGAGTCGGTTCCCTAGAAGGAGGTAGGTTAGATTCATAATCTTCCCTATCAATCACCTTTACTTCATCTTCCTCACAACTTTCTTCGGCATCAAGTATAGGAAAATTAAGCACTTTCATATTTTGAACCCTTTGACTAGCTCTAGTGCTCTTCATAACCGGTTTCACCACCCCATCAACCATCTTCTTCCCTTTCTTCTTAGTTTCTTCTTTTTCTTTTTCAATTTTCTTTTCTTTTTGATTTTTCTTTTCTTTGTCTTTTTCGATTTTCTTCTCTTCAACTTCTTTTTCTTCTTCTTCTTCTTCTTCCACTTCATCATCCACATCATCATCATCCTCATCATCATCAAGATTAGCACCCCTTAATAACTTCTCCATTCACAACACAAACATTTAAGTTATTCAAGGCACGCACATTCAACATATTTCCCGTGGACACTCTTATGGACTGAGTTCCCGAAATTTTCACTTTAAACTTAATTAGAATTTCGGTTACTAAGGCTCCATAGCCAACAACAAATCCATTTTCAATGCAATGACTCAAATGTTGAATCATTAATGAAGGAAAGTTTATGTGTTTGTGAGAAGCAAGACAATGAATGTAAATTAAATCCAACATGCTAACTTGAGCACGTTTGGAAAGACGAGGCAACAAAGCTTTCTTGAGGATGTGAAACAAAATTTTGTGATAAGGGGAAAGAAGATTGTGATCAAGAAACGTTTTTCCCTTTTGACCACCATACTTAATAATCAATTGATCAAAGGAAATGTCCGAAAATGGATATGAGCCACGTTGTTTCTTGAAATAAACATCTGTTCCTCTCACGGGAACACCAAGCAGTTTACCCAAACTTTTAGCATTAAAATCAATTTGAGTTCCTTTCACCAAGGTGGAACAATTTCCTTCTTCATCCATGGAAAAGTTTTCACAAAATTCGTCCATCAATTTAGGAATCAAACTATTTCCATAACATTTCACAAAAAGATTTTCCCAACCTTGAAACTTAATCATATTAAGTAATTGACGAAAGTTTACTCTTTTGCACCAAGAAACATCAATAAAAAGTCCATGCACATACCTAGTTGCCGTGGAATTTTTTCGAACAACCCGAGTTGTTCCTCTCTCGGGAACATCTGATTCCCCCTCACTAGTTGCATGAGCTTCTTCAACCTCCATTTCAACTGATTCTTCTTGTTTCTTCCTTTTCCTTAGAATTCTTGATGAAGAATTGGGAGAAATATCCATGGGTGTTGGTGATTCAATTTTAGAGGATGAAGGTGAGGGTTTTTCGGCTTTGTGGGAGGAGAGAGAGTGATGAGTGTTTTGGTAGTCATGTTTTGTGGAGTAATTTTCGATTTTATGAGAAGGAAGGAAAAAAATTTGTTTTGATTTAAGGAAAGAATAACATAAAACCGTGTATTTACACGTGTTTAAAAAATCTCAAAAAAAATATCTTCAACTAACTTGAGAGATATAAGGAAAAATCAGATTTTTTAGGAAATGGCATTTCTTTTCGTTTATCATGTCCTCACACTTCTTTTCAAAATGGCAAAGCTGAGTGCAAAATACGCACTATTAGCAAATTGTTCGTGCCTTGTTAGCTCATGCTTCCGCACACCTTACAAATGGCTACCTATCTTCTTAACATACTTCAAAACAAACAATTGAGTTACTAATCTCCCCTTCACATTCTTTATCACAAACCTCTCTCCTACTCTCGTCTTCGGGTTTTTGGGTGCCTATGTCATCCGTTCTACTCTTCTACCACTATTCACAAGCTTCAAGCTTGTTCCACTCCTTGTGTCTTTTTGTGATTCCCTCTAAACCATCGTGGTTATAAATGTTTTGATCTCTCATCCCGAAAAATTATTATTTGCCGCCATTTTAATTGTTATGAGAATCAATTCCCTTTTGTTAATTTGCATCACCTTACTTCCACTTATGAGTTTTTGGATTCTGGAATTTCTTCATCTTCACTCCATCAATTCTAGCAACACACAAAAGGCCCATCTCTTACCGCTCATAATCCAACCCTAGCACACCTCCCCTTCCAATGTTGCTGGCCCCGTGTCTTTCCCAGGCCCAAATCCGAGTCAGCACCCCCATCCCAATATCGCGTATGGTTCACCCTCTCTTGGGCCCGTTTACTCCCCTAGTGCCCCAAGATCATCGTCCCCACTCTATCTTCCTTCTACTCCTCACGTGCTTGGTCGAGCTCCTTCTGGGCCTGTTACGAGTCTCCTTTCTGGCCCAAGCACCACAAATCCCCCATTTTCCCTATGGTCCAATCACCCGCAGCCAAAGGGGTGTTTTCAGACCCAAAAAGTTATTCACCCTTCACACCTCAGTATCTAAATCGCTTTTTCCAAAAAATCTCATGTCAACCCCTCGTGATCAGAATCGGAAACAGGCCATGAATGATGAATATCACGCTATCATTAAAATAATACGCGGGAATTAGTACCTCATCCATCTAAAACTAATATTATTCGTTCAATGTGAATTTTTGCTCATAAAGAAAACTCTTATGGCTCTTTTGAGCTTCATAAGGCTGGTCTTGTAGGTGATAGCAAGACATAGCAACATGTTGGAGTTGATTGTGGCGCCACTTTTAGCCCGATTGTCAAACCGACTACTATTCGAATATTTCTCAGTTTAGCTCTATCTAAATCTTGTTCATTCATCAACTCGATGTAAAATATGCTTTTTTACAGGGTCATCTCCAGGAGACAATGTATATGCATCAACCGTTAGGCTACCGTGACCCCGACCAACCTAATCATGTTCGCTTGTCGAAAAAGTCTATTTATGGTCATCAACAGGCTCCTCGGGCATGGTACCAACGCTTTGCTGATTATGTTTCCTCTTCGGATTTCTGTCACAGTACTTTTGATCATTCTCTATTTATTTATCATAAAGGCTCTGAAACTGCAGACCTTTTGACATATGTGGATGATATTATTTTAACTGGTTCGCCTCATGCTCTTTGCAAGTTTTCTATGAAAGACTTGATCCCCTTGAGCTATTTTTTTGGGTACTGTTGTTACACGATATGCAAGCGGTTTGTTCTTATTCAGAAAAGTATGCAACTGAAATTATTGAACGGGTTGGTATGTATTCTTGTAAGCCCTCTCCTACTCTTGTTGACACTAAACCCAAGCTAAGGGTTGATTCTATCCCACCATATGAGGATCCTTCTCATTATCACAGCCTTGCTAGGGTTCTTCAGTATCTTACTTTCACCAGGTCGTATATTTTTTATGTTATCCAACAGGTATGCTTATTTATGCATGACCCTCAGGACATTCATATGCATGCTCTCAATCGTATTCTATGCTATGCTAAGGGTACTTTGGATCATGGTCTCCACTTATATCCTTCTTCTGTCCACACTCTCATATCCTACACTTATGCTGATTAGGGTGGTTGTCTAAACACCCATCATTCTACCTCTAACTATTGTGTGTTTCTTAGTGATAACTTACTCACGTGGTCCGCTAAACGTCATCCCACCTTATCTCGATATAGTGCTGAGGTCGAGTAGCGTGGGGTGGCAAATGTGGTTCATGAATCATGTTGGTTACAAAATCCTTCGCCGGAGCTTCATTCTCCCATACGCAAAGCTACTTTGGTTTACTATGGCAATGTGAGTGCCATCTATCTCTCATTGAATCCAGATCAACATCAACAGACTAAGCACATTGAGATGGATATTCACTTTGTGTGCGAAAAGGTCACCCACGGCCAAGTTCGTGTATTACATGTCCCTTCCCGTCATCAGATTGCCGATATTTGCACTAAAGGTCTTCATTTAGTCTTTTTTGAGGATTTTTGGACAGTCTCAATGTTCGTCAACCTCCCGCTTCGACTGCGGGGGTTTATTAGATTACTAGAATAATATTGTGTATATATTCTTGTATTTGATAGAGTTTCTCAATAACTTAGCTATCTTATGATAGTGTGTTTTGTATCATTGATTAACGATTTTATAACCTTAATTGTAGGTTGTATCATTTGTATATTTACCCATTATGGGAATGGAAATGATCAAGGGATTGAATTATTTCATATATATGCAAAAGAAAATCCATTGTTAATCATCTATTTGCTTTGCATTTAAGATAAACCAAGTTAAGTATATTAACCTTAATGTCTTTGAAAGTTTGATTCTCTCCCTCTCTAGAATCACTGTTCCAGTGATTACTCTTTATCATTTTTGAAAGTTTTTGCTGAAGCTATGGCAAAAGGATCGAAAAAAGGAAATGGTGGACAAAAATCAAAGCAACCTATGAGGCTAGTAAAGAATCTCCAATCTGATGGTGCAAAGAAGAAAAGGAATGTTAATGAAATTAATGAGGTTACAGCTCTGAGCTGGAATTCTGAGGAAGATGATGATGATGAAGGCTCGAATGCTTCTACTGATATGCATGCTTCGGTGATGGATCGTGCTCATTTTGAATCTGCGAGGAATCAGGTTTCAAACTGGATAGCGTCAATTCACACTCCTCTGCATCAATCTGGTCTGAATTAGGTGAACCCCTTCCCTCACCCTATGCAAAACTTAGCGAGTAATACTATTCCTAGTAAGAATTGGAGATCTAAGTTTGAAACAATTAGAGAGGAAGGTATTGATTAATATGTAGCTGTGATATGATTATTGAACTTTGAAAGCTAATAATCTAAGTTTTACTTCCAAGATTTCGAACAACTTATGAGAAACTCGAACCAAGATATGAATTTAATCAAGAACACTCCTGAACCTTGATTAAAGACTTTAAACACCCTTAAAATCACTCCTGAAATTAAGTTGTTTAACACTAAGTATTCAACACCCCTGAAGAATAATTAATGGTTTTCAATTGCAAGCATACAAGCACACAATTAAAGAAGAAAGAAAATAACTCAAAATACTCTAAGTTTATTGAAGGAATTCGTCCCCTTTATATAGGGTACAAGCTAGGCTAATTCAACTAGGAAAATATAACTTTATCCTACTCCTACTTTATTTTGGACTCCTACTTAGACTCCTAAAGATAACATGTACAAGTCACATGTTTATCTTTTTAACAACTCTATCTTTTTAACTACTTAAACATAAAACAATAAAGATAAACATAGCAATCCTAATTCTACTAGGATTCTATGTAGCAAGCTAGGAGTAATCCTAATCAGAGTAGGACTCCTCTTTACTTCCTTTCCCCACGCCATGAGTAATCCTAAATGGATTAGGATTCCTCTTCCTCCAGCTTCCATGTTAGCACACAAGCCAAGACTTGGTTCTTGTTCTTGTTTTGGAACCCTAAAGTCTCCATGGTCAAGTCAATAGGCTCATGGTTAACCAATGCCTTTGCATCCATATCAAGCTGCGAATCAAGTAGTTGATGAGGGAAATGCTAATGGTGAGGAAGTGAGTATAACTGAGGAGGATGTCCAGCCTGAGATAGCTTTTTTGGAATTCATCAATTATTTGCTATGTGCTAGGCATTAAACCTCCATATAGGATCGTAAATGGCTTTATTGGGAGAGTATGGGGAAGACATGGCATAAAACGAGTTGTAATGAATGCTAATGGCGTCTTTATAGTAAGATTCAGGACCGTGGAGGGCAAATCTAATGCTCTAGATTTAGGATAGATTATGTTTGATGATAAGCCTGTTATCATGAAGCCTTGGTCTCCTGATTTAGACCTTATGGCAAAAACAGTGAAGGTTGTACCTACTTGGATTAAACTTCCAGGGATACCTCTTAATACTAGGGGATAAATGCTTTGAATAAAATAGCTGGCTTAGTTGGAAAACCATTAAGAACAGATTGGCAAACAACACAGAAGGATATAATAGAGTATGCAAGAGTACTTGTGGAGGTTCATGTGGATCAAGTTTTCCCTACTTTAGTAAGCTTGAAGACTGAAAAGGGGAAAAAATGATCCAAGTTGTTCAATATGAATGCAAACCATTGATCTTTGGAGACTATAAGGGAATTGGACACATAGCAGAGGATTGTAGGAGGAATATATATGAGCTAGCTTTGGCAAAAACAAAACCCGGACAAGTTTGGGCTCCTAAGTCAAGGCATAATCCCCAACAATCACAATCATGTAGAAGATCCTGGCAAGAAAAAGGAGGTGGGTGTGAAGGAACATGTGAGTGGTGAGACAAAGTCTATGGCTGTATGTTATGTTCCCTGTTTTGAGTTTTGAATGATGACAAACCAAATTGAACTATCATATTGCATGCATGTTTCTGTTTACATGCGTAGGTACCAAAGTACGAGTTCAATGGATAGAAAGACGAAGCTAGTGAAGCCAACTCTTGAAGAATTGCATGAAGACCAAGATCAAGTTGTAGCATTTAGGTCTTAGATGCAATGTAAGTGGTATAAAGGTTTGAATGCACTATAAGGGTTGAAACTAGAGAGATGAGCTAGTTGTGGATGACAAGAAATCTCGGTTACTTGTCATACACAACTACAAGTAAAACTTGGTTGATTGAACAGTCTGGGAACAGATCTGAACCAGTCCTCAAGGTTTTACTTCATGCATACGTATTTTAGGAAAGTTTTCTTTCCGCGTAAAATTGATTTTCAAATTACACGGATGCATGGTTTGCTGTGTGACCAAGATTTCTTAATTATGGTAAGTGTGTTATATGATATTATACTGAGTATATTTTCCTTGGAATATTTCCATATTTTCTAAGAAATATACTCTCATAATATCATGTAAACATTTACTTACCAAAGGCTTATTTAAGGAGTTTTGCTAACACACAAACCTTAAGCTTTTGCACGCATATTTTCATAATACTCTAAGCAAAAGCACTTCATCTATTGAACTCTCAAATCCAAGCATAAACCCGAATACCACATAGATCTTAAATTACTCTCATTCTAAGCGTGTAAGGCTGATTGTTTTTGAGAGAAAAACTGTTGTATTTGAGCATTCTGTGAGTTCAGTTTGCTGGGAAGTTGATCAGGGATCAACTTCATTTGAACCATCATAGTTGGTTTAGTCGAACTTCCATAGGTGGAAGTTGGGGAATCATCTTGTGCATAGGTGCATAAGTGATTGAGTGTAATTCTTTTGTTATTCTGAGTTGATTAATAAAAGAGTGAGTGAGTGGAGGACGTAGACTTATTAGAAGTCGAACCTCGTTAAATCCTTGTGTTGTTTATTCATTGCTTTTATTTCCGCTGCTAGAGAACTGTTCTTTTACTGTTCTTACTATAATCGAAAAAGTTACAACATTCGGACAAACACTCAATTCACCCCCCTCTTGAGTGTCTCTTGCACTTACAATTGGTATCAGAGCCTAACTTCTTGAAAGGGTAACACCTAGAGAAGGAGGACATAATGACTACTCAAGAAATGACTAGTGGACCCGGAGGATCAAGGCTACCAAAGTTCAATGGAACCAACTATCCTTGGTGGAAGAATTGCATGAGAAATCTGATCATTGGCACAGACTATGAGTGCTGGATGATCATCAGGAATGGACCAAGGAAGGTGGCTAACAATTCAGATGGAACAGAGAAGAAGGAGAGTGAGTACACTACTACGTATCTGAAGACCTTCGAGAAGAATGCAAAGGCCATGTCACTACTTCAACAAGGTATTGCTGATAATGAGGTAAGCCGTATATTAGCATGTCTACTGCTAAGGAAATATGGGAAACCTTAGAATTAGCCTATGAAGGCACTAGTGAAGTCAGGAGATCTAAAGTTGATATGCTTATGCTAAATATGAAACTTTTGATATGAACCGAGATGAAAATATAAGAGATATGTTTACTCGTTTCATGACAATTATCAATGAACTTAAATCTCTTGGAAAAGACTTTACTAATGAAGATTTGGTGAGAAAGATCTTGAGAAGTTTGACAGGTAAAGGCTGCCCAAGGTGACTGCTATTCAGGAGGCTAAGGATCTAACGAATTGTCCATGAACAACTTATTGGGTCATTAATGACTCATGAGATGTTGGTGGATTCAAAGGAGGAAAGACAACCAAAATCGTGGGTTAGCTTTGAAGGGTGAGGAAAATGATGAAGATCTCGATGAGATTGGCTCATGGCTAAGAGGTTTGAGAGGAGTCTAGAACGCAGTTCAAGGGGAAGTCTTGAAGAACAAGGGCAACTTGAAGAAGACCAGTTCCAGCACTGGTTGCTTCAAATGTGGAGAAACTGGACACATGATCAAGGATTGTCCAGCATGGAAGAATGATAAAGGAGGACAGAGAGAGAAGAAAATGACTAAGAGGGCTATGCTAGCCGCCTGGGGTGATTCTGATTCAGGTTGTGAAAGCGAGGAAGATGAAGCCCTAATGTGTGTGACGCTTGATTGGAGACATAGACCAGAAGCAGACCAGTTTAGGAAAGAAAGGACACATGTGCCTCATGGCAGGAAGCAGCTCTTCCGACGAAGAACAAGTAACTATCTCTAATATGCAAGAACAAATGAGATATTGTGATAGAGATGAGTTACTAGGTTTTATTGATTCTGCTATTGAACAAAATGTTAAAGGAATGCTGCTTATAAAGCTAACAAAAAGAAGTTGAGAGAAGTAACTCGAAACTTAGACCTAAGTGAAAGCCGTTCTGCTGAACTTGAACTTATTTGTACAGAACTGAAAGAAAAAATTTCAGAGCTTGAAATAAGTTTGGATCAGAAGAACATTGAGCTTGAGATGCTAAGACCTCAATCAGATTTTTCAAAAACTGATTTTATCAAAATAATGATAGAGGATTTAGTAAACTCAAGGAGGCTGAAGTTGAAGGTATAAATTTCGAGTTACTCAAAAGAAAAGCTTTCTTTAGAACATTCTGATTTAATTTTGGCTCATAATATCTATTGATGATGTGGAAGAATTGTTCAATGAGTATGTGGATTTGAAAGCTTCTTTTGCTGGCACAAGTGGTCCTAGTGTTAATATCGAAGACTTATGTTTGGAATATGAGGGTAAGATCTGTGATCTTCAATCCGAATTATATGAACTAAGAAAAGGCAAGAACATTGGACCACTTCTGAACCAGATCCAGAACTGGTTTCAAAACTTAAGGATGAGCTTCATAAGGCAAAGTTGGATCTTGCCATTGCTGCAGAATTTAATGAAGCTCAACTTAAGAAACTTGAAACCAAGGAACAGGATTTGAGTGACTGCTTGAGACAGATGAACAGGTTGCTCGATGCTCAGAGTACTTTAAACATTCTGACTCACAACCTGGTAATCCTCAGAGGTTTGGATTAGGGTATTTGGAACCAGTTCCCAACAGCCACCAAAGTTGGGAAGAGATGAGACTTGGATTTCGAATTCAAGAGAGGTAAGTACGTGTTTGCAAAGGACATGCACTGTATGTACCTACTGTGGTAAGAATGGTCATGTTATTAATACTTGTTGGACTAAGCAAAAAATGATAAAAGAAATCAGTCTCATGTTCACAATGCCTTATCAGAAGGGTCACACACACAATTGGTCTAACAATGGAAAACATGATAAAACTAAGAAGACCAATGTAAAACAAATCTGGGTTAGAAAGGACAGAGTCAAACCAGTTTCCAAGGACAAGGAACCCAAGAAAGTCTGGGTTCCTAAAACTAAACCTTGATTTGTTTGTGCAGGTTAGAGTGAGAGCAAAACCATACTGGTATTTGGACAGTGGTTGCTCAGACACATGTCAGGAGATAAAAGTCAATTTCTCTCACTCGTAGCCTATGAAGGAGGAAGTGTCACCTTTGGAGACAATAGCAAAGGTTTGATTAAAGGTATAGGTAAAGTTGGTAAGACACTTTCTCAAGCGATTAATGATGTTTACTATGTAGAAGGTTTGAAACATAACCTCTTGAGCATTTCTCAACTATGTGACAAAGGAAACCATGTTGAATTTGAAACCAATCTTTGTCATATAGTCAACACTGAAACAAGGGAACTGGTCTGCAAGGGATTTCGACATAACAATGTTTACATAACATTTTTAAGTCAGATTCCAAAGACCAGTGCCACTTGTCTTAGTGTTATAAAGAATGATCATTGGCTGTGGCATAAGAGACTTGGACATGTGAGTTTTTCTTTACTAATAAACTGAGATCTCAAGACTTGGTGACAGGTTTACCTAACATCAAGTTTGCTGCAGATCATATTTGTCATGAATGTGCTAAATGTAAACATGTCAAGTCCTCTTTTCAGCCAAAGAAGTTTGTAAGCACAACTAGACCTTTCGAACTTGTACACATGGACTTGTGTGGGCCCATGCGGTGCAAAGTCGAAATGGTCATAGTTATGTGTTTGTGTTAGTTGATGATTATTCTCGTTTCACTTGGACAATCTTTTTGAAGTTTAAAAATGAAACTTTTGAAGAATTTGAAATTCTGGTAAAACAAGTCCAAAACAAGATTAGTCATCAACTGGTCTCTATCCGGTCTGATCATGGTTCTGAATTTGACAATGTCAGCTTCGTAACCTACTGTAATGATCATGGTGTATCTCACAATTTTTCAGCTCCTAGAACTCCACAACAAAATGGAGTGGTTGAAAGGAAAAATCGCACTCTAGAAGAAATGGCAAGAACAATGCTTCTAGAGAGTGGTCTTCCTCGAAACTTCTGGGCTGAGGCTGTGAGTACTGCGTGTTATATTTTGAAAGAGTAATGTTGAGACCTTTACTGAAGAAAACACCTTATGAGCTCCTTAGGGGAAGAAAACCAAACATTGCACATTTACGTATTTTTGGGTGCAAATGTTTTGTACACAACAATGGTAAATCAAGTTTGGACAAGTTTGACCCTAGGAGTGATGAGGCTGTTTTCGTTGGATACTCTTCACACAGCAAGGCATACAAAGTTTTCAATAAAAGAACCTTGTGTGTTGAAGAAAGTATCCATGTCTTGTTTGATGAGACTAACATGTTCAGCAAGCATGTGCAGGTTGAAGATGCTGATGAGTTCGAAATTGGTATGCTGAACTTTACAGGGCTAAGGATGAAGAAGGTGCTGAACCAGGCTCACCACACAACTCTCATAGAGAGGAAGAGTCTGGTCCAGCACAGAATCAGGTAGCTCAAGAGGTAAGGGAAGGAGATAGTGACTCAGATGCTCATCCACATGAAGATGATGCAGATGAGACCACTATGGAAACTGGTTCACCTGCTCAAAACAACAATGAGACAGGGGGAACCAGTACAGGAACAGGTTCAACATTAGAAGGCACAAATGCAAACTTTGATATGAACAAATCTTTTAAGTACAAGTCCTCTCACCCCACTGATCTAATCATTAGTGATATTAACAAGGGGTGCAGACAAGGAATTCTACTTTGCAAAACTTTTGTGCATTCTATTCCTTCTTATCAAATGTTGAACCTACTGACTATAAGGTTGCTTTAACGGATCCAGATTGGGTTCTAGCCATGCAAGATGAACTCAATCAGTTTGAGAGAAATCAAGTATGGCATCTTGAACCCAGGACGGAGAACATGTCTGTTATTGGAACTAAATGGGTGTTCAGGAACAAATTGGACGATTCAGGAATTATAGTCAGAAACAAAGCTAGGCTAGTGGTTCAAGGGTTTAATCAACAAGAAGGAATTGATTATGATGAAACCTTTGCTCCAGTAGCCAGGCTTGAAGCTATCAGGATATTAATTGCATTCGCTCAAATGAACTTTAAACTCTTTCAAATGGACGTTAAGACAGCCTTTCTTAATGGTTATTGAAAGAAGATGTTTATGTAAAGCAACCCCCTGGTTTGAGGATAGTGACTTGCCAAATCATGTTTTTAAACTCGTACAAAGCTCTTTTGGCTCAAACAAGCTCCTAGAGCTTGGTATGAGAGACTTTCCAGTTTTCTTTTAGAAAATGGCTTATAAGAGAGGATCAGTTGACAAGACACTATTCTTGAAAGAAAGGGGAACTGATCTGTTAGTGGTCCAAATATATGTTGATGATATTTTGTTTGGAGCTACTAATCCTGATTTGTGTAAGAGTTTGCAGATTTGATGAAGAGCGAATTTGAGATGAGTATGATGGGAGAACTTGGATTCTTCCTTGGCTTCAAATCAAGCAAACCAAAGATGGAATCATGATCCATCAACAGAAATACCTCAAGGAGCTGTGAAGAGGTATGGTCTGCAAGATAGCAAGTCCTATGAAACACCTATTCCAACTTCTACAAAATTGAGCCTTGATGAGAAGGGAAAGGATGTTGAGGGCACGCTATACAGAGGTATGATTGGCTCATTGCTTTACTTAACAGCCAGTAGGCCAGATATAGTGTTTTCAGTAGGGTTGTGTGCGAGATTTCAAAGCAACCCTAAAGAATCTCACCTAAAGGCTGTTAAAAGGATTCTTAGATATCTCAATGGTACTGATGATTTGTGTTTGTGGTATCCAAAGGGCAGCAGCATGAGCCTCATTGGATACACAGATGCTGACTTTGCTGGTTTTATTGTGGACAGGAAGAGTACTTCTGGAATGGCCCACTTCTTAGGTTCTTGTCTCATTTCATGGGGATCTAAGAAACAAAATTCTGTAGCATTATCCACAGCTGAGTCTGAGTACATTGCTGCTGCTTTGTGCTGTGCTCAACTCTTGTGGATAAAGTCACAACTAAAGGATTTTGGGGTCTGTTTCGGAAGTGTTCCTATTTTATGTGATAACACAAGTGCAATCAATATTTCGAAAAATCCTGTCCAGCATTCTAAAACCAAGCATATTGAGATTAGGCATCATTTTCTAAGGGACAATGTTGAAAAAGGTAATGTTGAGTTGGAGTTTTGCAGGTCAGAAGATCAACTAGCTGACATATTTACAAAACCTTTGAGCAGAGAAGTGTTCATCAAGCTTCGTACCTTGTTGGGTATGATTAAGATTAGACAATGAGCTCTTAGGTCTTGACTTGTCCCTTTGGCTAGTCAAATGATGTCAATTTGTGTATATATTTTTTTTTTGTTGTACATTTTGCTTTTGCTTTTTAGGGCTTACAAAGTTCTTATGCGATGCTGAACTGATCATCTTAGTACTTGGTACTTAAGCATAAGTCTTAAAAAGGTAAGTTGGCACAGACCAGTTGCAGACCACTTAGGAACCAGATTCTTGAGGCGGTTATTCTCTGAATATTTGTTTATTTTTCAAATTTCAAATTAGGAAAATAAATGAAGTGACGGTTGTAATTAAGGCAACTGCAGTTTGCGAAGAACGGATATATCCGTTTGATTTTTTTTCTTACCATCTTATATATATTCTTGCATGTGATCATACTTTCCTTATTTCTCTCTTATTCTCTCTGATCACATTTTTCCTGATTTTTTCTTTGTTGCTTTTCTCTCGATCAAACCCTAATTTCTCTTCTACTCTTTTCTTTCTCGAATTCTTGAAACACAAATTGTTCAAGTTTTTCTTCTTTTCTCAAGTGCTCAAAACAGAGGAATTCAGTCTCATCATGTCAAAAGAAGAGTACTAGGTTGGTCGAAAAGGAGGTTGAAGAATCTCCTGAAATTGAACTAAGAAGCAAAGGAAGTGGTGACCAGTGGAGATCCGATTGTGGAGGAAGAGGTTGAAGATGAGGAAGAACCTTAATACGAGGAACTTCAAGAAGCCAGCAACCACAAAATCCACCACTACAAAAACAACTCAACCAAATCCACCACAAAATCTACCACCACAAAGCAGTTATTCCAAAATCAACCGCCAAAATCACCAAAACCTGCCACTCCCAAAGTTACAAAAACCACCACTCCCAAAAAGCCTGTCACACACAAAATCAAAGGCTCCTCACCAAAACCGGTTGAGGAGTCTAAGCCAGAGGAGTCGGAGAAGATGGAGGAGTCAGAATTCTGAAAAGGAGTCGGAGCCGGTGGGTGAGTCGAACCGGAAAATCAGGAGATTGGAGAAGAAATTGAGAAGGAGGATGTTGTAGTTAAAAGGCAAAGAAGGTTGCCGCCAAGAAACGCCATCAAAAGCGGTTAAGTCTGTTGAGAAGACGGTTACCAAACCCATTCCCACAAAACAGCAGTTCAAAACCACCAAGCCCAAAATCTCTACCCCTACAATCCACCCAAACCAGTGGAGAAATTAAAGAAGAAGGAAGGTGCTGATGTTGAGGGGAAGTTTCTAAGAAGGGGGTGTTAAGGCTGTGCAGCAAGGCACAAGGATAAAGACGGTTGCTAGGAAGGGTGCTGATCTTCCAAAGGCAAGGAGATGTGCAGGAACCAGAACCAGATGTTCCCGCGACAAAAAGAGGAAGTTGCCTGCTATTGCTGCTGCAGAGGTTCTAAACCCAAGAAAGTAAGTCTATACTCCGAGCCTTGTATGATTTGAGGGATAGGTCTATTCTGGTTGGTTTTTTTGCAAAGAGTTGGGTTTCAGAAATTCTTGCATGAGGTTAAGGAAGCCTTAGATTTCAAAATGGTCTGTGTATTTGCCAAAGAACTTGATGTGTTTATGCCTTTGGTTGAGGAATTTTATGAACACCTGCATACTAAGGACGATGGGTCCTACTTTGCTTTTGTTAAGGGCACTCCCATTAATTTATCTGAGAAGATTTGGCTGAAATTCTCAAAGTCCCAACAAGGGACTGATGAGTACTCAAGGGAGAACTGGCCCACAGTTAAAGGCCTCAAGCAGAACAGATCCAGACCAGGTTGTTCACTGGTCCTCCTGACCCTAAGCAGGGGTACACCATTGGCCACTTAAGGGAGCCAATCATGAGGATCTTTCATACCATAGCCTCAAAGATTGTGTTTTCCATAGCACAAGGGCGCATGAGTGTTCGGTTGATGGATAGTGTTCTCATATACTGTCTAATGGAACACATTCCAGTCAATCTCCCTGCTATGATATTATGTCACATGATCTGCTGTGCGGAGAAGGCCTAAGCATGCACTGCCCTATGGAGGATGGCTGACCTTAGTTTCACTCATTGGAAAATTCGTATGGTGGGAGACTATGGCACCATGTCTCACCTTACGAATCAGATTATAGGTCAGAAGGGCATGTCATATGCAGGTGGTGTTCTAAAATGAAAAGTGCAGCAAAGGGTGTGCTTTGGTGAAGGGACCAGTACCGAATCAGTTCAGGCTACTTATGCCTTGGTGAAGCAGTTGAGTGACCAGAATCAGATGATGCAGAATATGCTAATAGTGTTACTCAAGCTTTGCACTGCTCTTCAGGAATCCTACAGAGAGTTGAGGTTCGCCTTGACAAGCTGGTATTCAGGGAGAGGATTCTGAGGAAAGGAGAGTCATCCCATGCTGCTGGTGATGAAGATGATGAGAAGGCGAGGAGAAAGAAGAGAGGAGGAGGAAGAAAACGAAGAAGATGTTCAGAGCTTGAGGAGGAAGAAGATGATGGGACTGAAAATGACTCTGGAGCTGATTGATTTCTTTTTTTCTTCTTTTTTTGCTGCTAACCCCTCTCTTTTATTAACTTATCTCTGGTTCCCCCCTTCCCAAATTACAAAAACATATTGATCTTGTAATTTGGTCTACTACTGGTCTGTAATAACTCTTATTAGGACAAGTAGCTTTTGGTACTCTGCAGGAACTTTGGTAGCATCAGCATCCCTAGAATGCTGTTAGACTGCCTATTTAGCTTGACTTATTGTTATCTACTGCTTGTTTTGTTCCTTGATTGTACCCTTGATTTATTTTGATGATGCCAAAAGGGGAAGCAGGTGTGAAGTTCTGTGATCTTTTCCCCTATCTTAGGGGGAAGAGTCTGGTGTTACAACTTGTGTGTGTTGCAGCAACTAGAACAAGGCTGAGTGCCTTGTTAGTGGTGACAGACCAGAAGTGGTTTGGATTGAGTGTATTCAAAGCACTTTACTTCTTTTCACCCTAATGACTTAGAAATAAGTCTGAACACTACTGATGTTCTTCTTGCGAATGCATGTTTAAGTCTAAGAGCTCTGAGTCTAATCAGTATTTGCCTATGGTACTTAGAAACTCTTTCTTAAACTGTTGTCAGTTAGTTGTGAACTGGTGTACTTGTAAATGATGCTTAATCTGCAGGAACAGTACGAGACCAGTGCTTTGAGTTCTTATCTTAAGAATTCAATTTTTTGAAAAAGTTCCAAAACTAATGATATTATTTGCAGGGGAACTTCAGGGTTTGTCATCATCAAAAAGGGGAATTTGTTATGTTCCCTTTTTGAGTTTTGAATGATGACAAACCACATTGAACTTAAATATTGCATGCATGTTTCTGTTTACATGTGTAGGTGCCAAAGTACGAGTTCAATGGATAGAAAGACGAAGCTAGTGAAGCCAAGTCTTGAAGAATTGCATGAAGACCAAGATCAAGTTGTAGCATTTAGGTCTTAGATGCAATGTAAGTGGTATAAAGGTTTGAATGCACTATAAGGTTTGAAACTAGAGAGATGACTAGTTGTGGATGACAAGAAACTCGGTTACTTGTCATACACAACTACAAGTAAAACTTGGTTGATTGAAACAGTCTGGGAACAGATCTGAACCAGTCCTCAAGGTTTTACTTCATGCATTCGTATTTTAGGAAAGTTTCTTTCCGCGTAAAATTGATTTTCAAAATACACGGATGCATGGTTTGTTGTGTGAGCAAGATTTCTTAATTATGGTAAGTGTGTTATATGATATTATACTGAGTATATTTTCCTTGGAATAATTTCCATATTTCTAAGAAAATATATCTCATAATATCATGTAAACATTTACTTACCAAAGGCTTATTTAAAGAGTTTTGCTAACACACAAACCTTAAGCTTTTGCACGCATATTTTCAGAATACTCTAAGCAAAAGCACTTCATCTCTTGAACTCTCAAATCCAAGCATAAACCCGAATACCACATAGATCTTAAATTACTCTCATTCTAAGCGTAAGGCTGTTTGTTTTTGAGGGAAAACTAATTGTATTTGAGCATTCTGTGAGTTCAATTTGCTGGGGAAGTTGATCAGGGATCAACTTCATTTGAACCATCATAGTTGGTGGTTGAGTCGAACTTCCATAGGTGGAAGTTGGGGAATCATCTTGTGCATAGGTGCATAAGTGATTGAGTGTAATTCTTTTGTTATTCTAGTTGATTAATAAAAGAGTGAGTGAGTGAGTGGAGGACGTAGACTTATTAGAAGTCGAACCTCGTTAAATCCTGGTGTTATTTATTCATTGCTTTTATTTCCGCTGCTAGAGAACTGTTCTTTTACTGTTCTTACTATAATCGAAAAAGTTACAACATTCGGACAAACACTCAATTCACCCCCCCCCCCTCTTGAGTGTCTCTTGTACTTACACTGTAGATCAAGTTATTGAAGCTCTAGAAACTGAAGATCAGTCAAATGGTGCAGGACTAACTTGCTCTGATAGCTTAGTGACAGATGAGGGTCAAGCTGGAAAACTGAAAGTTGTGATGGTAGGAGTCATGAAGGTACAAGTTGATGCAATGGAAGTGTTAGGGGGAGCACATGGTTCTATCTCCGATGGATAACCTAGGAGTGAAATATAAGAGGCTTAAGTAGCCCCATCAAAACATAATGAGGTTAGGAAAATTCTAACTCATTATAATATTGGGTTATTTGGGTTTCTTGAAACTAGGGTGAAGGCAACAAACTTCCCTAAAGTCTTTCCTAAGTTCGATCTGCTCAAATTTCTCTATTGTCACTAACTATCAATTCCAAAGGAGGTAGAATTTGGCTAGTATGGATGGCAAGTATTTTTTTGGTGAATATTTGTGATAGTTCAGCTCAACATGTGCATTGTGAAGTCCTTCACAAAGCTACTAGTAAATCTTTTGCTGTTACTGTGGTGTATGGCTACAATGATGTTGCTGCTCTGGTGGACATCACTAAGAGAATAACAGGTTGTACGAATAAAAACTATTACCGCAAGTGCACGGTGTACTAAAGTGGTATACTAGCAAATACGGGTCGAACCCACAAGGATGTTTATATTATGCCTAATTACCCACTTACTATGCGAACTTAAATAATTAGTATGATTAGACTATTACTAGCAATTTATTAATAAAGCAAGAAACTAATAATACCAATTGAAAACTAATAATAGTCTAATACTAGTTACTAAAGCTCAGCATATCAATTTAAAGGGCTATTAATGAAACACTTATAACCAAGCTGTTACCACTGCAATTTTATGACTAAATCTGGAGAATTAGGAAAACTAAATGATACGATTAATTCACTAAAATGAGCATTAAGAAGAGTTTATCTAATAAGATAACTTAGAACACTTACGCTTAATCAAGCTATTAGGCATAGATTCATCAACAATGGATTACTAACAGTGGGGATTAAGTAAGTCACTGTTCAAGAGTGAAATAGAACGAAAGCGGCACTTAGATTTAATGATTAATATAATGACAAAGCTTTAAAAGTCATCATTCTATATACTTGTTACAGATTTGCACGTTGAATTGCAAGAAGAGACAAAGTATAAGCTTAGATTGAATAATTATGCAGCTAGTATAAATTGCAATCTACTAATTGAAACTAAGAATACCAATTCACGACAATTGAATATGAGATTATATTAACTATATAAGAGAAAGAAAGTAAAAATTGGCAAGGAACAAAACTAAATTTAATTGAAGAAAGGAACGAGATTACCAAAGTTGATTAAGAGAAACTAATTAAGAACAACACAATCAAACGACACTTCGCCGCCGTTGTCACTCCGCTGGCAAAGAGAACGCTCGAACAGTTTCAAGATAGAAACAGAGAAACTAACTATAACCCTAAAAACTATTGTGTATGTGATTAAGAGTATATGAATGTTGTGGATGTATCACTGTATGCGTGGGAGTATATGTCGCTCCTCCCTCCCTAGTATTATGGAATTAGGGAGATTTATATCCCCACTAATTATATCATAACAAGGAAATAAAATAATCTCCTAATATAAGCTTGATTGGTATCTTGGGATTTTTGCTTGGAGAGGAGTAAACTCTTAGACTTGGGCTCTTATTTTCTTGTAGCCTTTGACTTGAGTTGTTTATTACTTGGCCTTGTACTTACTTTTCCCGAACCGAACACCTATCACAAAATAAAATACTAATTAAGCTCAATAGGTGATAAAAAAATAATAATAAAAGAATAAGTACGTAATAATAGAAGTCATACTAAAAACTCAATTATAAATATAAAATATATTCAAATAACTAAAATATAGGGGTAAAAATATGCAATATAATGAGCTAATCACAGGTGCATGGATAGTTATGGGGGACCTTAACAATATCTTACACTTAGAAGATCGAATTGGTTCAGATGTAACCCTAGAGGAGGTAGCGCTAGCTTCAGACAGTATGTGAGGGACAATTATCTTCTTGAAATAGGTGTGTAAGGTCGTTTCTCAACCTGGTCAAATAAACAAGAGGGCACTAGCAGGGTATTTTCGAAGATACACATAGTTTTGTGCAATGATGAATGGCTTCACAGTATTGGAGATGCAAGTGCTACATTTTTTTACAGAAGGCATATCTGATCATTGCCCATGTATTATCAAAATGGATAATACTATTCTCAGAAGGGCTAAATCGTTAAAGTACTGCAATATGTGGAGTATGATAGAGGAATTTATGGACATTGTAGATGAATTATGGCAGCAGAATGTGTCTGGTACTCCTATGTACCAAGTAGTAGTAAAACTGAAGAAATTGAAGCAAGGTCTCAAGATGTTGAATAAGGCTAAATCCTCTAATATAGAGAATGAAACCATGATGGCTTTGACAAAATTAATTGTAAATCAAAATAAAATTCATACCCAGTCTTTGAATATTAATCTTCATCATCAAGAAGATGCAACTATGCAGGAGTATCAAAGACTCAATAAGGCCAAAATGTCATATTACAACAAAGGGCAAAAGTTGATTTGCTGAAAGGGGGAGATGAGAACACAACATACTTTCATGCTTGTCTCAAGAAAAGAAGAATGCAGAATCAGGTGTATAGAATTCAAAATATTCCTGGCATCTAGAAGGAAAATAATCAAGGGATTGAAGAAGCTTTTGTACAATACTATGAAAGTCTCTTGGGTATTGATGACAGCTCATGTTGCAGGGTGAGTGATAGTATTGTTAAAGAAGGCCCTATCCTTACTTCTGAGCAGCAACAACACTTGTGTGTTCCATTTACTGAAGCTGATGTAAAGGTTGCTATTTTTGACGTTGATGATACAAAAGCTGCAGGCCCTGATGGATATATATATACTAGTAACTTTTTCAAGAAAGCATGGGGTAGAATTGGGACTGATGTTTGTCAAGCTGTATTAAATTTCTTCTAAACTAGGAAAATTCTAAAACAAATCAATGCTACTACTTTGTGCTTATTGCCTAAATGTGAGCAACCCCAAAATGTTACTCAATTCTGGCCCATAGCCTGCTGCAATGTTATTTATAAAGTTATATCAAAGATAGTTATATCAAAGATGATTTCTCAAGGTTGAATGAAGTGTTACCTGTTTCGGTGGACCAAGTGCAGAGTGCTTTCATTGAAAAGAGAATGATTATGCACAATATTCTAATTTGTCAGGATATGATGAAGCATGACAGAAGTAGAAGCTTGCCTTCCAGGTTTACAATGAAAATTGATTTTAGAAAAGTCTATGACTCAGTTCATTGGCAGTTTGTGTAAGATTTACTGACAAAACTTAAATTCCCTAGAAAATTCATATGATGGTTTATGAGCTACATAACCACTACTACATTCACCTTGAGTATAAATGGTAACTCATTTGGATACTTCAAGGGTAACAAGGGACTAAGACAAGGTGACCAAATCTCCCCCTTGTTGTTTGTGCTGGTGATGGAATACTTGAATAGAATACTAAAGAAGATGAGCAGGAGAACTAAGTTTACGTTTCATCATAGATGTGCACTTATCAAACTTACCCATCTAGTGTCTACAGATGACCTCATGATGTTTTGTAAAGATAATATGAGTTCAGTTATGATGAAGATAAGAGCCTTGAAAGCATTCTCTCTTGCTTCAGGTCTCTATGCAAACAAGGAGAAGTGAGTTGTATATTTTGGGAATGTTAGTGAAGACATCCAGCAAAGAATACTTCAGATATCTAAATTTGTCAAGGGGGAGTATCCATTTAGATACCTTGGTATTCCCATTTCTACTAGAAGACTGACAAGTGCAGAATGTGATGTTATGGTGAACAAAATAGCGAAGAAACTTCTCTGTTGGTCTTCTAGGCACTTCTCTTATGCAGAAGGACATGTTCTAGTAAATGTTGTTTTATTGAGCTTACATACCTACTGGGCCCGGATCATTCTTATCCCAAGAAGGTTATGGACAAAATTATCTAGATTTGTAGG